>NC_079447.1:7024732-7162232 GCF_903798145.1 Danio aesculapii | reverse complement strand
CTCAGTCTATCATTCTATCTATCGTTCTATCATTTTATCTGTTTTAACTACCGTTCTATTTATTTATTTATCTGAAGGATTTTGCATTTTTTTCTTAGATTGTTTTCTGTCTCAGAATAGTTGTTGCCATAAAAACTAAAAATTTTTTCAAGTGTTTTCCTTTGTCATTCTCATTCTCTTTCTCCTTCTGTCGAGTGTGTGTGACAGTCTGTGTTCATTGTGAGGATGACCATCTGTGTGTTTCCAGCACTGCTGCGTGTGCGTGTGCGCTGATCTCTTCATTTGGATTCAAAGCCACTTCATGATGTTTAAACACAAACAGACACACACAATCAAGCACACACATTTCAGTTGAGAAGAATGTGTTACAGATGTTTTGTTACTCCCCTCCTCTGTGTGAGGTTGTGTGTGTGTGTGTGTGTGTGTGTAAAATATAGAAGTGTGGTGTATTTGTGTTTTTGGGCTTAAAGATACTTTACAAGAGGTTACAATATCATTGAGTACGTTTGCACCGACACCAAGAATCCGATTTGAACACGATTAAGACAATTCTCTAATTAAAATTCTACCATGTAAACAGCGAATTTTTAAATGACCTTAATCCGACTAAAGTCATAATTGAACTAAGCAGAAATCGGATTAAGGCTTGTGGAGTATTCCTGTTTTAGTCGCATTATTGAAGTGCAGTACAGACATGTAAACACAGCAATCAAACTATTACCGTCATGTACTGTAGGACTTTTCGCCGCATTTTGCGACAGCTTAGTCCATAAACACACATCTGTTTGACACTATTCTTTGCACCTATCGAGTCAGTAGAGGACCACAGATATCTGCATTGCGAAATGCTGAGTTTTTTTCTCTTATTCGGCATGCGGTATCAAATTCCATTAAAACAGCACTCTTCCAACAGTCCTTACTTTGTACTCGCATCCAATACCTCAGAGTTTGTCACAGGGGCATGAATGAAATGTTCCTGAATGAAAGTGAAAGTGCCAAACTGCAGTTAAAGTCGACAAATTAAAATTGAAACACCCGAAATTACATGAAACTCCGGAGGAAATGTGGATAGACCGGTGACGCAATGGCATTAATTGAATTATGTGCTCTAACATGTAAAACGGGATCATGAAAGTAACACTCAAAAAGCAACTCATGTAATAACCTTAATCATATTTTTGTCTTATTCGGATTAAGGTAAATAATGTGATTACTGATGTTCATGTAAACGTAGTCATTGACAATGATTATTGACAAATTGAAATTATTGTGCCATCGTTTTCTCAGAATGTTGACTAACTTTGGTAGGGCCACTTTACTGTCACTTCTGATCACTTGGTTTGGAGACTATAAAGCGTGGTTCTATGGGAGAACTAAACACAACTGAATCAATAGCTGTACAGATGTTTATTTATAGTGTTCTATGGAGGTCAATGGTTACAGGTTTTCAGCTTTCTTCAAAATATCTTATTTTGTGTTCAACAACAACAACAACAACAAAATTAGAAATTCATAAAGCTTAGGAATCACTTGAGTAAATAGTGAGTAAATTGCCATTTTTGAGCCTCGGCTGGGTCATTTGGCATTTCTGTGTGGAGTTTGCATGTTCTCCCCTTTTGGCGTGAGTTTCCTCTGGGTGCTTCGGTTTCCCCCACGAGTCCAAAGACATGCGCTATAGGTGAATTGGGTAAGCTAAATTGTCCGTAGTGTATGTGTGTCAATGAGAGTGAGTGGGTGTTTTCCAGTGATGGGTTGCAGCTGGAAGGGCATCCGCTGTGTAAAAAATATGCTGGATAAGTTGGCGGTTTATTCTGATGTGGCGACCCCTGATAAATAAAGGGATTAAGCCAAAAAAAGGAGCCAACTACCCGTTTTTTTCTACCCCTACCAGCTTTTGTCATTGCATTTATATTTTTTGATAAGCTATTCAGTTTCTCTCTCTGTGTGTGTGAGTGTGTTTTGATGTGGTTTGATCAATTTGATCTATTCTATCACTTTATCATTTTATTTTTTTTATTTTTGATGCATATCAATGTTTCTATTCATCATTCTATATGAATTTGTTGTTTTGTCTGTTGTTTTGTCTATCATTCAGTCATATTATCAATAATTCTATCATTTAATCGATCGTTCTATTGTTTTTTCTATTATTTTATCCATTGTTTTCCCTGTCATTTTATCTATTGTTTTATCTATCATTTTATCTGTCGTTTTCTATATTGTTTTATCGAGTGTTCTATCTTTTTATCTCATTTTTGTTCTATCATTTCATCTATCATTCTATCATTTTATCTATTGCTCTATTATTATATTAATCATTTTATCTCTGCATTTTGTATCAGTCTATCGTTCTTTCTATCGTATAATTTAATCGATAGTTCTATTGTTTTATTCTGTTGTTTCATCCATTGTTTTTTGTAGTCTGTCATTTTATTTATTGCTCTATAATTTTATTAATCATTTTATCTCTGAATTTTTATCAGTCTATCATTCTATAATTTAATTTATCCATCCATCCATCCATCCATCCATCCATCCATCCATCCATCCATCCATCCATCCATCCATCCATCCATCCATCCATCCATCCATCCATCCATCCATCCATCCATCCATCCATCCATCCATCCATCCATCCATCCAATGTTTCTTTTAAAAACCTAATTTATTATTTATTTATTCTTTTTACAATTTTTTATAGTTTCAACCAAATTAAAAGTTAAACTTATAATTAGGTGTTCACAGGAAATATTTTTTTCCATTAGTTTTTTAGTTGTTTGTCTGTTATCTGAAGGATTTAGCATATTTTTTCTGTGATTATTTTCTGCAACTCATAAAAGTTTTTTTTCCATAAAACAGTCAAATAAAAGTGCTATTATCCTTTTAAAGAATCTGAAAAAAAAAATATATATATATATATATATATATATATATATATATATATATATATATATATATATATATATATATAAATGTATGTGTATATATATATATATATATATATATATATATATATATATATATATATATATATATATATATATATATATATATATATATATATATATATATGGTTAGAACCTTGACAGTCTGAACACTGTTTCAGACTCTGAAATCTTAGAATAAATCTAGTTTTACTCAAGAAAACAAGCAAAATGTGCTTTTTATGTCTATAGCGGGGAAATAAGTATTGATCAAGTCACAATTTTTCTCAGAAAACATATTTCTAAAGGTGCCGTTGACTTGAAATTTTCCCTAGATGTTGGTAACAACCGAAGAAATCCATATATGCAAAGAAAACAAATCTAATTAGTTTACAAATTAAGTTATGAGTAATAAAATGATGCTGAGAAAGCAACACTCTGGCCTTCCTCAGTGTAAATGAATATCAAGCTTCAGTCCAGCATCTACATTAGCAGGAGGATGAAAATGAAACCAGAGTGGACATTTCAACAAGACGATGATCCAAAACACAGCCAAGGAAACTCTCAAATGCTTTCAGAGAAAGAAAATCAAGCTGTAGAATGGCCCAACCAATCACCTGACTCGAATCCAGTAGAAAATACTAAATAAAGCTCAGATTTGATAGACGAGACCCACAGAACCATCAAGATTTTACACACTGTTGAAGTCTGTGAAAAACCTCACACCTGAGCAATGCATGTGACTTCATTCTCCAAATGAGAGGCTGCGATCGCCAAAAAAGCCTTTTATAGCTCATTTTTCAGATTTGTTTTGTTTTATTTTTATGTTTGTATTGTTTGGGGTTTTTACCAAAATCTGCTTCAATTCCATGTCAACAGCTCCTTTAGAAATATTATTCCCAGGAAAAAAAGCATAACGTGTTCAGCACTTTTCCCTGCTGTATTTAACTTATTTGATCTGTTTCATGCAGTACAACGGATCTAAAAGAGAATCTCATACACGTTTATTCTTTTCCCCCTCAGCTTTTCGGCAGTGATTTTGACTCTTCTTCAGGATAAAAGCCGCTGGATGGTGAATCTGCAGGTCTGTTTTCTCCGTTTCTCCCCCTCTCTCTTGTTCTCTGGCCAATCATTCCCTGTCCTGCGCTCCCCTTTTCTCTTCTTTTCTCTTTCTCTCTTCTAGTTTGGGCTGTAATTTATGAGGTCGCAGCAGCACGAATGAAATGAAGCTTTTACAACAGACGCCTGCTGACACACTTTTAGCCCCTCTCTCTCTGTTAGGGAAAGTTATTGGGCTTGTTAGTAACGCTCATAAAAAGCTCGAGGCCGTTCACACTGGGCTTGTCATGATGTAGTTTAGTTAATGGCATTGTTTCAGCAGGGTGAAGTTAATAAATCACTAACTCCTCAGTGAGCTGCACACCCACACACACACACACACATTCACACACTCTCAAATAACTCATGCCTTTCCCTCCAGGATATTTGTTAAACTTTTAGTTAGCGTTTTTGTGTTGTATGATACTCTATTCACACTGCATTTTACCAAGTGGTTGTTAATTTGGAAGCACTTGAATAGGTTTATTATAATATAATATAATATAATATAATATAAAATAATATAAATTAATATAATATATAATATAATATAATATAATATAATATAATATAATATAATATATAATATAATATAATATAATATAATATAATATAATATAATATAATATATAATATAATATAATATATAATATAATATAATATAATATAATATATAATATAATATAATATAATATATAATATAATATAATATAATATAATATAATATATAATATAATATAATATAATATAATATAATATATAATATAATATAATATATAATATAATATAATATAATATAATATAATTATAAATTAAACTATAATAGTATTCAATAAACATTACAATAAATCTGTGTTGTTAATATGAATAAATAAATAAAAATGTAATACAATATATTTAAAAATTAAATGTTATAATTTAAACATTAACAAAATAGTATTTAATAAACATTACAATTAAATCAGTCTTAATTTTAAAGCACGTGTGAATAGGTATATTATATTGTAATATAATATAATATAATATAATATAATATAATATAATATAATATAATATAATATAAAATTGATGTGATCCAAGGTCTGTGAAGAGATGATGCCAAGCTATCCATAATCCTGGACCAGGCCGTATCTTGAGCAGATGCTGTGGCGGTCATGGAGGAGCGGAGAGCATGAGACCGATTCCTGAAAAACCGCAGTGACAGACGAGTCTTTGCATTGGTCCCGTGGGCCAGCCTGAACACCCGCTGGTGAGCTACTCACATCTGCGTGTTCTTTATGGACGTCCAGCGTTCTCCAGCCTCTGGCGCCTAGACTGCAACTCTGCACAAGAAGTTTGGTCAGAGGAGAAATGGTCATGCCCAACTGAGCCTGGTTTCTCTTGAGGTTTTCTACTTCACTTTCGTCAGTTGGTGAAGTTAAACCACTGGCTTGCTTGGTTTGGGACTTGTGGAGCTGCGCATGGATGGATTTGCTCTTCAGTGTTTGAACTTTCAGCAATGAATATTAAACCACACTGAACTGAAATAAACTGATCTTCAACTCTGAAAACAGTTTCAATTTACTAGAACTTCTTTGTTAAGTTGCTTTGACACAATCTACATTGTAAAAGTGCTATAGATATAAAGATGAATTGAATTGAAAAAAAAAATATTATAATTAAATATTAAACATAATAATAGTATTTAATGATAGTATTTATTTAATAAACATTACAAAAAATCTGTAAATTTGAAGGCAATTAAGTAAAATTAGAATATGACAAAAAAATAAAATGTTATAATTAAACCTTATAAATATTAATAATAATAATAATAATATGTGATTCATTTATTTCTTTATTTTATTTTACCCATTTATTTATTAAAATTTTAAATATATATATTACTGTGAGTTCATATTTTTAATCCAATGTATAAACATTACAAGAAATAAGTGCATTATATTTAGTATATTAGTATACTAAATAGTATATTAATTAATTATTATATATAGAGTTGAAGTCAGAATTATTAGACCCCCTTTTAATTATTATTATTTTTTTCAAAATTATGTTTAACAGATTCAGGAAATTTTCACAGTTAACAAATTTTCATAATTAAAACTATCATGTTTAGAAATGTGTTGAAAAAAAATCTTCTCTCTGTTAAACAGAAATTTGGGAAAAAAAAAATAAACGGGGGCTAATAATTCAGGGGGGCTAATAATTCTGACTTTAACTGTACATACATACATACATACATACATACATATTTATTTGAATTATCATTGTGTGTGTGTGTGTATGTGTATGTGTGTGTGTGTTAGTTCAGAAGTTCCTATTGACTTTTTAAATCTTTTTGCAAATTTGTAAGGGGATAGTTTGCGAAAAAATTTTAATGATTTCATCATTTACTCTCCCTCATGTGTTTTGTGTGTGTTTTTTCAGTGTTTATGAGTTTCTTTCTTCTGTTGAATACAAAAGAAGATAATTTGAAGAATGCTGGTGCTGGCACCTATTGCCTATAGTAGGAGAGAAAATACTATTGAAGTCAATGGGTGCCAGCAGCATTAAAACAAAAAGAGTAAACGATAGCAGAAGCTTTTATTTTAAGGGAATTATGCCTTTAATTGTTTTTAAAAAATTACATCAGGGATATTAACGTAACAATTATCACAATCTAATTCAAATCTCATGGACTTGAATGTTTTTTGTCTGCTTTGTGACAGTATCAGAGTAATTTATCCAGCTGTTACTGTATTGGTGATGGGCACTGTGACTCAGTGGTTAGCACTGTGGCCTCACAGCAAGAAGGTTGTTGGTTTGAGCCCCAGCTGGGTCAGTTGGCATTTCTGTGTGGAGTTTGCATGTTCTCCCCATGTTGGCGTGGGTTTCCTTCGGATGCTCCGGTTTCCCCCACAGCCCAAAGAAATGCGCTATAGGTGAATTGGGTAAACTAAATTGGCCGTAGTGAATGGGTGTGAATGAGTGTGTATGGGTGTTTCCCAGTACTGGGTTGCAGCTGGAAGGGTATCTGCTGCGTAATACGTATGCTGGATAAGTTGGTGGTTCATTCTGCTGTGGTGAATAAGAGACTAAGTCAACGGAAAATGAAAGACTGTATTGATGATTGAATGTTCACTGAAAGTCTCGATAAGCAGCATTAACTCTGGATCTCAGCAGCTTAAGATCTGTGTGTGTTTCTCTCTCTCTCTCTCTCTCTCTCTCTCTCTCTCTCTCTCTCTCTCTGTGTGTGTGTGTGTGTGTGTGTGTGTGTGTGTGTGTGTGTGTGTGTGTGTGTGTGTATGTGTCTAATCCTCACTGATCTGTTGTGAACACACACTCGCGCCGCTGATAATACTCTCGTTTTCTGCTCACCTGAACAGAGACAATCTCCGTCTAACACACACACACACACACACACACACAAGGGTCTTTAACATCGGCTTAGGAAAGTCAAACACTTTAATTCCAAGTTAAAGACACACAGATTAGTTATAAAGGAGGCCGAGGAGTGAAGAGATACTCTTTCATCCATTCATGAGCTCGTCTTTCTCTCTGCCATCTTCTTGCTGTGTGGCCTGTGGAGAAAGTAAACACATGAATGACAATCAAGATCTTAAACATTCTCGTGTATTCATAAGCACACACACACACATTCACAGATGGACATCTGAACACTGGTTAAGATTTTAGGCTAGCTCACACTCGAATCTGTTATTGGTAACATCTGACTCATGCATAAATCTTGAAAATAGTCTACAGGCTCTATTTTAACGAGGCTCAGAGTCTAAAGCGCATGCTGCAAAAGTATTAACCCTCTACCGCATACATTATGATGAATCAATAAATAAGAATATTTGACTGTTTTTATTTTCTTAAAGGGCTTAACTTGAAGTGCTGTAAAATAAATGGAAACATTTATTGTTTAAGGTACTTTATGATGTGTTGACATATGGCAACAACGTCCAACAGTGGATCTAACTTAGACATGTCAAATGTAAAACTTTCCTTATAATTAGTAATTTTGTTGTTTGAAATGATTTAGTTGGTGTTGCAGTATTATAAACTTTAACACAGAACTTATAAATCACACCTTATACATACTTTCCAATAACTCATGTTCAATTCAATTCAGCTTTATTTGTATAGCGCTTATACAATGTAGATTGTGTCAAAGCAGCTTCACATAAAAGGTCACAGTAAATAGGAACAGTGTAGTTCAGTTTGTAGTGTTTAAGTTCAGTTCAGTTTAGCTCAGTTCAGTGTGGTTTAATAATCACTACTGAGAGTCCAAATACTGAAGAGCAAATCCAACGATGCGCAGCTCTACAGATCCCGAACCATGCAAGCTAGTGGCGACAGCGGAGAGGGAAAAAAACTTCACTAATGGCGGAAGTGAAGAAAAAAAACCTTGAGAGAAACCAGGCTCAGTTGGACACGACCATTTTGATTTCTCCGCTGGCCAAACGTCTTGTGCAGAGCTGCAGTCTCAGCGGCGGAGGCTGGAAGCTGGCCTCAGCGAAGACTCGTCTGTCTCTGGAGCGTCACAGGAATCAGTCTCATGTTCTCCACTCCTCCATGACCACCACAGTAGCTGCTCAGGATTCGGCCTGGTCCAGGATATGGAAACCTTGGGATCATCTCGTCGTTGGTCTTGGATCGAATCAGTGACTCTGCATAGTCTGAGGGCCTCTGGGAAAGTATCTCCAGGTGGAAATGGAGAATAAAGAAAATAATTAGCGTAGCTGATGTTCATAGTGTACATAAACGAGATGCAGAAACCTGTGTGGGAACCCGCGTGCATTTAGTGTATGCTTTACTAAACAGATAGGTCTTTAATCTAGTTTTGAATTGGGAGAGTGTGTCTGAGCCTCGGATGTTGTCAGGAAGGCTATTCCAGAGTTTAGGAGCTATAAATGAGAAGACTCGAACTCCTTTACTATGTTCCAACAGTTTTCGTTTATTCCATTATTTTTTAGTGGGAGGGGGCGACGCAGTGGCGCAGTAGGTAGTGCTGTCGCCTCACAGCAAGAAGGTCGCTGGTTCGAGTCTCAGCTGGGTCAATTGGCATTTCTGTGTGGAGTTTGCATGTTCTCCCTGCATTCATGTGGGTTTCCTCTGGGTGCTCCGGTTTCCCCCACAGTCCAAAGACATGCGGTACAGATAAATTAGGTTGGCTAAGTTGTCCATAGTGTATGACTGTGAATGAGTGTGTATAAATGTTTCCCAGAGATGGGTTGCAGCTGGAAGGGCATCCGCTGCGTAAAACATGTGCTGGATAAGTTGGCGGTTCTTTCCGCTGTGGCGACCCTGGATTAATAAAGGGACTAAGTCGAAAAGAAAATGAATGAATGAATTTTTTGCTGAATATTATTGAAAACAAACATAATAATGTTTTATCATATATACAACATACAGTGAATATAAATATTTTCTCCAGTAAATATTATAACAAATAAATAACAAGTCTAGTATATCCAGATGCATCAGAATAATGTGGCTACTAGCTAGCAATATTTATTTATTATACTAGATACCATGTATGCACCTCGGACGTTATCAGGAAAGCTATTCCAGAGTTTAGGAGCTATAAATGAGAAGGCTCGACCTCCTTTACTCGACTTTGCTATTCTAGGTACTACCAGAAGCCCTGAGTTTTGAGACCTTAAAGAGCGAGTTGGATTGTAGCGAGACAGAAGATTGGTTAGATAAACAGGAGCTAGATTATTTAAAGCTTTATATGTAAGAAGCAATATTTTAAATTCAATACGAAACTTTACAGGCAGCCAGTGTAAGGAGGATAAAATTGGTGTGATGTGATCAAATTTTCTAGACCTGGTAAGAACTCTGGCAGCTGCATTTTGTACTAATTGAAGTTTGTTAATAGAGGATGCTGGGCAGCCAGCAAACAGTGCATTACAGTAGTCCAGCCTAGAAGTCATAAAAGCATGGACAAGCTTTTCTGCATCTGATATGGATAGCATACTTCGTAATTTAGCAATATTTCTCAGATGAAAGAAGGCAGTATTGGGTGTAATGAATGTAGGCATGACTGCTGGTAGATGTAGAGGATGTGTTGATGCTCTGCTCTCATTAGTGATGATTTTCATTCAGAGATCTGCAGTTACTCTGGATCTGAGCCCACAACATGCCAAAAGCCCATATGTTCTTCACTCGAGACACACACGCACACATACACGCATACAAACACACGTATACAAACACACGCACAAAAGCACACACATGCAGACACAAGCACATGTATGGACATGCATCTGCACAAATACACACACGCAAGCATACACGCATAAACACACAAATACACACATATGCACAAACGCATACAAGCACACAAACAAATACACACATTCACAAATACACAAATACACACCCACACACAAGCATACACGCACACAAACACACACACACACACACACACAAGCACACACATATACACACACACAAAATAACACATACCCACACGCGCGCACAAGCCCACACACGCATACACAGGGTGTGTGTGTGTGTGTGTGTGTGTGTGTGTGTGTGTGTTAAAGTGTGTAATGGAGATGTTAATGATTCCTGTGAAAGCAGTGCAGTGTTTCTGTGTTCCTCCTCTGTCCTCCACAGGGGTGTTCTCACAGCCTCTTCACTCTCTATAGAGTCTAATGCTGGTGTCTTTAGTGCCAAGTTAAAGTGTATCCAGACTGCTTGTAAAACATCCTCCTCAAGTTTACACACCTCACTGAGAAAGAAATAATGTTAAGTCAACCCAAGAACACTTCACTGGGTAACAACAGTTAAAGTTAACATGAGCTAACAATTAACACTTAAGCTTTTTTAAATGTTATACTCTAAAAATACTGGGGTGTTGTAGCCTAGTGTTGGGTAAAATATGAGTAAACTCAACCGTTGGTTTAAAAAGTGTTATTTAATTAAAAATAAACCAAGATTGGTCAATTTTGACCCAACACTGGGTTCAAAAAATGCATTTGTTCAAAAATCAAAGTTGTATGTGTTAACATTGGGGTAATACACTGCATTGTAAAAGTTGAATTTTTAATAAATATAGCATGTTCTAATGTTATTAAAAAAAGCTATATACATATTTAAAATATATGTATAAATTATATATATATTTAAAAGTTATATTTATTTATTTTTTTAAATAATTCGTTTTTATTGATTTTTGTAGGAACATATAACCAGTAAGAAAAAAAAATACACATTCCACTCGTGTGTGTGTATATATATATATATATATTCATAAAAATATAAACTTATCTTCACCAATAAAATAAAATAAAAAATAAAAAATGAAATAAAATGAAAGGTTGCCAACATACTACCTGATAAAAGTCTTGTCGCCTATCCAAGTTTTAGGAACAGCAAATAATAACTCGACTTCTAGTTGATCATTTGGTATCAGAAGTGGCTTACATGAAAGGCAAAGGCCTCTAGATTACGCTTATTTTACCAAAATAAAACATGATCATGCCTTGATTTTTATCTATTTAATTAGGACAGTAAGGTCTGACTTTGCCTAGACAAAAGTCTTGTCACTTAACAGAAATAATGTCCAGTATAGAATATAAAGTCATGCTGCAGTGGAAACAGAATGAATATTGTGTATGACTCCATCATGAGCTTGGAGGACTGCATCCAGACATCTCTGCAATGAAGTTTTTTTTCCCTCTCCGCTGTCGCCACTGGCTTGCATGTTTCGGGATCTGTAGAGCTGCGCATCGTTGGATTTGCTCTTCAGTATTTGGACTCTCAGTAGTGATTATTAAACCACACTGAACTGAGCTAAACTGAACTGAACTTAAAACACTACAAACTGAACTACACTGTTCCTATTTACTGTGACCTTTTATGTGAAGCTGCTTTGACACAATCTACATTGTATAAGCGCTATACAAATAAAGGTGAATTGAATTGAAAAAAAAATTGACCCAAATCACTTATTAATAAAGTCATCTGGAATGGCAAAGAAAGCGTTCTTGGAAGACTTTATCAAGATTCTTTGGATTCATCTTCAATGCCTCCTCCTTAATCTTACCCCAGACATGCTCAATAATGTTCATGTCTGGTGACTGGGCTGGCCAATCCTGGAGCACCTGGACCTTCTTTACTTTCAGGAACTTTGATGTGGAGGCTGAAGTATGAAAAGGAGCGCTATCCTGCTGAAGAATTTGCCCTCTTCTGTGGTTTGTAATGTAATGGGCAGCACAAATGTCTTGATACCTCAGGCAGTTGATGTTGCCATCCACTCTGCAGATCTCTCGCACGCCCCATACTGAATGTAATCCCAAACCATGATTTTTTCCTTCACCAAACTTTACTGATTTGAGAATCTTGGGTCCATGCGGGTTCTTCTGTAGTATTTGTGATGATTGGGATGCAGTTCAAAAGATGATTAGTCTGAAAAATCTACCTTCTAACACTTTTTCAAATGATCTACTAGAAGTCAAGTTATTATTTGTTGCTCTTACAACTGGGATCGAAATATATAATTTATTTTTAAAATATCAAAATATTTCAATTGAAATATTTCTAAAGCATTTAACTTTCACCTTGATATTATAAGGCGGATGTATACCTGGCCGAATTGCACAGTAGGTGACGAGAACGACTCAGACCCCTGGTCTAATGCGCCACCTGGCTTGAGAAACCCGTTCTCAAAGACTTACTTTAAGTCATTATTTGCTGCGCATCGATAGATTTGCTCTTCAGTGTTTGGACTCTAGTGATTATTAAACCACACTCAACTGAGCTAAACTGAACTGAACTAAAACTCTGAAAACCGAACTGACACAGTTTCAATTTACTATGATCTTCTATGTGAAGCTGCATTGATACAATTTACTTTGTAAAAGCGCTATAGAAATAAAGGTGAATTGAATTGAATTATTTGGGTAGCACACATATTCTGAATACCTTCGGCAGAATTCAAATGAGCCATTTTAATCTAAATTAATCTAGATTAATTCCAAGATTACAGTGATATTAATCTAGATTAAATGCCCACCTATAATATATATATACATGTAATTTTAATATTGAAATGAATGCTGCAATATTCCAAACTGTTTTTAAGCAGTTCACAAACCGTTATAACGCATTCTCAAGAAACAGCAAACCCCGTCTGTAAGCTGTAAAGACTTATTTAAATTTAGACCACATTAAAACTCTAGCAACTATTTTATTTTTTGTATTTATTAATATTAATTTATATGAGAAAATCTAAATAATATATAAATGGATGCTTTAATATGATTACCAGTTGTTAAGTTGCTCCCAAACCATTTTAACACCTTCCCAAAACAAAAAGTCCCATCTGTGAGCTGTTACTTACATTTAGAGCACATTAAAACTCAAGCAACTATTACAAACACAAGTTCCAGTTGTTTTTGCACATATGTGTGCCTGCTAGCTGTTGAGGGGTGTGCGTGTGTGTTTTGTGGAGGCGTGTGTATTCCCATGAAGGGGTGTGTGTGGGGGTGAAAGTGTGTCCCCTCTGTCATTGGCTCTGGGCCTAATGTCACATTATGCATCTCATTGTGTCTTTGTGATGCTGAGCAGTATAAATACAGCCCTCTCAGCCGTTCACACACTCATTCCTGATCCCTCACTCCAAGCGGATAGTTTCTGAGAAGACTTTCAAAGATGGATTCAGACGCGAGCTCCACGTGCAGTCGCTCCTCCTCACCAGATCTTGCAGTGGATTCCGGCTTTTTCTCCAACAAGATGTTCCAGGCCTACGGGGAAACGGTGCAGCAGACATCGGAAAAAGGGTTGCAAAACGCCGGGAAGACTCGCACTCGGGCTGATCTCTCCAAAGACGACCTGCAAGATCTACGCTTGAAAGTGAACAGCCGTGAGCGCAAACGAATGCATGACCTCAACCAGGCTATGGACGGGCTCCGTGAGGTCATGCCGTATGCTCAGGGACCTTCTGTACGCAAGCTGTCCAAAATCTCCACCCTGCTGCTCGCCAGAAACTACATCCTCATGCTGTCCAGCTCTCTGGAGGAGATGAAGAAGCTAGTAGGCGATGTGTATGGAGCGAACGCTCAGAGTCACTCTGCAAGACGGGTTTTACCACCAACTTCAGCTGCTCCAGCTACACAGTTACCGCTGCTTTCATTGGCCCCATCACTGCATCCTTTAGTGGGCAGCACCTCCGCTTTGAGCCACACTACTGCAAATGGAGCTCAAACCCCTCATTCTCCACCCTCCACCGGGTATCTGGGTTTCCCTGCTCTTCCTACACTTCTAAAAGACCCTCTTCATCTTTCTAGTGGCTACAGGCATTTCCCGGGTATGCCATGCCCTTGTTCTCTGTGCCAGCCTCTCCCTGCTTCCACAGCCAGCCTGCACGGCCTCTCCATGGGAAAGTGATTCAGGCGAGGCCCAGGCTTCAGGCCTGAAGTAGGCCGAAGTTGAATTTCGGACTCTGAAAACATCCGGATGTGTTTCTAGATGTTGTGTAAAGACTGTAAATGTTCTGTACAGAATTCTTTTCATACAATCTGCTGCTATTTTTATACTGAGGAATGTTTTGTAATTGAGTATGAATGTTTTTTTATGTTGAGTAGTTTGCTGTTTGAACATATTTGCTTTCTTCTATGTTCTTTGTAGCAAAGACGGCAATGGAAAAGATGTATAGTTTTGTTGCTTAAATTAAACATCTATTATTATAATCTCCTGTTGTTGTTTTTTTGCTGTCTTCATTTTATCTGTTATTTGATCATCAAAAGTGGCTAAATTAATTGACACTTTTCACAAGACGGTCATCATAATCTTAAATCTTTGAAAGTTTTTAATTTTTACATAAAAAACATGAACATTTATATGCAAATATTTAAGTCAAATTACAAAAAATGAATAACCACTTATGCGAGGTGTTTCTAATGCAGCGTCTATGGGGCTAAGAGTAAATTTGATGTTTTTCTCTCGTCTGTCTTCTGTTATCATTCTCACTCATTTTTTCCCCTTTTCTGAAACTCTTGATAACACCATCTTGGAGTTTTTCGTTTAATATTTCAGACACACATAGGATTGTGAATTTTGTTGTTGTTGTTGTACTCTCCCATTCACTGCGCTCTAAGTTTACCAAGCTATGATGCCTTCCGCTACTGGGAAACCTGGACATGTGGAAAGGGTCTATTCAAGCTCTAATCAGTTTTGATAGAGCTACTGTAGCAACGCTTTACAATGAGGTTTTGTTGGATTATGCTTTAGCAAATATTAACTGCACTATTAATGATTCATTTTTACGCAATACAATATTTATACGTAATATTTACTTCTAAATATGTATAATAATAATGGTATAATATAATTACTTACAAATTAAACTGTATTGTACAGCGATATAGCGGATTTACTGATCTGTTTACAAAGGTCAACACAAAAGGTTAATAGAATATTACTTAAAATAATAATAGAAAATAAAATAATAAAATATTTATACAATATTTTAGATTAACCAATTTAATACTTTCATTATTCACTTGCTGACTTTGGAAATTGTGATTAGATAATTCAGATTTGTCCCAAAAGTAAACATTATTATTATCAAAAATGATATGGATGGATGGACGGACGGACGGACGGACTGACGGACAGATAGACAGACAGACAGACAGACAGACAGACAGACAGACAGATAGACAGATAGACAGATAGATAGATAGATAGATAGACAGACAGACAGACAGACAGACAGACAGACAGACAGACAGACAGACAGAGAGACCGATAGACAGATAGATAGATAGATAGATAGATAGATAGATAGATAGATAGATAGATAGATAGATAGATAGATAGATAGATAGATAGATAGACAGACAGACAGACAGACAGAGAGATAGATAGATAGATAGGCAGACAGACAGACAGACAGACAGACAGACAGACAGACAGACAGACAGACAGACAGATAGATAGATAGATAGATAGATAGATAGATAGATAGATAGATAGATAGATAGATACAGTACATACATGCATACCCTGCTGAAAAATCCAGCTTAAACCAGCCTAGGCTGGTTGGCTGGTTTTAGCTGGTTGACCAGCCTGGTTTTAGAGGGGTTTTGGCCATTTCCAGGCTGGTTTCTAGCCATTTCCAGCCTGGTCCTAGCTGGTCGGCTGGAAAATGACCAGCTAAATCCAGCTAAAACCAGCTTGACCAGCCTGGTTTAAGCTGGACATAGCTGGTTTTGGCTGGGATCCCAGCCTGGCTAGGCTGGTCAAGCTGGTTTTAGCTGGTCATTTTCCAGCCTGACCAGCTAGGACCAGGCTGGAAATGGCTAGAAACCAGCCTGGAAATGGCCAAAACCCCTCTAAAACCAGGCTGGTCAACCAGCTAAAACCAGCCAACCAGTCTAGGCTGGTTTAAGCTGTTTTTTTCAGTAGGGTAGGGTTCCACATTATTCTTACATGTTGTCTCAACACAAATTGAATAAGTTAACTTAAATTTAGGTGGATTGAACATAAAACAATAAAGTTGTCCTCTAAATATCTCAATACAGTAATTGTGTTGCTTCAACATATTTTAAATAAGTAGTTTGAACAAGCAGCAAAAATCTAGAAATATTTATAAAATATAGATTATATAAATATAGATATCTATAAAGTATGGGTGTTTCCCAGTGATGGGTTGCAGCTGGAAGGGCATCCGCTGCGTAAAACATATGCTGGATTAGTTGGTGGTTCATTCCGCTGTGGCGACCCCAGATTAATAAAGGGAAAGCCAAAAAGAAAATGAATGAATGAAGATATCTATAAAATTTAGATGCAGACAGACAGACAGACAGATAAAACAAATGTAAATAATGCGAACGGTCAACCTATAGTGAGGTAGATAAATCTAATACAAGTAGACTGACTGAAATAATGAGGTGCTAAAACACCAGCTGCTCATCTGTTCTGAGATCAAGTGTCAGCACTTATCCGCGTCAGTGTATTTCATGATATATATGAATATAAAATGAGTCCATATGCTTTCATCCCGCACCATTAACGCAATATTGCCCACACCGTGTTTATGTTTGTAGCATATGCTAACAAACACAGCCACAGCTTCAGCGCACGATAAACCGCCGCCGTTGGACTGAACCATCTGTACGGAGACTAGTTAATGTATGAAGTAGAAAGAGGGCCAGACCTCGCGGAGCCCGGGGCCTTCTCTCAGCCATCAATCAGTGGGACGGAGACGCAAGCTGTCGCCAGGTTGGCGCGTCAGCATTGTGCAGCACACGCAGGGGACGGCCAGCGCTTCTTTTCATGTTCCTACACGAAGATTTGTCACTGTCCAATAAAGCTGTGATCATATTCAGGCCGTCCTCGCTGGGAGCCGTTTGCATGAGGGGCTCTGACAGCTGTGCGCACCATCATTTGTTAACCGGAGAGATCAGGGAGGACGTTTGATGATGTTTCTGAGTTTATGATATGAGCGATGGTTGGAGGTGAAGGTGTGGAATAATGGGCTCATTGAAGCAGGGTTCAAATGAGCTTGATGTAGATGGGCGGCGTGCTTTTTTATGTGTGATTCAGTTAACATGGACTGCCTTTCAAATGTTTGGCCATCATGTAAAATGGAGTTACCATAGAGTTACTTACCAGGAGTTTGTGTGTTGTTTTTAGTCAAAATATCTTAGACGCATTTTCTATAGACAAGTAAAACAACAAAAAAAATGTTTTCAGAAAAAGCAAGTGAATTTTAAGCAGGTTTTTACTTTCCCCAGTGGGTTTTTCACACGTTAATACTGCTTTTCAAATGTTCGGTGGTCATGTAAAAGTGATTTCACTGCAGAACAAGCTTATCTTACTAAGAGTCAACAGATATCTAAAATTCTTTTTAAAAAAAAGAAGTATTTTCTATAGACAAGTCAAAAAAAGAAAGATAAAAACATCAATTTTAAGCAAGTGTTTTACTTAAATAATCTGCCAATGTGTTGAGTAAATACACTTGTTTTTAGATTATATACTTACTCCACAGGTTATTTAGATTGTTTAAAGCAGAAACTCAAAAGGAAACGTAACTATTTTACTTTCTGTCTGTTTAGTAATTCATATATTCATGAAAAAACAATGCTTTTAAGCCTTTGTGTTGTTTTTAGTCAAAATATCAAAAAATTCCTAAATCAAGATGCATTTTCTATTGAAAAGTTTTGTTGTTTTCCAAAACAAAATTCAGTTTTAAGCAAGTTTATACTTGTAAAATATTCTGCCAGTGGGTTAAGTAAAATTAACCTGTTTTAATATTATATTACCCACACCACTGGCAGATTATTTAGATTGTTTTTAGTAAAATTAACTTGTTTTAATATTATATTACCCACACCACTGGCAGATTATTTAGATTGTTTTAGTAAAATTAACTTGTTTTAATATTATATTACCCACACCACTGGCAGATTATTTAGTTTGTATTAAGTAAAATTAACTTGTTTTAATATTATATTACCCACACCACTGGCAGATTATTTAGATTGTATTAAGTAAAATTAACTTGTTTTAATATTATATTACCCACACCACTGGCAGATTATTTAGATTGTTTTAAGTAAAATTAACTTGTTTTAATATTATATTACCCACACCACTGGCAGATTATTTAGATTGTATTAAGTAAAATTAACTTGTTTTAATATTATATTACCCACACCACTGGCAGATTATTTAGATTGTTTTAAGTAAAATTAACTTGTTTTAATATTATATTACCCACACCACTGGCAGATTATTTAGATTGTTTTAAGTAAAATTAACTTGTTTTAATATTATATTACCCACACCACTGGCAGATTATTTAGTTTGTATTAAGTAAAATTAACTTGTTTTAATATTATATTACCTACACCACTGGCAGATTATTTAGATTGTTTTTAGTAAAATTAACTTGTTTTAATATTATATTACCCACACCACTGGCAGATTATTTAGTTTGTATTAAGTAAAATTAACTTGTTTTAATATTATATTACCCACACCACTGGCAGATTATTTAGATTGTTTTAAGTAAAATTAACTTGTTTTAATATTATATTACCTACACCACTGGCAGATTATTTAGATTGTTTTAAGTAAAATTAACTTGTTTTAATATTATATTACCTACACCACTGGCAGATTATTTAGATTGTATTAAGTAAAATTAACTTGTTTTAATATTATATTACCCACACCACTGGCAGATTATTTAGATTGTTTTAAGTAAAATTAACTTGTTTTAATATTATATTACCCACACCACTGGCAGATTATTTAGATTGTATTAAGTAAAATTAACTTGTTTTAATATTATATTACCCACACCACTGGCAGATTATTTAGATTGTTTTTAGTAAAATTAACTTGTTTTAATATTATATTACCCACACCACTGGCAGATTATTTAGATTGTATTAAGTAAAATTAACTTGTTTTAATATTATATTACCTACACCACTGGCAGATTATTTAGATTGTTTTAAGTAAAATTAACTTGTTTTAATATTATATTACCTACACCACTGGCAGATTATTTAGTTTGTTTTGAGTAAAATTAACTTGTTTTAATATTATATTACCCACACCACTGGCAGATTATTTAGATTGTTTTAAGTAAAATTAACTTGTTTTAATATTATATTACCTACACCACTGGCAGATTATTTAGATTGTATTAAGTAAAATTAACTTGTTTTAATATTATATTACCTACACCACTGGCAGATTATTTAGATTGTTTTAAGTAAAATTAACTTGTTTTAATATTATATTACCCACACCACTGGCAGATTATTTAGATTGTTTTAAGTAAAATTAACTTGTTTTAATATTATATTACCCACACCACTGGCAGATTATTTAGATTGTTTTAAGTAAAATTAACTTGTTTTAATATTATATTACCCACACCACTGGCAGATTATTTAGATTGTTTTAAGTAAAATTAACTTGTTTTATTATTATATTACCCACACCACTGGCAGATTATTTAGTTTAAGTAAAACTAACTTGTTTTAATGTTATATTTCTTACACTACTTGCAGATTATTTAGTTTGTTTTAAGCAGATACTCGAAATTCACTTACTTTTGACCTTTTTTTCTGAAAAAAGACAGAGAGGTTTAAGTTTTAAAAATGCTTAGGATATTTGGACGAGAAGAAAGACATCTAATCTAAGTAAGTATTTGGCGGTCATTTAAAACTGAAAAAATGTTTTTCTCACCAGGAGTTTTGTGCTTTTAGTCAAAACATCTGTAAATGGTTAAATCAAGAAGCATTTACTACACTCAATTGACTTTTGCTGCTTGTTCAAACAACTTATTTAGTATGAGTTCAACCAGCATTGAACTCTAAGTTTTGTTTGAGACAACTTAATTGTTTTATGTTCAACGCACTTAGATTTGTAAAAAACAATTAAGTTAACTTAATTGATTTGTGTTAGGACAACATGAAAGAACTGTGTGGAACCAAAAAATATTTACAGTGAAAACAAGTCAATTCTAAGATTTATATGAAACAAGCAAAATAATCTGCCAGTGGATTAAATAAAATATAATTGTTTTAATATTACATTACCTAGCTCACTGTCAGATTATGTCACTTTTGTGTTTAGGAGAAACTTATTTAATTTAGACTTTTTTTTCTGAAAATAAGACAAATATGTTTATTTGTCTTGAAAATGCGTCTGGATTTAAGAATTTTAAGATATTCTCTTTAAAACAACACAAACACTATAAGAAAAGCATTTTGTGCAGTGAATTGAAATAAATGAAAGCTTTAGTTCAGCAATATTGCATTAAATTGATCACAATTCACAATATGTTGCAATAATTTAAATAAATGCGTTATTTTGAACTTTCTGTTCATCACAGATTCAGGAAAAAATGCATTGGGGATTTTTAATAATGCATCTTAAGCTGCAAATCATATTGTAATGTTTTTTGAAGGATTGTATGACTGAAGGCTGGAATAATGATGCTGAATTTTCAGCTTTGCCTTTGCAATTACTTTATAAAATATATTTAAATACACTTTGGCGTGCAAAAAAGACTTTGTTAAAAGGTTTTAAGAGGTGGTGTTTGGAAAACAAGTTTGGTTATTCATACGTGTTGATATTTTTTTGCCATCAGATTTTTTCAATTGTTCAAATTAAACAGTTGTAATAATATTACAATAAAACTATAATAATAATAAAAATATACATCAGCAATATATTTTATAAAATAAACGTAAATGTAAAAAAAAAAAAATTACAAATACAAACTTTGCATTTAGTCCGTATTACACCCAGAATTGGGTTGAGATTACCCAGCATTTTTTAGAGTGTGACAGTAAAGGCATTTACATTATATTTAATATATATTGTTAAAGACAACTCTCTCCTCTGCAGTATGTGTCATTTATTCAGTTTTTATTTTTATTAAATTTTTATGTGTGGTTATCAGTTGACTTCTTATGTTTAATCCAGAGAATATTAGTCATAAAACATATTATACTTATAATAAAACATTTAATTCTTATGTTTTTACATAGTCAATGCAATATGGAAACACTCACAATATGAAAGTAAAATTACACAACACACAGTGATACAGCACACTAGAGTGTGTGCTGCTCACAGATACTGTAAATCATCAAAACGACTCTGATGTTATATATTTTTTGGGATATATTTATATATTATATAGTATTAGTATATTTGGGACTAATGACTACATGATCAGCGCGGCATGGTGGCTCAGTGGTTAGCACTGTTGCCTCACAGCAAGAAGGTCGCTGGTTTGAGTCCTGGCTGGGTCAGTTGGCATTTCTGTGTAGAGTTTGTTTGCATGTTCTCGCTGTGTTGGCGTGGGTTTCCTCTGGGTGCTCCGGTTTTCCCCACAGTCCAAAGACATGCGCTATAGGTGAATTGAACGTGTGCGTGTGAATGCGAGAGTGTTTCCCAGTACTGGATTGCTGCTGGAAGAGTATCTGCTGTGTAAAACATATGCCAGAATAGTTGGCGGTTCATTCTGCTGTGGCGACCCCTGATAAATAAGGGACTGAGGCGAATGAAAATGAATTAATGAATGACTACAGGATCTGGAACTATAGATTGATTGAAGCTGTTTTTTTTCAAAGACATTTTACATTACTCTAGAGGGACTTGTTAAAGTGCAAAAAAATGTGTGGTGACACTTTATTTTGATGGTCCATTTGAGGATTAGTAGACTGTCTGCTTAATATCTGTTGATACTGCTCCTTTAACAGACATTTAACTGACTATAAGAAACTTTTCAAGGACGTCAACTTACACTAACCCTAACCTAACAGTCTACTTATAATCTAATGAGAATTAGTTGGCATGTAGATGCAATGTGACTTAAATTCAACAAACAGACCATCAAAATAAAGTGAGACCAAATGGGTTATTGGTGAATTTTGCTATTTTGTAAAGGGAACCTGCTCTCTCAATTATCTGAGAAAACATTCTTGTTAGGGAGACAAATAAAGCTGCAGTAGAAGAATATTTATAAGAATAATTATAAGAATAACATTTTAAGACTTAAAGAAAAACTTTAGGTAATGCATGTAAATCTCACATCCTTTTGACTTCCCCTGCTAAGCGTTTTTCAGATTCAATAGCTTCTTCAATAGGCAACTGTTTGCCTAAAATTGTTTTACCCAATGGATGGGTTTGTTCATATTTTACCCGAATTTAGATTGAAACAGCACAGCATTTATTTTGTGTGTATAAAAATCAATCTACAGCTGTAGGATGTAAGAAAACGTCTTGTTTTTTTTTGTTTTGTTATACACTGTTCACACTTTGGCAATAAAAAAGAGATTAAAACATGGAAGTATTACATAGAGCGCCATTAAATGAGCAGTGTTTGGAGACACTGTAAAATGTGTAAATGAACAGTTCTTAATATTTTTAGATTTATTTATGCTCTTGAATTGCATTACGGGAACTTGATCTTTCATCCAACATTTTTTGATGTTGAAAAGTTTGTAATTATCTGCCAGTACTTTTTCAGGGTTTTTTTTACCGACTTAATTATCTAAATACAGCTGAAGTCAGAATTATTAGCTTCCCTGTATAATTTTTCCCCCAATTTCTGTTTATCAGAAAGAAGATTTTTACAATACATTTCTAAACATAATAGTTTTAATAGCTCATTTCTGATAACTGATTTCTTTTATCTTTGCCATGATGACAGTAAATAATAATCTACTAGATATTTTTTTTCCATTTTTTTATATTAAGATACTATTCAGCTTAAAGTGATATTTAAAGGCTTAATTAGGTTAATTAGGCAGGTTAGGGTAATTAGGCAAGTCATTGTATAACAGTGGTTTGTTCTGTTGACAATAGAAAGGGGGCTAATTTTGACCTTAAAATGGTTTTAAAAAATAAAAACTGCTTTTATTCTAGCCGAAATAAAACAAATAAGACTTTCTCCAGAAGAAAAAATATTATAGGAAATACTGTGAAAAATCCCTTGCTCTGTTAAACATCATTTGGGAAATATTAGAAGAAAAAATAATAAATAAAATGTACAGGAGGGCAAATAATTTTAACACCAACTGTTTATCATTTTAATACAGTATAATACAGTTTTTAATTATACAGTAATTAATACAGTAATTATACAGTAATTAATACAGTATATTTGTTTCAAACTTCTGAAATATCAATAAAAGTCACTTTGTTAAACTTTAGAGTTGACTTTTCATCAGAGATAAACATCCCATTATGCAATTCACAACCGTGAATAAACAGAAAATACAATAAATAAATAAATAAATAAAAATAACAGGTATTTTTAACAGGATATTATCACCTAAGAATTATATTAGCAGACTGTAAAAAATTACATGATCAATTAGTCATGACAACATATGTTTTTTGTTCATTGTAACTTGCTAAACTAAGTTTATCACGTTCCAACTTAATTTTATAAGTTACACAAGCTGTTTTAAGTTAGTTTAACATAGTATAAGTTCAATGGACTCATAAGGTTAATTTGATTCAGCCTAAAAATTTAAGGAAACCAGGATTTTTTTACAGCGTTCAGCATTCAGAACACAGTTAACATCAGTTTTTGAACTTGAAATCTTCATCTGCGAAAAATCCTTTTATCCACACACACACACACATGCACACACACACACAGTTTGAGACTGTATTTCTCAAGAGCTAAATCGAGCGTGCAAAATACACATTTCTCCTCACAGGAATCCCGGGCCGACAAGCCAAAGATCAGAGGCGAGATGAAGAGATGCATCTCCTCTTGTCCTCCACTCTCCTCCCTCTCTCTCTCAGCCTAAACGGAGGAAGACAAAAGCACTCGCTCCGAGCACAAAGAAGAAGGCGCAGGGGGTCGGCCCATAACACAGACCCCTCTTTTTTGTGTGTGTTTTCTTCTACCGCTCGGCCTGCAGAGGGCCCTGACACTCCAGCGCCAACACAAAGGCGCTTAGCTCCTTATTTATGGGCCCATTGACAGCGCTAAAGAGCTGCTGTCAGGGGCCTGCGCGCAGTCAGCTGGTGAACGTCCCAGCGGGGGGAAGCAGCTGCCGCCCTGCCCAGAGAAGAAGCTCCCTCAGCGGGTCCCCGTGTCCCTGTGGCCCCCCCTGCGCCGGGACCCCCTCCTCTATGGGTCCCATGCAGGCACAGGTGGGTTTGGGAAGCCGAACACATTGTGGGGATTAGTGGAGCTGCCGCTCGGCCTGCTGCACGCCGATAATTAGACACATTGACTTGTGCAAAGCTGGTGTTTCCTGATTGGGGGCAGATGGTGATGGTCCACAGAGAGACAACAGCGGGACGTGTATCTCTATGCGCAAAAAGCTTGTTAGAGATGGGAACATTTGGAATAATCTTCACATACTGTATGAAATACTAGGCGATAACCAGTTTCAAGGTTTACCATGGTTTGTAAAAGGCAAGGTTTTGATACCGCTGAAGTTAACAAATAAACAAATAAATAATTCTTTATTGACCCCTAGATATTTGAATAGCAAAATGATCATATTTCAGGTTTAGAAAAATGATTTGGATTTACTAGGGTAATCATAGTATTTTCAGTTCTTTAGTATCACTGTCAAAACAATATCTGTAAATAAGGAGTTTTCTGGGGGTTTTTTTGGGATTCATATTTTAATTTATTATATTTTCCCTGTTTAGTTTGAATTGCATTATGGGATCTTGATCTTTCTTTTCTTTTTTTTTCAAATATGTTTTATTATTTTATCATTATACACAAAACAAAAATACAAACAACATAAAATGCCTGACACAAAACATAACTGCATATACAGAAATATACATATGGCCAAAGCCATAAGCTCTTATGTGAGAAGTTTGATGAAAAGAGAATACACATGAATGAATGTCTATAAAGACATTGTCATTCCGAGTTTCAAAATGTCACATAAAGCAAGGTTTATATTGTCCAGATATTGTGACCAAGTGCGAATAGATGTATCAGTTGTGGAGTGGCTAAGACATGCTAAGTATTCCAGGCGGGTAATCTCTTGAATTATTGAATGCCATCTTTTTATGGAAGGGGGCTTATCATTGATCCATGAGATCAAAATGTTCTTCCTGGCAGCAAAAGTTAACAGGCAGAACAGTCGTTGTTCATACTTGTTCCTAATTAAATTGCAAGGATAACCCAGGAGAAGGGACAAAGGGTCTATATCTATGTCCAGACCAAAATTGTTGTTTATTTGGGCTACGATTCTGCTCCAATCACCTGACAGTCCCATATGCAATGAATATAATCCCCTACATTTGATTTGCATTTAAAGCTGCGGTCACACTGGGCTTTTCCTCCCATAGACTTCCATTCATACGCATGCCAATGCGTCAGACCGGAAACGCAGGGTCATGCAGTTTCACAGTTCGCTGCGGTGCAAAGTTCAAGCTTGGTAATCTCTGACCTGCGAAATCGCATCACTTGACTGCGTGAGACCAATCGAGGATCAAAACACGACCTCCCTGGACAGAAATGTAAAACATGGAGCAATCGCTCGCTTTTTTAATGTCTAATCATCTTGTTTAATCCCGCCCCTTTTCGCAGCGCCGCACGATAGAATTTCGCACACACAAAGCTCGGTGTGACCGCAGCTTTAGGCACAAAGGTGAGTGGGTTGCATTGAATTTATGTCTTAATTGAGGTGTGATATGAATTCTATGAAGGATCCTGAGTTGAATGGCTCTGGCCCTATTGCAAACTGGGAATCTTGATCTTTCTTACAACTTTTAACTTGGAAAAATTAAAAAATGACTTTTATTAACTGTGGTGGGGAAGGCATGATCGTACACCCAAAAAGGGGGTAGAGCAAACGGAGACACCGGCGGCTGGTCAGTGGTCCAATCATAAATAATCAGTAACACCTGTATTTTCTAGTGATTGGGCCGGAGAGAAACTCTCGTAAGAGGAGGAGGAGCAGCAGCTGAGAGAGAGGAGAGCCTGACAGAGACTCAACATGTGCACACATACACACAAGTGCCCAGCACAGAAAATTAATAAATATTTGTGCTCACCTGATATCGCTGACCCTGTCTACTACTTCCCACCAATTGAACTTTACTACATTAACATTTCTAATAGTTTAAAGTGATATATTGTCTGGGTTGATGTTGTATCTTATGGTAAAAAAACTTTGTAATAAACTGCCAGCACATTTTCTTTTATTTTACAGACCTATTTATTGTCTATATATTATCTCTTATACTTTATATTATTTCAAACTACTAAAATGTCAAAAGTCACTTTGTTAAACTGTAGAGCTGAATTTTCAACATCAAAAGTCGACAGAGCAGAGATCAACATCCCATAATACAATTCACAACCATAATAAATGGAAAACACAAAATACAATGAATTTATTTGTCAGTAAACCTCAGATCAGATTTAAAGGGCACATAGGTTAACCCTTTTTTCATATTTAATATAAGTCTTTTTGTGTCTCCAGAATGTGTCTGTCAAGTTTCAGCTCAAAACACTCATCAGATTATTTATTATAGCTGTTGAAGTGTCTATATTATAGCTGGAAAAAAGGTTTTGCTGTTTTTTTGTACTGGGCCTTTAAGGCTAGTCCTCCCCGCCCACCGTTCCCACATGCCTGTCAGCAATCGCCGCCCTTGGCTGCCTCAGGAAGCAGATCTCACTTAATGTGTGTGAGAAATACTACAGTAAGAACTTTAACAATCAGTATTTGATGCATTTTTTTGTGGATTTGCAACAATGAGTCACACACAATGTCATTTAAAGTTCACGCACACACACAGCAAGGACACAAACACATAGCGCACACACATACACACACGCGCGCAGACATACACACACACACACACACACTTAGCTCAGACATGCAGACACACACACACACACAGCTCAGACACGAAGACACTCACACACACAGCTCAGACATGAAGACACACACACACACACACAGAGAGAGAGAGCACGTTAAGCTTTGCACTCGTTTTGCACGCAAATGTGACTTGATACTGGTAATATCCACTGCTGTATGGATATCTCTTATATTAAGGTACACAAACCGCGATTGAAGCATCTTCCTTTATAATTGTTCTGACACGCGGCTGTGCTGATTAAGCTGAAGTAAATTGCTGTAATTCATTACACACATGCTCTGTTTTAAAACATTTTAAACTTGTAAAACTCACTCTTGATCACATTTGATGATGATTGATGATCCTAGCGAACTGAACACACCTTTTATTCCCGGCTGCTTTGCGCTCGTCCTCTCTTGATTATATGATTATACACGTGACTACCGGACATGTTAATGGGCGCAGCTGTCAATCAATATTGGTGGGCGGGGGGATCGCACTCCTACATAAAGTTACAGTCGATCTGAAAACAGCTCCAATTGGTCCACCGTTTTTATGTTGTTAAATTTGAAAAAAAAAGGACTGGGTGTGTTTATATCACCCCAATATGACGGTCTATACACCATACTTACACACATTTCTGTCCAAACAACTTGAAAAGTAGATTTTTCACCATTGGTGCCCTTTAACCACCCATAGGTGTTTGTTAGCATGATTTTTCACTCTCTCTTCTTGTGTCTTTGCTATCCAATAATGCAGCAGTCTCTTCTGAACGCAAAGTCGCAGGGCCATCTGATCAATACACGAATTCGCCGTCTGTGCCCCGGATTCAGACTGAGTTAATTAGACAAGCAAAGGTCCCAATTAGTGGGATTGGGGAGCATTTGGGGGACATATTGCGAAACGCATGCACATATTGCTCAGGGACTCTTCAATTAAGAGAGAGGCCAATCTGACCCTGTGACATCCTGTTAAACCTCACTTCCTGTCAGCCACTCACTGACAAACACAGCTGAGACTTAGCTGCTTGTGTGTGTGTGTGTACAGTAGAAGTCTGAATTATTAGCCCTCTTGTATATTTTTTCCCCCAACACATTTCTAAACATAGTAGTTTTAATAACTCATTTCTAATAACTGATTTTTATCTTCGCCATGATGACAGTAAATAATATTTGACTAGATAATTTAATTAAAGTGTCATTTAAAGGCTTAATTAGGCAAGTTAGGGGTATTAGGCAAGTCATTGTATAATGATGGTTTATTTTCCAGACAAACGAAAATAAATATAGCTTAAGGGGGCTAATAATATTGACCATAAATTTTTTTTAAAAAATTAAAAGCAAATTAGACTTTCTCCAGAAGAAAAAAATATTACAGTAAACACTGTGAAATATTCCTCTGTTAAACATCATTTGGGAAATATTTTAAATAAATAAATCACAGAAGGGCTGATCATTTTAACTTCAACTGTATGTGTGTGTGCGCGTGTGTGTGTATGTGTGTGAGCGCTGTGGGTCCCGGGGCCTCAGGTGTGGAGTTAAACACTCCCATTAAGACCAGATCCATATGGGCTCTTCTGAATTGTAATGAGGTGATAAACTCCTCGTGTCAATTCCATTATGAGCAAATTCATTTCTTGATTATGTGTAACAGAGTGACGAGACTAACTCGCTCCCTGGAGACTTCACGTCACTTATGGTTGTTTTCAGTGCTCTATAACACCAGACAATAGATCCTGATTTAAAATATACCAAATATACCTGAGTGTTGAGTGTTTTCTCAATTATAGATGTTGTTAAGTTTTGTCTATGCCAAATTTGTCAATATAATTTGACAAATGAGTTTTTAATGAATTATAAATACTTTATAAATTAATAAGTAAATGCAAATTATTTATTTATTTATTTATTTATTTATTTATTTGTTTATTTATTTATTTGTTAATTTATTTATGTGTTCGTTTGTTTATTTGTCTGTTTATTTATTTATGTGTTCATTTGTTTATTTATTTATTTATTTATTTATGTGTTTATTTATTAGTTTGGTTATTTATTTATGTGTTTATTTATTTATTTATTTATTTATTTATTTATTTATTTATTTATTTATTTATGTGTTTATTTATTAGTTTGGTTATTTATTTATGTGTTCATTTGTTTGTTTGTCTGTTTATTTATTTATTTATTTTTGTTTGTTTGTCTGTTTATATATTTATGTGTTTATTTATTTATGTGTTTGTTTATTTATTTATTTATTTATGTGGTCATTTGTTTGTTTGTCTGTTTGTTTATTTATTTATGCGTTTATTTATTTATTTATTTATTTATTTATTTATTTATTTATTTATTTATTTATTTATTTATTTATTTATTTATTTATTTATTTATTTATTTATTTATGTGTTCATTTGTTTGTTTGTCTGTTTATTTATTTATGTGTTCATTTGTTTGTTTGTCTGTTTATTTATTTATGTGTTCATTTGTTTGTTTGTCTGTTTATTTATTTATTTATTTATTTATATGTTTGTTTGTTTGTTTGACAGCTATATATGAGATAACGTATGAAGATCCTGACTTTTAAATCAAATTTAAATAGAAAAAGTAGAGCTATTATAAGTGCTTTTAAAACTAGGACTTTTCATCATCCATAATGTACATTTACATATATATATTGATATAATCCTAAGGTTTCAGATACATAGTAAACATTTTAACAAATTTAAACGAATGTTATCTATAATTTATGTTTAATTTATAGATAACATTTTATTGTGTATAGTGCACTTTATGGCGCTTAATACATTTGCTTATTTATTTAATTATTTATTTATTTATTTATTTTGCCTTAATATAATTTAATTTGTTTGTTTGTTTGCTTGCTTGTTTGATAGATTGATATGATGTTGACAATTTACTAATTTAATTGAATTATTAGGCTAGCTAAAATTTATAGGTAACATTTAATTATGTATTTATTGCACCTAATTTATTTAATTTAATTTAATTTAATTTAATTTAATTTAATTTAATTTAAGATAGATAGATAGATAGACAGACAGACAGACAGACAGACAGACAGACAGACAGACAGACAGACAGACAGACACGCACACGCACACGCACACAGATCATGTGAAGTGTTTTTTTCGGCTATTGCCGTCCCCTACAGGCCTTTAGTGTAATGACGGTGTTTTTCGCGTTTCATCACAAATCTTGACCCTTTGCGGCTACCTTATTTCATATATTTACGTAAACACATATTAATTTAACAAATTCAGCCATAATATCACCTTTTACCGTAATTTAATGGCTTACAAAGCTGTCAGAATCATTAATAAATTATCGTCACGTTGTTTAACGCGGTGATCACGCAGATTATTTTGACGCGCGGGTGAGGTCAGAGTTCAGGCCACACTGATGTCGTCATGCGCTGAAGATGGCAGACGGGTAAGCTTACACCACACAAATTCTCATTTTATCATTTTAATGCGCCACAAAAATATCATGATCGCATTCAGGAGTAATATTTGCACACTACCGAGTGTATATCAGCGCTGAATATGTGTTTGGGATGCTTTTAAATGATGCGTTTTATTGGCGGATGTGAAGGCGGAAGTCATACGGGTTTGTTTACAAAAATATCAGAGTCATGAACAAAAGTACACACCAAAGTCAACGCTGAAAAATCATCATATTCATATAAAACCATCACACATGGACGTAAAACAGACGTAGGTCACGTATATTACCGTAGAACGATGACATGTGATGCTGAAGTAGTGAATTGATAGATTCGCGTGTCACAGATTGTTCTAGACTGTTAAAGCTAATTGAGGTAAAGTTAGTATTACATTCGCTCATTCGGATTTTCTCATTAATAATATAGTTTCAGAAAAGTGCTCTTTGCAAAATCTAAATGTTTTTTTCTTGAAAAATATCTAGTCAAATATTATTTACTGTCATCATGGCAAAGATAAAATAAATCAGTTATTTGAGATGAGTTATTAAAACTATTATGTTTACAAATGTGTTAAAAAATCTCTCCATTAAACAGAAATTGGGGAAAAAAATTTACGGGGAATAATACTTCAGGGGGGCTCATGAGTGAAATCATATTAGCAGCCAATGAATGTCAAAGCACAACATTATTCACAGTCAATTAAATACTGCTAATGTTGCTTTATAGTCTACTTACATGTGATTTTAGACCCAGTATTCAAAGTAGCTTGGTAAACATTATAAAGAAGTTGTCACTGTTCAAAAATGAACGAGTGTGTGAATATAAAAGTAATTTTACCTCAATTCAGAGGTGGAACAATGTACTTAACATGAAGAAACATTTAATCATTTAGTTTGGGAGTGTGCAAAGTGTTAAAGTGTTTTGGCTTGATTATTACTATTTTATTAAAATAGTCTTATTTCCAAACGTTTGTATATCCTCCAAAAATTATATTCTTTGGTTACTCTTTGCAACAGACCCCTTTCATTGTGAATTTATTATTAATTTATTGCTTTTCTGGCTAAATTTTACATTCATAAATGTCAATTTTCAAAGAAACCCCCTTTTTTATTTTGAGCAAAGATTTTGATTTACAGTTGAAGTCAGAATTATTATACCCACTGAATTATTAGCCCCCATACCCCCTCCCACCGTTTATTTTGTCCCAAATTTCAGTTTATCGGAGAGATGTTTTCAACACATTTCTAAACATAATAGTTTTAATAACTCATTTCTAATAACTTATTTATTTTATCTTTGCCATGATGACAGTAAATAATATTTTACTAGATATTTTTCAAGACACTTCTATACCGCATAAAGTGACATTTAAAGGCTTTACTAGGTTAATTAGGTTAACTAGGCAGGTTAGGGTAATTAGGCAAGTTATTGTGTAATGATGGTTTGTTCTGTAGACTATCGAAAAAATATATAGTTTAAAGGGGCTAATAATTTTGACCTTAAAATGGTTTTTAAAAACGTAAAAACTGCTTTCATTCTAGCCGAAATTAAACCAACTTTCTCCAGAAGAAAAAATATTATCAGACATAGTGTGAAAATTTCCTTGCTCTGTTAAACATCATTTCGGAATATATTTAAAATTATACCACAAAAAAATTATATCGTGACAGGCCAATCTGCATCCAAATCAGTTTACTATAGTGGTTTATAATAGATTTATAAAAGATAACTACATATAATGCAAATAGAAGTACAAAGTGTTTGCTTTAAAGTTTCGAATAGCTTCTGCAAAAATGGATAAAATAATGAACCATCGTCATTCAGCAAAAAACGACTTGTATACTAGCATGTCCTTATTAACATATACAAAACACTAATCTTAAACAAAATGCGTGTGTATTTAATTCTATTTTAAATGACAAAATATTTGCTGATGATTTGTGAGACAAAGTATAAAGATTTAAAAGTAAAATTAATGAGTTTTTTGGGACTACATTTGGATGAGTCTTAATATTACCAAATGATTATGCCTAACCATTTTATTGTTGCTATATACAGTTGAAGTCAGAATTATTAGCCCCCCCTTATGTTTTATGTTATGTATTATGTTTAACAGAGCAAGGAAATTTTCACAGTATGTCTGATAATATTTTTTTTCTGGAGAAAGTCGTATTTGTTTTATTTCGGCTAGAATAAAAGCATATTAAATTTTTTTAAAAAACATTTTAAGGTCAATATTATTAGCCCCTTTAAGCTATATTTTCTTTTTGATAGTCTACAGAACAAACCACCATTATACAATAACTTGCCTAATTACCCTAACCTACCTAGTTAACCTAATTAACCTAGTTAAGCCTTTAAATGTCATTTTAAGCTGTGTAGATCTTGAAAAATATCTAGTCAAATATTATTTACTGTCATCATGGCAAAGATAAAATAAATCAGTTTTGAGAGGATTTTGGTGAATTTGAGATGAGTTATTAAAACTATTATGTTAAGAAATGTGTTGAAAAAAATCTCTCCATTAAACAGAAATTGGGGAAAAAATTAACGGGGAATAATACTTCAGGGGGGCTAATAATTCTGAGTTCAACTGTATATAGACTATGGTTAAATACTATTTTGTTCTGAATAATGGTATGATTTTTAATGCCTGAAAGCTTTTAATCTCTGAACCATTTTGTAATTTTTTAAAGTGACAGTGTTCAGAAGATACTGCAGAAATTAGTAATATCTGATGGCTTTGAATGGTGTGTTGATCACAGGGAAGGAGGATGGTGGGGAGGCTGGCTGACACAAAGCTTCCAGAGCGTCAAAGACAAGGTCAGACAAATCCAGTGTCTTTATTAATAAGAAGTATTTTAGGATGTTTAGTTATGTGTTTTAAGAAGAGCAGTAACTGATCTATCTATTGTGTTTATGCATCAGTGTTATATTAGAGCATAGGTTTTGAACAGAAAAGTCATCATCAGTTGTATTTAGTGTTATATGTAAGTAAATTATAATATTAATAGGTATTTAGTTAGTATTTATTGGCATGCTATATTTGGGTACATTACATGGTAACAGTGTTTTAAACTTGTAATTTAGTTTAAGTAGTAATTAATGTATTCTCACTAATAAATGCATTTGAGATCTGCTCTTTTAATATCCCCATAACTTTAATTTGGTCTTTTAAATACATTTTATTTTTTTTGATGCATTACATGGCAACAGTGTTTTAAACTAATAATTTAAATTAATTATTAATGTAGTCTCATTAAGAAATACTTTTGAAATCTGTCCTTTTAGGGTGCTTTCACATCTGTAGTTTGCTTCATTTGGTCCGGACCAAGGGCAATAAATGATACATCGCAGCATTTTTTTGCCGTCTTTGTGTTGTTTTCACACCACACTGCTGGCTTTGGTCCGAACCAGATGAAAAGAACCAAAATGCAGTCATCTGACAAAATCCACATCTCTCATTGGCCAGATGTTGTCGAACAAATTTCCTAAACTGCTTATCGATTGGTCAGAATTCACGTGCGGGAAAATGCCAACGGAACTCCCGCAAGAAAAACAAACCGGCAGACACAAAATGTTGCTTTTTACCATGGAGCTACGACTGCACTGACTGATTGTATCCCTGCTCATAGCATACTATACAGTTTGTATACATCACTTTAGACCAGGGGTGTCCAAACTCGGTCCTGGAGGGCCGGTGTCCTGCAGATTTTAGCTCCAACTTGCCTCAACACACCTGCACGGATGTTTCTAGAAAGCCTAGTAAGTGCTTGATTAGCTAGCCCAGGTGTGTCTGATTGGGGTTGGAACTAAACTTTGCAGGACACCGGCCCTCCAGGACCGAGCTTGGACATGCCTGCTTTAGACAAACTACAGTTCCAGCCGCAGCCGCGCTTAATTCTTGAAAACAATGTTTTAAAGCATCGCAGGTCTCTTCAGGGGAAAGCGTGAATTAATTTTGCTAAACTGCGACATGGTCATCTTGCGGAAATATTACCTCCATGCCCCATAATGCACAGCGCATCAGCCTACGGCAGCTGGATAAGTTCAAAAGGCTCAGTATTTTTTGCAATTGGGTCTGTTTTAGTTCGGATCATATTCTCACCACAAAGTAACAGCTCCAGGGTTTGTTTGAAAGTGTACCGAGACCACCTCTCCAAGGAGGTCTCGGTACGCTTTTTTGGTCCGCTTTTGGTGCGCACTCGAGTACGATTGCTGCATTCACACCTGCACCAATAGGGAAAGCAAACTCTAGTGCGATTCAACCGAACTAAATAAGGCACGTGTGAAAGCACCCTTTAACTCCGTGTACCCGGTACTGGGTCCGTGACGTCATTTACTTCCTTATTTTTAAAATTTTAAAGGTCCATACTGGCCTAATACCCCCATAAGTGGTTCTATTCTCTCATCAGTCATCAGTCTCTCATCAGTTTATTATAACACAGACAACATATACAATTATTTTAATCCCTTTCAACAATGTTTTATAAAAATTCACAGGGTGTTCTTTAAAACGATACCAAACTTTTGCATTTACAACTCTGCATGTTGATTTGGGAAGCTTTTAAATTTTGGTCTGCAAAATCCAAGCGGAAACCCCAAAATAGCACTTGACTTTATATCCCATTAACTTTCATTTTCATGTCTTTTTTAGTATATTTTTTACATTGCTTGGCAACAGTGTATTAAATTAGTAATGTAGTCTATCATTGTTTTTTGGTTGTCAAGTACTTATGTATATCTAATCTATTTACTGAACACATAATGTGCATGACATCAACACTTTTCACAAAATCATATATATTTTATAGTCGTGCAATGGTATAGTTTTCAGTAACTTGCACATTTTCAACAGTTCACATATTTACACCCACCTGTACTTTATTTTTATGTTTTTTTTTTTTTAACCTTATAACTTTTTATTTGCTTCAGTGTTGAAACTGTTATGTACAGTATATAAATTTTAGATATTCAGCATGAAACCAGATTTTAGACACTAGTGTAGATTAAATTAGTCTTTAGGTGCACATTTGTTTTTTTTCAATCTAATATTTTGTGAAAAATGTTTTTAGATTTATCCATTAAAATCATTTTGAGATGTTTTGTGGCATCTTTAAAAGTGCTAAAAATATAATACTCCTCACCTATTTTCAGTTGTGAAAATCTAATGAATATCCAGATTCTATAAAGATTCCAGCACTGAAGTTCTTGATTGCCTCCGCATTCACAGTTGTTTCTTCAACGCATTTTTGTAAATAATTATGAGTTTAAGTAAATTACCTAATATTTTCTGTGTGCCATTTTTGTAATATTGTATAATGTTTCTTTCAATTAAAGGGGCATTTCAACCAAGTATAAAATCAATGAATAATAATGAATGTGTTCATTACCCTCACAAGTGGTTGTAAAAAGTGCACATGTAGAAGACTAATTGTATTAAATTGGCTTTTCAATTTTATGCTGATGTCTAATATACATATATTTGAACTCAACAGTCAGCCGAGGCTTATGAGTTCATCAAACGGGACCTGACCGAATTCTCCAGCGTGGTCCAACATGACACGGCATGCTCTGTTGTTGCAACAGCGAATGCAATTAAAAGCAAACTGGCAGTAAGAAAACTATTTTACAACAACAACAAAACAATGTTAATGCTTGCCTTTTGTTTGCTTTAGTGTAGTGTTTGGTCTGCCTTGCTAAAGTTAGACATAACATTTATTTTGGTAATCCATAGCCGCAAAGTATGGGCTGTAAACTATTTTAAAATCTCATGGTTTTTTTTTAGGTTGAAGGTTCATCAGAGACCACAGAAAAGGTGAAGAAGGGTATTACAAACATACTAGGCGTAATCACAGACACTTTAGCCCCGCCCCCAGACAAGACCATTGACTGTGATGTCATCACTCTGGTGGCCACTCCTACGGGCACAACAGAGGTGTACGATAGCGGCAAGGTCAGATACATTTATGTGTACTAACTAATACATCTGCATCTTTATATATACATATAAAGTCGAAGTCAGAATTATTTTATCCTGCTGAATTATTAGCCCCCTGTATATTTTTTCCCCCAATATCTGTTCAACAGAAAGATTTTTTTTTTAACCATTTCTAAACATAATAGTTTAAATAACTCATTTAACTTCATTTCCAATTTCTTTAATCTTTGCCATGATGACAGTATATAATATTTGACTAGAAATTTTTCAAGATACTAGTATTCAGCTTACGGTGTAATTTAAAGGCTTAACTAGGTTAATTAGGCAAGTTGGGGTAGGCAAGTCATTGTATAACAGTGGTTTGCTGTGTAGACAATTGAAAAAAAACAATATTGCTGAAGAGCGCTAATAATATTAACCTTAAAATGGTTTAAAAAATGTAAAACTGCTGTATTCTAGCCGGAATAAAACAAACAAGAAGAAAAAATATTATAGGAAATACTGTGGAAACACCCCTGCTCTCTTAAACATCATTTGGGAAATATTAAAAAAAGAAAAAAAAAATCTGACCTCTTTCTAGGTATATTAGAAACTTTCAGGCAGGTGTGTTAAAGGAAGTTGGAGCTAAACTGTGCAGGACACTGGCCCTCCAGGACCGAGCTTGGACACCCCTGGTATACAGCTATAAAAAATATTAATAATAAGGATTTGCTTTGAATTTCTCAGTGTTTAGTAGATTTACTAGTTATGTGGTTATGTTATTAAATGTTAATATTTTATTTTACTATATATTGTTATTAAAAGTGTTTTTTTTTCTTTTTAGAACAAGTTTATTTGAGTAATAAAAGTTTTTTATTTATTTGTTTTGATTGTAACATAAAAAGTTATTCCACTAAATATTGATTTCTTAACTCTTCTGACGTTAGAACATTGATATTGTCTTGTCTTAAAATGAATATAAATGTGGCATCTTTTCCATTTTAACCATGATTTATGCTTTAATGGCAACATTTTTGTTTCAAACTTGGAAGACATGATATCAATAGCTTGCAGTACCAACACTTAAAATAAATCCAGAGAAACTGAGAATGTAAAATTATATAATCAGCATGAAACTAAATAAACAAAATATTTCATGTACATAGGAAGCAGATTAAACTCTACTTTACTCCAGCGTCATTCAGCACAACAGACATCAGACCTACAGTTGAAGTCAGAATTATTAGCCCCCCTTTGAATTTTTTTTTCTTTTTTTAAATATTTCCCAAATGATGTTAAACAGAGCAAGGAAATTTTCACAGTATGTCTGATAATATTTTTTCTTCTGGAGAAAGACTTATTAGTTTTATTTCGGCTAGAATAAAAGCAGTTTTATTTTTTTATGAACTATTTTTAGGTCAATATTATTAGCCCCTTTAAGCAAATTTTTTTTTTTTGATTGTCTACAGAACAAACCATCGTTATACAATAACTTGCCTAATTACCCTTACCTGCCTAGTTAACCTAATTAACCTAGTTAAGCCTTTAAATGTCACTTTAAGCTGTATAGAAGTGTCTTGAAAAATATCTAGTCAAATATTATTTACTGTCATCATGACAAAGATAAAATAAATCAGCTATTAGAAATGAGTTATTAAAACTATTATGTTTACAAATGTGTTGAAAAAAAATCTTCCCTCCGTTAAACAGAAATTAGGGGAAAAAATAAACAGGGGGGCTAATAATTCTGACTTCTACTGTATTCACATGTATATTAATTGTGACTGATTATGTACAAAATGAAAGTTTATACTTTATATTTGTGTGTGTTCTGTGTATACTTATTATGTTAAAATAAATGCACGCACATACAGGTATATACTTAAAAATATTCACATGTATATTAATATTTCTATACAATTAAGCTATAAATAAACCTTTTCGATACATTGGTGTGTATTCATGTGTACACCATAAATGGATAAAATTATGTAAACATGAACTTTTGTTTTGTGTGCAATTAGTTGCAATTAATCGCTTACAGCACTATTATATTTAGGAATCAAACAACATACTTAATTGTACCTGTAGTTATTCTAATAGTTAAAAGAACAAGTGATGATATTTAATATTGATGTATTATCTATTAATTAAATCTTACATTTTAAAAGGCCAAGTGGCATGTATGATAGTGCCAAATTGGAAATGTATAAAATGACAATTATTTGGTATTTTGAGCCTGCATTATGATGATACATAAATTACACACAACCTATATTTCAGGTCACTTGCTAAATAGAATAAAGCTTTCATTAATTTATTAAATTATGGGGTTATCATGCCATGTTATTAAAAGCTGTAATGGGTTCCCTTTCAGGCTCGACTTTACAGTCTTCAAGCTGACCCTGCTACTTACTGCAATGAGCCTGATGGTATGTAAATGCTTCATAGTATCTCCTTCTCACACAGTGAACTGTGTTGAATGTATATTTTGTATATGTTTCAGGCCCCCCACAGCAGTTTGACTCCTGGCTGTCCACTTTCAGTTTGGAAGAGAGGAAAGGAGAGATCTCTGAACTGCTGGTCAACAGTCCCGCCATAAGAGCCCTGTATACTAAAATGGTACGATGCAACCTTTCATTTCCTTCCTATTTCTGCACAGAATTATGTTAAAACAAAACTGCAGATTAATGCGGAATGATTTTGTTTGTATTTTAACTAACAACCTAAAACATTAAGTAAAAGATAATAACTTTTATTTAATGTTTACAATGCAAATCTAATTAGATCCACTTGTTTGGTAAACAAAACAAGCCTCTCATATAATACATGGTTTCCGCTTCATTCACTCTTCCATGGCGGGGCGCCACGCCAAAATTCATCCCGCCACGGCTACATTACAGCTTCTCATTCAAAACATTTTATTTTTTTAATAGCGGGTGATAATCGTACCAAAACTTATTAAAGGGTAAGTGAATTATAACCACGTGAACTTTTCTGAAACCGACCGTAGTAGTGCTGTGCATCATTTGTTTAACCCTTTAAGGTTACGTGCTGACTGACTGACTGGCTGACTGGCAGGTGCTTGATGCGTGAGGCCAGCAAACACGACGTGTAGCTGTTTCACTTTACTTTAGGACGCATTAATACCGCTCTGTAGGTCTATTGGAGACATTCATAAATATTCCTAGCAAATCTAATAAATGTTAGAGACATTCTGGTTACATAAACGCACTAAATCACACTTCAGCAGCGTTTATTTGAGAACGCACAAGAAGACCTGCGCTTCGTGTTTCCAGCCCAAAAGCTGTCGAAATCACAAGCGTTTATACACTGTTCTCAGTGGTGTTTAAAGAAACAGTTCACTATTTTTGGAGATTTTACAACTCATCTAGAGATAAATAGTTGAGTTTTACCATTTTGTTAAAATATGTTCAGCCGATCTTAGAGTCTGGCAGGATCAATTTTAGCGTAGCTTAGCATAAATCATTGAATCCGATTAGACCATTAGCAACTCGCTTAAAAATGTCAGTATTACTACACAATGTAATGACATAAGAGTCAAGCTTAATATAGGTATTTTTTGGAGATTACAACTCATCTAGAGTTAAATAGTTGAGTTTTCCCATTTTGTTAAAATATGTTCAGCCGATCTTAGAGTCTGGCAGGATGACTTTTAGCGTAGGTTAGTATAAATCGTTGAATCCGATTAGACGATTAGCGTCTTACTTGATGTTAAGAGTCCTAGCCATTTCGACCTAGAAAATAACATCCGTTCGTTTTTTTGTCAGTCTTAATACACAATGTTATGATACAAGTGTCAAGCTTAATATAGGAAAATTATCCAAACTTTTTAAAAAATTTTCTTAAAAAAAAAAAAAAACAAAACCAATATTTGAACGAGATGCTAATGGTCTAAACCGATTCAATTATTCATGCTAAGCTAAGCTAAAAATGCTCCCACCAGACCGAGATTGGCTAAATGGATTCTAAACTCAAATAACTCTAAGAGAGATGTAAAATAAACCTTTAAAAAAGTAAGTATTTCACATATTAATAAAAAATTAAACATTAAATTAAAATTAAACAAATTAACATTGGCCATGAAGATAGATAGATTTGATTCTGGCAAAAGTGAATTTAAGATAGGAAGGGGCTTAATTCCAGCAATTCTCAGAGAATATATGTCTGCATCAAAGTATCCTCATGCACTTAAACATGGTTTTGAAGATCATTTATAAAAGGACACCACATGCTAGTGAGCTTAGTCCAGGAACCTTTCAAATTGAGTCTTATTTTTTCCAAACACAAAAACTGTAACACATATTTTTTTTAAAAGGGAGAGAATGATTGTTTCCAATAAATTAAAATCAGGTCAAAAGAGACGTAAAAAAATACAGTCTTGTTTGTTTTTTGACAGATTATTATCATCACATACCGCACCGACATTCACTTCCTCTCTGACCATGATAAATCCATGCATAACTTACACATGGTTATTTAAAAGATGTAGAATCACCAACAAGCCTTACATGCCAGACTAAAATTACTGCTAAGTATATTGTGCTGTATTGTTTTTATTGGCTTCTTAGTGGTGTGTTTAAAGGAACACTTCCCCTTTTTTGGGGAGATTTTACAACTTAGCTTAGTTTAGCATAAATCATTAAATCGGATTAGACCATTAGCATCTCGCTAAAAATGTCAAGAGTCCTAGCTATATCGACCTAGAAAATAGCATCATTTCATTTTTCGTCAGTCTTGGTACACAATGTATCAACATAAAAGTCAAGCTTTTTTTTATACAGTTTTTGAGTGAGATGCTAATGGTCTAATCCGATTCAATGATTTATGCTAAGCTAAGCTAAAAATGCTCCCACCAGACCTAGAGATTGGCTGAATAGATTAAAAAATTAAATAACTCAAATGTTTAACTCTAGGGGAGATCATATGTAAAATGAGTATATGTGTGTATATATATATATATATATATATATATATATATATATATATATATATATATATATATATATATATATATATATATATATATATATATATATATATATATATATATATATATATATATATATATATATATATATATATATATATGTATGTATATGTGTATATATATATATGTATATGTGTATATGTACACACATTAACAAAAAATAATAATAACTAAAAAAACAAGCATCACCTGAATTAATTTTGTAGTTTATGTCTTTTATAACTTAACAAAATTTTTTTTATCCATTAACATTGGCCCTGAAGATAGATAGCCTTGATTCTGGCAAACGTGAATCTAAATTATGTTTTTGACTGCATGGTATTCTACAAAATAAGATAACTCATGAATGCATTATTGTTTGTTTCAGGTCCCGGCAGCAGTGGCTCATGCAGAGTTCTGGCAGCGGTACTTCTATAAAGTGTTCCAGCTGGAGCAGGTACAGCAGATCTGAGTAAAACTGACCCCTCAGAAATCAGGCTTATGAGCTTATCTAAACACACACAGCTCAGACGCTCAAACTGCACAATGACGTCAATATGAGTCGCAGGATACCTGCCAGCAAAACAGTTTTGGGTTGTTGGGGTTTTCTATTTGTTCTAAGCACTGTAAAACATAGGATTTCATTTGAAGATTGATTTAGCAGTGCCATCTGCTGGTCAAAATGTGCATTTACAATGTTTGATTTAGCAGTTTCCAATGTTTTACCAGTGTGTAGGTTACAGAATGGTATAGTTTTTAAAAATTTATAAACAGTTTGCCTTTTCAGTTGCTTTAAAAGCAGTTTTTTGTTGAAATCAGTGTCATTTTAAAGGGATAGTTCACCCAAAAATGTAACTTTACTCACCCTCAGGTGGTTCCACAAAAGAAGATATTTTGAAGAATGTAGAAACCTGTAACCATTGAATTGCATAGTATATATTTTTTAGTACAGAATTCAATGAGTACAGGTTTCCAACATTTTTCAAAGTATCTTCTTTTGTGTTCAACAACAAAAAAAGAAACCCAAACAGGTTTGCGACAACTGACAGTTGAGTAAGTGATGACAGAATAAAAATTTTTGTGTGAGCTATCCCATTAACAAACAACACTTATTTGACAATTAAGTATCATACCATTTAAACTTTTAGCATTTCATTTGTTTCAGTCTGAAAGCTATTCTTAACTATAGGTTTAGATGTAGATGAATAGCTTTTCAATGTGGAACCCTATATTTGGACACCATTGCAGAGTAAATAAATAGTGCATTTAATTTCCTTATGTAATGCATTACAATATTTACATATTATAAACATGTGTATGTGAGTGTGCTGAAATATACTTCAGTAAATAAGTTAGTAATAAATAAATAAATAAAAATAATTTTAAGATGTTTTGTGGCATCTTTAAATGTGCTAAAAGATATAATACTCCTCACCTATTTCCAGTTGTAAAAGTCCACCAAATCTACATTTTACATATAATTCCTGCACAAAAGTTCTTGATCGTCTCCACATTCACAGTCATTTATTCCGCGCATTTTTGTAAATAATTATGAATTGAATCAAATGACTAAATATTTTCATTTTTTGTAATATTGTAGAATATGTCTTTCAATTGGTGGGGTATTTCAACCAACTATAAAATTCTGTCTCTTAGCTACACATATGTTCCCATTTATAAAAGAAATAATGTTTTGAATCTCTTTTATGTCTTTCATTCATTTATTCATTTGTTTATTCATTCATATATTTATTCATTTATTCAGGCATGTGTTTATTTATTATTTATTCTTTCATTCGTTCATTTATTCTGTCATTTATACAGTTTTTTTTATTTATTCACTTATTCAGTTATTTATTTATTCAATTATTCAGTCATTCATTCACTTATTCTTTCATTCATTCAGTCATTCAGTAGTCTAATCAGTTATTAATTAAATACTATATTCATTCATTTATTCAGTCGTTTATTCAGTTACTCTTTATTAATTTATTTAGTCGTTTATTAGTTTATTATGTCATTTATTTATTTATTTATTTATTTATTCAGTAATTTATTCTCTTATTCTTTCAATTATTCAGTCATTCAGTCATTTAATTAGTCATTAATTTATTCAGTCATTTATTTATTTATTCATTTATTTTAGTCATTTATTCAGTCATTTTTATTGATTTATTCAGTTATTAATTTATTCAGTCATTTATTTATTTATTCATTTATTTTAGTCATTTATTCAGTCATTTTATTGATTTATTCAGTTATTAATTTGTTCAGTCATTTATTTATTTATTTATTTTAGTCATTTATTCAGTCATTTTATTGATTTATTCAGTTATTAATTTGTTCAGGCATCTATTTATTTATTTAGTCATTTATTTATTTATTCAGTCATTTATTTATTTATTTATTCATTTATTTTAGTCATTTATTCAGTCAATTTTATTTGATTTATTCAGTTATTAATTTATTCAGACCTCTATTAATTTATTCAGTCATTTATTTATTTATTCATTTATTTTAGTCATTTATTCAGTCATTTTTAGTGATTTATTCAGTTATTAATTTATTCAGGCATCTGTTTATTTATTCAGACATTTATTCATTGTTTATTAAGTTATTCAGTCATTTATTTATTTATTGATTTATTTTAGTAATTTATTCAGTCATTTTTATTTATTTATTCAGTTATTAATTTATTCAGTCATTTATTTATTTATTGATTTATTTTAGTCATTTATTCAGTCATTTTTATTGATTTATTCAGTTATTAATTTATTCAGTCATTTATTTATTTATTGATTTATTTTAGTCATTTATTCAGTCATTTTTATTGATTTATTCAGTTATTAATTTATTCAGTCATTTATTTATTTATTTATTTTAGTCATTTATTCAGTCATTTTTATTGATTTATTCAGTTATTAATTTGTTCAGGCATCTATTTATTTATTTATTTTAGTCATTTATTCAGTCATTTTTATTGATTTATTCAGTTATTAATTTATTCAGTCATTTATTTATTTATTTATTTATTTATTTTAGTCATTTATTCAGTCATTTTTATTGATTTATTCAGTTATTAATTTGTTCAGTCATTTATTTATTTATTTATTTTAGTCATTTATTCAGTCATTTTTATTGATTTATTCAGTTATTAATTTATTCAGTCATTTATTTATTTATTTATTTATTTATTTTAGTCATTTATTCAGTCATTTTTATTGATTTATTCAGTTATTAATTTATTCAGTCATTTATTTATTTATTTATTTTAGTCATTTATTCAGTCATTTTTATTGATTTATTCAGTTATTAATTTGTTCAGTCATTTATTTATTTATTTATTTTAGTCATTTATTCAGTCATTTTTATTGATTTATTCAGTTATTAATTTATTCAGTCATTTATTTATTTATTTATTTATTTATTTTAGTCATTTATTCAGTCATTTTTATTGATTTATTCAGTTATTAATTTATTCAGTCATTTATTTATTTATTTATTTTAGTCATTTATTCAGTCATTTTTATTGATTTATTCAGTTATTAATTTGTTCAGTCATTTATTTATTTATTTATTTTAGTCATTTATTCAGTCAATTTTATTTGATTTATTCAGTTATTAATTTATTCAGTCATTTATTTATTTATTCATTTATTTTAGTCATTTATTCAGTCATTTTTAGTGATTTATTCAGTTATTAATTTATTCAGGCATCTGTTTATTTATTCAGACATTTATTCATTGTTTATTAAGTTATTCAGTCATTTATTTATTTATTGATTTATTTTAGTCATTTATTCAGTCATTTTTATTGATTTATTCAGTTATTAATTTATTCAGTCATTTATTTATTTATTGATTTATTTTAGTCATTTATTCAGTCATTTTTATTGATTTATTCAGTTATTAATTTATTCAGTCATTTATTTATTTATTTATTTTAGTCATTTATTCAGTCATTTTTATTGATTTATTCAGTTATTAATTTGTTCAGGCATCTATTTATTTATTTAGTCATTTATTTATTTATTCATTTATTTTAGTCATTTATTCAGTCAATTTTATTTGATTTATTCAGTTATTAATTTATTCAGACCTCTATTAATTTATTCAGTCATTTATTTATTTATTCATTTATTTTAGTCATTTATTCAGTCATTTTTAGTGATTTATTCAGTTATTAATTTATTCAGGCATCTGTTTATTTATTCAGACATTTATTCATTGTTTATTAAGTTATTCAGTCATTTATTTATTTATTCATTTATTTTTGTCATTTATTCAGTCATTTTTATTGATTTATTCAGTTATTAATTTATTCAGTCATTTATTTATTTATTTATTTTAGTCATTTATTCAGTCATTTTTATTGATTTATTCAGTTATTAATTTATTCAGTCATTTATTTATTTATTTATTTTAGTCATTTATTCAGTCATTTTTATTGATTTATTCAGTTATTAATTTATTCAGTCATTTATTTATTTATTTATTTTAGTCATTTATTCAGTCATTTTATTGATTTATTCAGTTATTAATTTGTTCAGGCATCTATTTATTTATTTAGTCATTTATTTATTTATTCAGTCATTTATTTATTTATTCATTTATTTTAGTCATTTATTCAGTCAATTTTATTTGATTTATTCAGTTATTAATTTATTCAGTCATTTATTTATTTATTCATTTATTTTAGTCATTTATTCAGTCATTTTTAGTGATTTATTCAGTTATTAATTTATTCAGTCATTTATTTATTGATTCATTTATTTTAGTCATTTATTCAGTCATTTTATTGATTTATTCAGTCATTTTATTGATTTATTCAGTTATTAATTTGTTCAGTCATTTATTTATTTATTTATTTTAGTCATTTATTCAGTCATTTTATTGATTTATTCAGTTATTAATTTGTTCAGGCATCTATTAATTTATTCAGTCATTTATTTATTTATTCAGTCATTTATTTATTTATTTATTATTTTAGTCATTTATTCAGTCATTTTATTGATTTATTCAGTTATTAATTTATTCAGTCATTTATTTATTTATTTATTTTAGTCATTTATTCAGTCATTTTTATTGATTTATTCAGTTATTAATTTGTTCAGGCATCTATTTATTTATTTAGTCATTTAGTTATTTATTCAGTCATTTATTTATTTATTCATTTATTTTAGTCATTTATTCAGTCAATTTTATTTGATTTATTCAGTTATTAATTTATTCAGACCTCTATTCATTTATTCAGTCATTTATTTATTTATTCATTTATTTTAGTCATTTATTCAGTCATTTTTAGTGATTTATTCAGTTATTAATTTATTCAGGCATCTGTTTATTTATTCAGACATTTATTCATTGTTTATTAAGTTATTCAGTCATTTATTTATTGATTGATTTATTTTAGTCATTTATTCAGTCATTTTTATTGATTTATTCAGTTATTAATTTATTCAGTCATTTATTCATTTATTTTAGTCATTTATTCAGTCATTTTTATTGATTTATTCAGTTATTAATTTATTCAGTCATTTATTTATTTATTTATTTATTTTAGTCATTTATTCAGTCATTTTTATTGATTTATTCAGTTATTAATTTGTTCAGGCATCTATTTATTTATTTAGTCATTTAGTTATTTATTCAGTCATTTATTTATTTATTCATTTATTTTAGTCATTTATTCAGTCAATTTTATTTGATTTATTCAGTTATTAATTTATTCAGTCATTTATTTATTTATTGATTTATTTTAGTCATTTATTCAGTCATTTTTATTGATTTATTCAGTTATTAATTTATTCAGTCATTTATTTATTTATTTATTTTAGTCATTTATTCAGTCATTTTTATTGATTATTCAGTTATTAATTTGTTCAGGCATCTATTTATTTATTTAGTCATTTATTTATTTATTCATTTATTTTAGTCATTTATTCAGTCAATTTTATTTGATTTATTCAGTTATTAATTTATTCAGACCTCTATTAATTTATTCAGTCATTTATTTATTTATTCATTTATTTTAGTCATTTATTCAGTCATTTTTAGTGATTTATTCAGTTATTAATTTATTCAGGCATCTGTTTATTTATTCAGACATTTATTCATTGTTTATTAAGTTATTCAGTCATTTATTTATTTATTCATTTATTTTTGTCATTTATTCAGTCATTTTTATTGATTTATTCAGTTATTAATTTATTCAGTCATTTATTTATTTATTTATTTTAGTCATTTATTCAGTCATTTTTATTGATTTATTCAGTTATTAATTTATTCAGTCATTTATTTATTTATTTATTTTAGTCATTTATTCAGTCATTTTTATTGATTTATTCAGTTATTAATTTATTCAGTCATTTATTTATTTATTTATTTTAGTCATTTATTCAGTCATTTTATTGATTTATTCAGTTATTAATTTGTTCAGGCATCTATTTATTTATTTAGTCATTTATTTATTTATTCAGTCATTTATTTATTTATTCATTTATTTTAGTCATTTATTCAGTCAATTTTATTTGATTTATTCAGTTATTAATTTATTCAGTCATTTATTTATTTATTCATTTATTTTAGTCATTTATTCAGTCATTTTTAGTGATTTATTCAGTTATTAATTTATTCAGTCATTTATTTATTGATTCATTTATTTTAGTCATTTATTCAGTCATTTTTATTGATTTATTCAGTTATTAATTTGTTCAGTCATTTATTTATTTATTTATTTTAGTCATTTATTCAGTCATTTTATTGATTTATTCAGTTATTAATTTGTTCAGGCATCTATTAATTTATTCAGTCATTTATTTATTTATTCAGTCATTTATTTATTTATTTATTTATTTTAGTCATTTATTCAGTCATTTTATTGATTTATTCAGTTATTAATTTATTCAGTCATTTATTTATTTATTTATTTTAGTCATTTATTCAGTCATTTTTATTGATTTATTCAGTTATTAATTTGTTCAGGCATCTATTTATTTATTTAGTCATTTAGTTATTTATTCAGTCATTTATTTATTTATTCATTTATTTTAGTCATTTATTCAGTCAATTTTATTTGATTTATTCAGTTATTAATTTATTCAGACCTCTATTCATTTATTCAGTCATTTATTTATTTATTCATTTATTTTAGTCATTTATTCAGTCATTTTTAGTGATTTATTCAGTTATTAATTTATTCAGGCATCTGTTTATTTATTCAGACATTTATTCATTGTTTATTAAGTTATTCAGTCATTTATTTATTGATTGATTTATTTTAGTCATTTATTCAGTCATTTTTATTGATTTATTCAGTTATTAATTTATTCAGTCATTTATTCATTTATTTTAGTCATTTATTCAGTCATTTTTATTGATTTATTCAGTTATTAATTTATTCAGTCATTTATTTATTTATTTATTTATTTTAGTCATTTATTCAGTCATTTTTATTGATTTATTCAGTTATTAATTTGTTCAGGCATCTATTTATTTATTTAGTCATTTAGTTATTTATTCAGTCATTTATTTATTTATTCATTTATTTAGTCATTTATTCAGTCAATTTTATTTGATTTATTCAGTTATTAATTTATTCAGTCATTTATTTATTTATTTATTCATTTATTTTAGTCATTTTTTCAGTCATTTTTTATTGATTTATTCAGTTATTAATTTATTCAGACATCTATTAATTTATTCAGTCATTTATTTATTTATTCATTTATTTTAGTCATTTATTCAGTAATTTTTTATTGATTTATTCAGACATCTATTAATTTATTCAGTCATTTAGTTATTTATTCATTTATTTTAGTCATTTATACAGTCATTTTTATTGATTTATTCAGTTGTTAATTTATTCAGACATCTATTACTTTATTCAGTCATTTATTCATTTGTTTATTCATTTATTCAGTCATTTATTCAGTCATTCTGTCGTTTATTCAGTCATTTATTAATTTATACATTCATTTATTTAATTTATTCAGTTGTTTTTTTTCATTTATTAATTTATTTAGTCAATTATTAATTTATTTGGTAATTTATTAATTTATTTGGTAATTTATTAATTTATTTGGTAATTTATTAATTTATTTATTCAGTCATTATTTCAGTTATTCTTTCATTTATTGATTTATTCCATCATTCTCTAATATATTCAGTTATTCATTCATTGATTCATTCATTTATTTATGTGATTATGTGTTTATAGGAGGAGGCCAGGAGGGTAGCGTTAAAGCAGCGAGCAGAGCAGACGGACCATTCTGAGAGTCTTGGCTGGGAGGAGGAAGAGGAAGAAGGTTTGACTCAAACTTACATAATTGAAGCCTATTCATTCCCATTCATTGTCAACGTGTCAAACATGCTGACAAACTTTTGTTTCTCTTTGCAGGTGAGTTTCTCGGGGCCACGTCTTCATCCCGCTTGGACTTCACACCCCCTGTTGAAGAGTCTCGTGTCCCTGCGGTGACGATAGCGGACACTCCTGAAAGCTCTTCTCCTCCGCAGGCGGTGGCTTCTCTAAGTAATGTAGCATCAGATGTCACTCCCTCTGTGAGCAGTGACAGCGTCAGCTTTCCCACCCAGATCGAGAACCAAGCGGAGTCTGTGACCATCAGAGTCACGCAGCCATCACCCGCTGCAGACGAGCTTTCTCAGAAACTCTCAGAGGCCGGTCTACAGGAGACGTTCCCGGAGGAGCGACCCACGCAGCGTGAAGAGACTGCCAGAGAGGACATAGCTCAAGACTTGCGAGTGTTTGAGCTCAACTCGGACAGCGGCAAATCCACACCCTCCAATAACGGCAAAAAAGGTGAGAGAGAGACCAGATAGAATCTGTAGAGCAGTGTTTCCCAACCCTGTTCCTGAAGGCACACCAACAGTACAAATTTTCAACCTCTCCCTAATCAAACACACCTGAATCAACTTATCATAACATCAGAAGAGACTCCAACACCTGAAGTTAATGGCTCAGATAAGAGAGACATCCAAAATATGTACTGTTGGTGTGCCTCCAGGAACAGGGTTGGGAAACACTGCTGTAGAGAATGGGAATGTGTCGACAATGCTGTGCATTCTGGGCATATAGGACAAGGGAACCTGATTCCCTTTGATATAGAGGGATTTATTGTATCACATATACACTCATCAGCAGGAAACTGTAAGATCTCACACTACAAATAAAGAAGAAATCATGCAAGAAGCTTAACTTCTCACCGCTGGAGACACAATGCTATGGAGTGCATGTTTTCAGCATCTCAGACACACAAAGAGCATTCATAAAGGTATACAGTGGTCATTCGTTATTCATGGGAGTTGCGTTCTAAAAAATAACCCACAATATGTGGAATCTGCAAAGTAGTTAGCTTTTTGTCTTACAATATAGATGTTTTAAGGCTGTAAAAACCCTGACTACACACTTTATACACTTTTCTCAGACAGGCATTAACATTTTCACACTTTTCTCCCTCGTCTAAACACTCTCAAAGTTCAAACTTAAAATTAAGTCCAGTATTATAGAATGAAACCAAAGATCAAAACCTGTTGTCAGGCGCAAACATCACTGTCAGCAAAAGGTTCATCAAGCTTTTTAGCTTTTGTTCATATAATGTTGGCATTAAGCGTAATGATCTTTTTCCTGCAGTCACTGATCCTCAAAACTAAAGGAGACTCCATCTTTAAGGGGGTCGCACACCTGATGCGCTGCACACATGACAGTTGGAAATAACACATATCGGACGCGCACATTCGCATGTTATGTAAAATTATTCAGATAGCGCTAGGGTTGCATGGTTTACCGGTACTTCGGTAGCATCGGGATACTTTGGTTCCAAATACTGGCGGTGCCACTGTAGTTTGTGAACGGTAGTATTGTCATTAACGGTTCTACGATATGTTGCATGTGAAAAAAGTCACTAAAAGGCTCAAATATTTGTGGCAGCAAATAATAAATAGACCACTTTATTTTAATTTTAACTGTCTGCATACTGTCATAGTTTGCTGTAGTCATGTCAGATCATATGGCGTGATCAATTATTGATTTTTTTTATTATTATTATTATTTAGTCATTTATTCAGTCATTTTTTTTATTTATTCAGTTATTAATTTGTTCAGGCATCTATTTATTTATTCAGTCATTTATTCATTTATTCATTTGTTTTAGTCATTTATTCAGTCATTTTTATTGATTTATTGTTATTAATTTATTCAGACATCTATTAATTTATTCAGTCATTTATTTATTTGTTTATTCATTCAGTCATTTATTCAATTGTTCATTTATTTTAGTCATTTATTCAGTCATTTTTAGAAGAAATCAAATAAAGAAGAAATCATGCAAGAAGCTTAACTTCTCACCGCTGGAGACACGATGCTATGGAGTGCATGTTTTCAGCATCTCAGACACACAAAGAGCATTCATAAAGGTATACAGTGGTCGTTCGTTATTCATGGGAGTTGCGTTCTAAAAAATAACCCACAATAAGCGGAATCTGCATAGTAGTCAGCTTTTTGTCTTGCAATATAGATGCTTAAGGGGGTCGCACACCTGATGCGCTGCACACATGACAATTGGAAATAACACATATCGGACGCGCACATTCGCATGTTATGTAAAATTATTCAGATGGCGCTAGGGTTGCATGGTTTACCGGTACTTCGGTAGCATCGGGATACTTTGGTTCCAAATACTGGCGGTGCCACTGTAGTTTGTGAATGGTAGTATTATCAATAACGGTTCTACGATATGTTGCAAGTGAAAAAAGTTGCTAAAATGCTCAAATATTTGTGGCAGCAAATAATAAACAGACCACTTTATTTTACTTTAATTTTAACTGTCTGCATACTGTCATAGTTTGCTGTAGTAATGACAGATCATATGGCGTGATCAATTATTGATTTATTTTATTATTATTATTATTATTATTATTTATTCAGTCATTTATTTATTTATTTTAGTCATTTATTCAGTCATTTTTATTGATTTATTCAGTTATTAATTTATTCAGTCATTTATTTATTTATTTATTTATTTTAGTCATTTATTCAGTCATTTTTATTGATTTATTCAGTTATTAATTTGTTCAGGCATCTATTTATTTATTCAGTCATTTATTTATTTATTCATTTGTTTTAGTCATTTATTCAGTCATTTATATTGATTTATTGTTATTAATTTATTCAAACGTCTATTAATTTATTCAGTCATTTATTTATTTGTTTATTCATTCAGTCATTTATTCAATTATTCATTTATTTTAGTCATTTATTCAGTCATTTTTAGAAGAAATCAAATAAAGAAGAAATCATGCAAGAAGCTTAACTTCTCACCGCTGGAGACACGATGCTATGGAGTGCATGTTTTCAGCATCTCAGACACACAAAGAGCATTCATAAAGGTATACAGTGGTCGTTCGTTATTCATGGGAGTTGCGTTCTAAAAAATAACCCACAATAAGCGGAATCTGCATAGTAGTCAGCTTTTTGTCTTGCAATATAGATGCTTAAGGGGGTCGCACACCTGATGCGCTGCACACATGACAATTGGAAATAACACATATCGGACGCGCACATTCGCATGTTATGTAAAATTATTCAGATGGCGCTAGGGTTGCATGGTTTATCGGTACTTCGGTAGCATCGGGATACTTTGGTTCCAAATACTGGCGGTGCCACTGTAGTTTGTGAATGGTAGTATTATCAATAACGGTTCTACGATATGTTGCAAGTGAAAAAAGTCACTAAAATGCTCAAATATTTGTGGCAGCAAATAATAAACAGACCACTTTATTTTACTTTAATTTCAACTGTCTGCATACTGTCATAGTTTGCTGTAGTAATGACAGATCATATGGCGTGATCAATTATTGATTTATTTTATTATTATTATTATTATTATTATTATTTATTCATTTATTCAGTCATTTTTATTGATTTATTCAGTTATTAATTTATTCAGTCATTTATTTATTTATTGATTTATTTTAGTCATTTATTCAGTCATTTTTATTGATTTATTCAGTTATTAATTTGTTCAGGCATCTATTTATTTATTCAGTCATTTATTTATTTATTTATTTGTTTTAGTCATTTATTCAGTCATTTTTAATGATTTATTGTTATTAATTTATTCAGACATCTATTAATTTATTCAATTATTTATTTATTTGTTTATTCATTCAGTCATTTATTCAATTATTCATTTATTTTAGTCATTTATTCAGTCATTTTTAGAAGAAATCAAATAAAGAAGAAATTATGCAAGAAGCTTAACTTCTCACCGCTGGAGACACGATGCTATGTAGTGCATGTTTTCAGCATCTCAGACACACAAAGAGCATTCATAAAGGTATACAGTGGTCGTTCGTTATTCATGGGAGTTGCGTTTTAAAAAATAACCCGCAATAAGCGGAACCTGCAAAGTAGTTAGCTTTTTGTCTTACAATATAGATGTTTTAAGGCTGTAAAAACCCTGACTACACACTTTATACACTTTTCTCAGACAGGCATTAACATTTTCACACTTTTCTCCCTCGTCTAAACACTCTCAAAGTTCAAACTTAAAATTAAGTCCAGTATTATAGAATGAAACCAAAGATCAAAACCTGTTGTCAGGCGTAAACATCGCTGTCAGCAAAAGGTTCATCAAGCTTTTTAGCTTTTGTGCAGATAATGTTGGCATTAAGCGTAATGTTCTTTTTCCTGCAGTTACTGATCCTCAAAACTAAAGGAGACTCCATCCTTAAGGGGGTCGCACACCTGATGCGCTGTACACAAGACAGTTGGAAGTAACGCATATCGGACGCGCACATTCGCATGTTATGTAAAATTATTCAGATAGCGCTAGGGTTGCATGGTTTACCGGTACTTCGGTTGCATCGGGATACTTTGGTTCCAAATACTGGCGGTGCCACTGTAGTTTGTGAACGGTAGTATTGTCATTAACGGTTCTACAATATGTTGCAAGTGAAAAAAGTCACTAAAATGCTCAAATATTTGTGGCAGCAAATAATAAACAGACCACTTTATTTTAATTTTAACTGTCTGCATACTGTCATAGTTTGCTGTAGTCATGACAGATCATATGGCGTGATCAATTATTGATTTTTTTTATTATTATTATTATTTAGTCATTTATTCAGTCATTTTTTTTATTTATTCAGTTATTAATTTGTTCAGGCATCTATTTATTTATTCAGTCATTTATTTATTTATTCATTTGTTTTAGTCATTTATTCAGTCATTTTTATTGATTTATTGTTATTAATTTATTCAGACATCTATTAATTTATTCAGTCATTTATTTATTTGTTTATTCATTCAGTCATTTATTCAATTATTCATTTATTTTAGTCATTTATTCAGTCATTTTTAGAAGAAATCAAATAAAGAAGAAATCATGCAAGAAGCTTAACTTCTCACCGCTGGAGACACGATGCTATGGAGTGCATGTTTTCAGCATCTCAGACACACAAAGAGCATTCATAAAGGTATACAGTGGTCGTTCGTTATTCATGGGAGTTGCGTTCTAAAAAATAACCCACAATAAGCGGAATCTGCATAGTAGACAGCTTTTTGTCTTGCAATATAGATGCTTAAGGGGGTCTCACACCTGATGCGCTGCACACATGACTGTTGGAAGTAACACATATCGGACGCGCACATTTGCATGTTATGTAAAATTATTCAGATGGCGCTAGGGTTGCATGGTTTACCGGTACTTCGGTTGCATCGGGATACTTTGGTTCCAAATACTGGCGGTGCCACTGTAGTTTGTGAACGGTAGTATTGTCATTAACGGTTCTACGATATGTTGCATGTGAAAAAAGTCACTAAAATGCTCAAATATTTGTGGCAGCAAATAATAAATAGACCACTTTATTTTAATTTTAACTGTCTGCATACTGTCATAGTTTGCTGTAGTCATGACAGATCATATGGCGTGATCAATTATTGATTTATTTTATTATTATTACTATTATTATTATTATTGTAATAACAACAAAGGAGTCAAAGTATATACAAAAAACAGAGAAAGTCTGTACAAATAATATGTTCTCAATAATAAGGGAATTGATTCTAAGTATTATGACTTATAAAATATAGTATTTTTGACTATTTGAGTTTTGCAGTAATACAGTATTGCGATATTACTTGGTATCGTGATACTTCAGCTGGTATAGTATCGTGGCCTGAATTGATGGTATCGTGACAACCCTAAATGACGCTATGTGGCTTGGCAGAAATATGAACAGTGTCCTGACTTTATTGCTGGGCACCGCAGACAGCTGCTGACTTGCGGCACCGGTGTGCGTACCCTGATATAAACTAATGTTTACAATTCTAAAATGCATGGCACTGTGTGGCGTGGCGCATCCGGTGTGTGACCCCCTTTACGATGGTCTTGCTGCAGACAACACTTTATGCACCCTTGCTGAAACTCACACTGTTAGCCTTCGAAGATTTATGTTAATTTGCGAAGCTTAGCGCATTCTGTGCAGTACAGGAGACACAGAGGAGGTTAATTGAAAATGGTCTATAGCCAATCAGGATGCAGAACAAAAAAAAATCTGCGAAAGGTGAACTGCATTATAGCGAGGGACCACTGTATACAAGTCGGTCCATTTTATTCTGTCTTTTATGTTAAGAAATGAAAATCTGCCAAGGCATTAATAAAATATTTGAATTCAGAATTCAACAATGGTGATGACAAAAATGGTCATCATTGAAAATGATATTTTGCTCAGTTTGCTGTCCATCTAAAATCTAAAGCAACCAGTCTTGTGAATTTTTATCAAGCGGCAACCTCCCGCTCTCCCTCGGGAAGCCAATACGGAAGTAACTGAAACTGCAATTCATCAAAATTCCGCTAGTCCTGGCTCCATAATAGAGCAAATTGCAATTGAGCCCACTGTTAGAATGGCCAACTTTACAGCAGAAAAACAGGTGTTTACAGCCTGGTACAAAGAACGATTTGGGTTCATATAGCTATTATTACCCTTCATGACAACTGTGAATTTTTTTTATAACTCATCCATTTCCTTTATTTTAGGTTATATTAAGTTTGCATAATTAAGGGCTTGGCCACTTGAGTGACAGCTAGGTCTCGCTGGTCGCCGTCACTTCACCTCAGCTGAATCCGGCAGATTAGCCACTGATCTCGGCATATTCATCGTATTTTTGTGTTGTTTTATGTGGCTTTACACAGTCAGCTGCCTTTTGGACTTATTTCTTACAATTATCAGATGATATGGGATGCTGTGTGCACTTAATTGTGCTCACAAACCATTCACGTGGCCTCGTTTCCCATGTGAGAAAAGTTATATACTTGTATACCATCTCTATAAATGTGTGTGTTTTATTTAAGATCATTTATCATTTATAATGTTCTTTAGACCCGTAAAGCACTCCAGAATGTGACAGATTGATTAGCTGTAGGCTCTAGAACAGTCATCTGAAGCGTTATCATACAGTGTTATGCTGGAGTTCATCAATAGTCCTGCATGTTTGGAAGTAATTCGCGTTTTATAGAAAAGCGTCATAAGAACAATGCTTAGTGGCTCAATGTATTACAACAGTGTTTTTAAAAGTCTAAACACTTTATTGATATAGTGTACAGCTAAGCACATGTGGCCAGAACACAAACGAGTCGCAGGTAATAAAGTATTCAGCGTTTCTCCCAAAGTAAAGTCTGTCTGCCAGGTCTAAGCAAAGTGCCAGCAGGCGTCTGTAGCTCCGCTCACTCTCCGCCTCTTTGCCCTTGTTTGGTATTCCGCCGTGGGTGCGATGACGTGCGAACAAAATGGCGACGGTTGGCCGCGCCTACTTGTAGCTTCTTTTGCAGTGTTCAGAAACCTATAGGTGACGTCACGGATACTACGTCCATATATTTTACAGTCTATGATTTTTATTCATTTAATTTTTACATTTTTGTGTGTTTAAGTTGTTCAGAAGGAGACATTCATTCCAATATCATTAGACAACAGTCTCGAACATTTGAACAGCAGTGTCTTATTTAATATAAATGAAGGAATACTAATGATATTTCTGCACTGTGTCTGTGTCTTTCCGTTATTTTGTAGGTTCGAGTACAGATGTCAGTGAAGACTGGGAGAAGGATTTTGATCTGGATATGACGGAGGAAGAGGTTCAGATGGCTTTGTCAAAAGTAGACGCAACAGAAGAGGTTTGTTCTCCTCAATTATTAACTAGAAATGAACAAGAAATTATAAATCTGACTGGGACTGGTTTGACCAAGTTTAGAAAAACGTGAAACAAGTATCAGAACTCAATTATGTTTTTTCCCCCCTCACTATACCTAAAATTGTAGCCAGACCACAAACAAAAACACTTTTAGTTAATAACTGACTGCTTTAAGTGAAGTGTTACCGCCAGATGTGTGTTCATTTATAAACTGTGAAGATGATGTTATTCAAGATGAAGGTTCTTGTTTCAGTGCCTAAATTAGCATCAGCATTTACACATTTGTGTATTTATGATCTTTATTTATCTATCTCAAATAGTATTAAGCTTTCATCAAATATATGTCAGAGATAATACATCTGAACACACTCGTATGTAAACACACATACGTGTACTTTCTCAGCTATATCTTTATTCCTATATGCATGCATGCAGACATATTGTATAAGAATAGAAAGAGAGATTAACTAAATGAATAACTAAATTAACTAAATGAACTACTAATTAACTAAAAAGAAAAACTGTGTACATGTAGGGAGTGATCATTACATTTAAAGACCCATTATAGAATTTTAGCAAAAAAAAACAAAAAAACACCAAAAATAGGTCTCTTTTTCCCTAATATGAAATAAATAATTACATTTTCTGATTGAGAAATGCTGTAATATGCTCCATTCTATACATTTCTATTCATACAGTTAGGATAGGATGCTCTTGTGACAACCAACTTTTGGTAATACTCTTTTTAACATGACATTTATTGAATATACATCTGTTTTTTTATCCTTCCTGAGGTGTATACATCCAAAAACATTTTAAAAGGGGGCATCACAGGTTTAAAAATATATTTTTAAAGGGACCTATTATGCAAAAGTCACTTTTATAAGGGGTTTAAACACAGTTATGTGGCGACAGTGTGTGAATATAAACAGCTTCTAATAGTAAAAATGTATTATTAATGTTTGTTATAATCACACTGGATAAAAACAGTCTGCAGAAACACTTTGATTGACATTCTCCCTTTGTACGTGTCATCACAAGGGCCTTACCCATTAGTGACAGCCCTGAGTGAGAAGCAGCCGTCAGTCATTAGAGTTTTAGGGTGCTTTCGCACCTGTAGATCAATTGTTTTTTTTCTGAAACGAGGATTAAAATTGTTACAGTGTTGCACTTCGTTCTTGGTGAGGTTCGCTTTCACACAGCAAAATTTCTAAATGGACCAAAATAGTTAAAACAAGTCACATGAGAGTAAACCACGGTTTATTTTTCCGTTTTCCTGAGTTCTGCTCAGCTGTAATGCGTCCTTATTTTAATTTATGCAGATTATCAAGAAGTCATTATTAGTTAAAAGCTGAACTTTTAATTTTGAATGGTGACACCCACAGACATTGAATTAGAATTGTGCATTATAGGCTTTGCATTACAGAGAGAAATAACAGATAAACCAAGACTGCAGTTCGGTCAATTCTCCTAATGAATAAATAGCTCTCGTTAATATTTCAGCATGCTTTAATAATGACATCCTGCCATACTCATTCTCTCTTCATATAGCTGTATATTCCTATTGCATATCTATAAAACACTGTGATATAGCCTGGTTCATTTGTTGGATCGTTTTGCGTTTTCGCTACAATCTATCCACTCCAGAGTTTGATTTAAGTGAGCCGAGACCACCTCATTCAAGAGATCTCGGACCGATTGATTTGGCGCAGATCCCAGTGCAATTGCTGGATTCACATTTGCCAAACGAACCGCACTAATGGGGGAAACATGCCAGTTTCCAAAACAAAAGTCTAGGTGTGAAAGCACCCTTAGTGCTGTAGATGCTAAAGATAATGTCAGCCACGACTAAGTGGCAGTATAAATGCCAAGTAAAAGACTTATTTTGTTATTCAGTTTTTCTCAGAGAAAACATTAGTCTTGTTTTGAATCTGCTTCTATGGTGACGCAAAGGCCTTTGTAGCTAAACCAAAGACTATATCTTTTTGAATGAGGAAAAGTGTAACAGTCAATAGCCTCTTTCACACAGTGATACAGGTAAATATCCAGAAAATTTCCGGAACGACTTAAAAAAAGCACTGTTCACACAGGCGAGGACGTTATGGATTTTGGTAAATTCTGACATCATTAACCAGAAGAAATGAGCTTTAAACGGCTGCGCTTGTATTTGTAAACATTTGACTACATTACAAACTCTGTGGATGGATAAGTATTGTGAACAACTTTAATGAAAACCTATAGAGAAACACTTTCGCATGTCGAGATGTTCATAATATGTATGTGTGCTGGCGCTCACCGGCTGCTTTACGTGCACACGCGTCAGAGCTTGAAGGTAAACAAACAACAGTTTATCATAAGCATGGTATTGATCATTTTTGACACAGTTGGCATTAAAAAAGAAAAGAAATGTTATCTGACTAACATCTAGCAACTATATGTGTCTGGAAAAATATTCACTGGCTTTTATTCTTATAAACTGCGCGGACGTGAATGTGTTCTGATTGGCTAAAGTAGTCGTCTTACGTCAGCGTGTTCCAAGCGTGAACGCGCTCTTTCCGGAAATCTTCCTTCTGCATTCACATAGCGCCGCATTCCGGTAAATTACCAGTAATGTTACAACTTCTCTTTCCGGCAAATAGCCAGAACGAATTTACCGGTATTTTAAAAAAGGGCCTGTTCACACATACAGACCTTTCTGGAAAATTGCCGTGAATTGAACGTCTGTATGTGTGAAAAGGGCTAATATGGTGAATAAAGCCCCGTCTACAAGTACAGGAGCCAATCATCAATCTCTATATGGTGAATAAAGCCCGCCTTCTACTACAGCTTCCGTCTTGATCTTTAATCATCGATCGCTATAGACTGATGATACTCCAGGGTAGGGGACTTGAGTTTCTGCAGATTTTGTGTGATTTGGACGTTTGGAAAAGAAACTGAAGAGACAGTTGTTGTTTTATTCAATTGATCATTCCCAATATAATAATCAATCGTAAGCTTGGAAAAAGCTTGGAGAATTTAATGTTTCCCCATTCAAGCAGAATGCCTGAGAGGTGTTTCAAAGATGGCCGCCAAGTGAAATGACTTGCCTTAAAGGGGCTTTGGCTAAACCCTCTTCTGAAAGAGCACAATCTCATTTAAATTTAAAGGCACAATTTGGATCAAAGCCTAAAAGGGGCAGTTTCAAAGAGTTATAAAAATTATTTGTAGTGCATTTTTAACTGCAACACACACATATTCTAGGGACTTCAGAGACTTATGTTTTATAACTTGTAAAAAAGGGCTTACTAGGTCTCTTTAAAGGCATTTCTTTGCAATAATCTTTAATACCAGAGCAATCCCAAAAAAATGTGATGGTGATTTGCATGTTTTCAGGGTTTTTTTTTTTGATAAAACTGATAATAAAACATTTAGGATTGTGTGCTGTCTATTTGTGCTGTGATCACCTAGGATAGATGTTAGATCTAGTAAAAAAAATAAGTCAATTAAAAGAGGTTTTCATTATTTTATCTTTTCACCAGTTGGAAGATGAGGACTGGGAGAACTGGGAGTGAGAATCAGGTGGAGGGATTTCTGGCCTGATATCGACGTGAGACGTTGCTGTTCCCAAAGTGAACCATGCTTAATGTATTTAACTCCTAGTCTACGGCCACACGTGTTCATTCAAGCAGTCCAGTGAGCGAGTCACGTCCTGCGAATGAAATTTACATGCTAGCTAAACATGTCTGAAGTGTGCTCTTTAATCATTTGCTGGCAGAAGAAATGATCTGCTCTCAAAAATATGACCAAGTCAAACACTAAGACTGTTCAGAGAAAACCTGTATGGGTTAATGAGGAGAGGTCATCTCGTAATTACCATTTGTACCTGCCGTGTGTACATTATCGTAATTCTTCTTCTTTGGAGATTTCAGCGGGAGAAATTGCTAATTAACTGCTGGGGCTCCTGGTTAGCTGTAATCTATTATGCTGTTCATCATTCTTATAGGATTAGAAGATAATCCTTCACATGAAAAATATATGTAAGTTATGTTTTTTTTTTCTGGCATATAGGCTTCTTTTTAAGTTAGCTTCTCTTGAAATACTAACATCTTTAATCTTATGCAAGTTATTCTAGCATTGAGAATGTGAATGGAGGGACACTTCATTCATTCTACTGATGCTCCATGGCCTTGTTCAATGTGGTGTGGAATGAAAATTATTACATGCAAAATTTCAACATCAAAGTTACTATTTCACTAAATGCACCTGTTGTTTCATGTGCTGTCCACTTTATTTTTCTGTCCGTGTCTTTAGCTTTTATTGTTAGTCTAAAACTGTGATTATTGGTGCTCAGATTGCTCACTTTAGCTTATGTAATGATCATGAGAACTGATCATGAGATCATGGTTCATTATAGACTACCTGACAAAAGTCTTGTCGCCTATCCAAGTTTTAAGAACAACAAATAATAACTTGAGTTCTAGTTGATCATTTAGTCTCAGAAGTGGCTTATGTTAGGCAAAGGCCTCTAGATTACACTTATTTTACCAAAATAAAATATGATCATGCCTTGATTTTTAATTATTTAATTAGGACAGTAAGGTCTGACTCTGCTTAGACAAAAGTCTTGTCACTTAACAGAAATAATGTCTAGTATAGAATATAAAGTCATGCTGCAGTGGAAACAGAATGAATATTGTGTATGACTCCCATGAGTTTGGAGGACTGCATCCATACATCTCAGCAATGACTCAAATCACATTAATAAAGTCATCTGGAATGGCAAAGAAAGCGTTCTTGCAGGACTCCCAGAGTTCATCAAGATTAGGGATTCATGGATTATGCCTCCTGCTTTATCTTACCCCAGACATGCTCAATAATGTTCATGTCTGATAACTGGGCTGGCCAATCCTGGAGCACCTTGACCTTCTTTGCTTTCAGGAACTTTGATGTGGAGGCTGAATTATGAGAAGGAGCGCTATCCTGCTGAAGAATTTGCCCTCTCCTGTGGTTTGTAATGTAATGGGCAGCACAAATGTCTTGATACCTCAGGCTGTTGATGTTGCCATCCACTCTGCAGATCTCTCGCACGCCCCCATACTGAATGTAACCCCAAACCATGACTTTTCCTTTACCAAACTTTACTGATTTCTTTGAGGATCTTGGGTCCATGCAGGTTCCAATAGGTCTTCTGCAGTATTTGTGATGATTGGGATGCAGCTCAACAGATGATTCATCAGAAAAATCCACCTTCTGCCACTTTTCCAAATGATCAACTAGAAGTCAAGTTATTACTTGTTGCTCTTACAACTGGGATCGACGACAAGTCTTTTGTCAGGTAGTGTATATCTTAAATAACAGTTTATATCAAAATCGGTTCGAACTGCAGCCTAATATTTTGGACATCTAGTTTTAAGGTAAGTCTGATCTTTTGGCGAATATAACATCCAGATTGACTTGTGTGATCAGAATTTCTTGCTTGCTTCATCTAGAGCAGGGGTCACCAAACTTGTTCCTGGAGGCCCGGTGTCTTGCAGATTTTAGCTCAAACCCTAATCAAACACACCTGAACAAGCTAATTAAGGTCTTTCTAGGTATATTTGAAACACCCAGGCAGGTGTGTTGAGGCAAGTTGGAGCTAAACCCTGCAGGGACACTGGCCCTCCTGGACCGAGATTGATGACCCCTGATCTAGAACATCGGTCTAAACTGAATTCCTGGAGGTCCACAGTTCTGCAGAGTTTAACTCCAAGCACCTCCAACTCACACCTGCTTAACAGTCTAGTAGTCTTGAACACCTTGATTAGTTTGATTAGCTGTGTTTAATTAGGATTGGAGCAAAACTGCAGAGCTGTGGCCCTCCAGGAATCAAGTTTGAGACCTATGATCTAGATCAGTGGAAACTCAATTCCTGGAGGGCCACATCACTCCAGAGTTTAGCTCCAAGCACCTCCAACTCGCACCAGTTTAAGTCTCTAGCAGTCTTGAACACCTTGATTAGATGAATCAGCTTTGTTTGATTAGCCGTGGCCCTCCAGGAATTGAGTTTGACACTTATGATTTAGAGCAGTGGTCTCAATTCCTAGAGGGCCGCAGCTCTGTACAGTTTTACTCCAACCACCTCCAACTCACACCTGCTAAACAGTCTCTAGTAGTCTTGAACACCTTGACTAGTTGATTAGGGTTGGAACAAAACTGTGCAGAGCTGTGGCCCTCTAGGAATCAAGTTTGAGGCCTATGATAGAGCAGTGGTCTCAAACTCAATTCCTGGTGGTCTACAGCTCTGCAGAGTTAAGCTCCAACCACCTCCAGCTCACACATGCTTAACAGTCTCTAGTGGTCTTGAACACCTTGATTTCGTTTGATCAATGTTGTTTGATTAGGATTGGAGCAAAACTGCAGAGCTGTGGACCTCCAGGAATCAAGTTTGACACCTATGATCTAGATCAGTGGTCTGAAACTCAATTCCTGGAGGGCCACAGTTCTGCAGAGTTTAACTCCAACCACCTCCAACTCACACATTAACAGTCTCTAGTAGTCTTGAACATCTTGACTAGTTTGATCAGCTGTATTTGATTAGAGTTGGTGCAAATCTGCAGAGCTGTGGCCCTCCAGGAATTGAGTTTGAGATTTACTGTATGATCTAGAGCACAAGTGTCAAAGCTAGTTTAGTTTTAACACTAATCAAACACAGCTAATCACACTTATTGAGTGCTTTTGGCTTGTTTGAAACCTACAGGTAAGTGTGTTGAAGCAGGGTTGAAAGTAAACTATGCAGAGCTGCGGCCCTCCAGGAACTTGGCTGGCTTTGACACCTGTGGTCTAGAGTGTTTCTTTTCAAAATGGTCTCAAGCTGTCAGTACTTACTACAGTTATATTGTCTCCTATTTTTCCAATGAACATCCCCATTAAAAGCAATATCGTGCGCATTGGTGATTTGTTTGAAAAGCTGATTATTGGTATTTTATAATAACGTAAAAGTATAATAATTAAGTTTAGAGTGGATAGGATGCAACTCACAGCTCACAATTTATGTTACTCTTATGGTGATTTTGCATCTTTTTTAGAGTTTAAAAGCTTCAGTCATTGCACCTGAAATGTAAGGGAAAAAAATGGAAGAAAGTCACAGTGTGTTGGAATAACCTGAGGATGATTAATCACACACTTTTTATTTTTTTGTATTTATTTAATGAACTGTGTTTAATGTGAGAATCAGTTTATCACATTACATTTTATTTTCAGGGTTCCATCACATTTACTGCTGTCTGGCAAATATTCTCTATTTATTATAGGCATTCATTCATTTCAGTAGACAACTACATGATGTTTTTTTACTCACACAGATTCCGTATCAATTGCGCATACATGGGCACACATATATATATATATATATATATATATATATATATATATATATATATATATATATATATATATATATATATATATATATATATATATATTGTACAATCAATCAATCAATCAATCAATCGATAAGTCAATCACAACGTCAGGGTATGCCTTTGTTACCAATTTCAACTGTTTGAAATTCAACAGTTATTCATAGTTTTATAAGACCTTTGTTTAGTTTATAAAACCAGTTTTTTATTAAAATCCCTTATCTTCATTTTCCCGCTCAACCTAATAAACAAGCAGCAAATGTGTGTTAGCAGTGTCTAGATAAAAGGATAAAATTATCGACTTTGAGAAAGACAATGGTAATGAAGAAAAACAACGCTGCACAGAGAATGCTACAGGTAACGTTAACTTATTGACATTTTGACCATATAGATGAATTAGCGGTTTGTAAACATTCAGAATGCGCTAGCAGCGAGGTTGCAGAAAAAAACCCGGTAGTGCTAGCATTTACAGTGAGGGAATGACATCCGATGCTGTACAGATTTTGTTGTTGAGATAAGTTATATTGATTTTATATATATAATAGATTTTATATATATATATATATATATATATATATATATATATATATATATATATATATATATATTTACATAATGCTTTTAGTGTATTATAACAGCTTGTCACCCAGTGATAAGCAGAGTTATTTGGCAAAATTACCGTTAAGGTGAGCGGCGTTCGTCTGACAAATCCATCTGCGATAGCACGCTCCCAATGAATATTGAATATGACGAAATGGCCAAGCACCCAGCCCCAAATATACAATCTCATTGAAACTCCAACTGATTTTACAAGAGAGAAGTTAAAGGCCTACAAGTCTTTGGATGCCTACAATTTTGTTCTGTGTGTCATGTGCAAGAAATAATGCTCCACGATTACCAGATTCAAAACTATGTAGTGCTAAAAAAGGTTCTGCCTAGCCAAAGACAAGGAAAGAAGACGGAGCTATACAAGGCATGGGTTATCATCAACAAGCAAAACAACTGCATTCTGACAGCGAACTGCACCTGTACAGCAGGTTATTTGGACTTACACTTACACGTTTCATTCTGAGCATTCAGTGTCCGCAGTTTAATTCACCATATTTAACTGTTTTTGCTGAAATCATTGCTGCAATCAAAAACGAGTAATGTGTGTGATTCAGCATAGCGTGAACTTACCTGGTATGAAATGAGAATTGCAGAATCATTTTTAATCAGGTCCTCAATCCATTCAGCTCTACTGATGGCTGTTAGCCAAAGACGTCTGCAGTTGGCATTAAAAGCAGTGTGGTGTATGGTAAAATTGTAGTTTTCTATTTTTGGACTTTCGATTTTGGCATCCTACCACACAACACAACATGTTTGCTATTGGAACCCGTGTGATGTTATGTGTGATGTAGGATGGTAATTCCCTTATACACTCAAATAAAAAGTTACACATTTTACCAAAAGTCAGTAGTCTAATCGAATCTAACGTTAGAGGCTTAAATGACTTAAAAAGGACCAACAATGTTCAAATCTAGTTTTTAAATAGTGCAGGTATTATCATCCATATTCGTAAAGCTAGACAGCCACGTCTCTGCAGAAACAGATATTGATTTGCGATCTCAATATGTCTTTAGAAGAAACATCTTTAAGTGTAAATTTATTAATATATGCAACCTCTGTTTTTCAGCTGCTTTAATAAATTCAGCAGACAGACAATGTGTGGAATGCATTTTAATGATAAAGAATGTTTCATCCACTGACTGTCGTTTCTTTTTAGGACAGCAGAGGGCACACTTGACTCAAACCACACAGAGCAAACGTGTCGCTTCATACAGAGTTTAATCATTTGTGGATGTAATAGTAACTTTTTTTTATTTTCTTCTCAAGTTGACTGTGCTTATTGTCACTTAAGCCAGACTTGCATCTATTTGTGCTGCTGATGTTAACTTCTTCAGAGGATTTGGCAGTTCTCGTTGTAAATGGTGTGTGCCTTGTCAAGTAGTACAGTAGTATGTTGTAGTAACTGAACAAAACAAGTATGTCTAATTGGTTTGCAGTCACCTCGGTTTGTTTTGCATTTCCATTTTTGTGTGTGTGTGTGTGTGTGTAAAAACTCGATTTTTGGCAGTGTGAAAACATCCATAAAGAGATGAAGAGAATTGCGCGCTAAATTTTGGCTGTTAGAAAAAAAAAATTCTAATTGTTTTCTTCATAGGGATGTTGATTTTTAACAAACGCTGATAAACCGAAGTTGTTAATTCAGCATGAAATCAAAATGTTCTCTTCTTGTTTTTATATGTACTTGTTGTAGACCAGGGGTGTCTAAACTTTTTTGTATGAAGGGCCATAAACCAAATATCATTGATAGCCGTGGGCCTAAGATAAATACACCAAACTATTTTACCTTAAAAATGCCATGCTAATTTCCTAATTCATTTCATAATATTAAAAAATAAATAGAAAACTTTACTTGGAATCAAATTAACTAACGCAGTATTACTTTTTAATTAGAACTCTTTGCAATAAAAACATTACCCAGATAGCAGAAGGTCATTGAATTATCATTGAATCGACAGTTGGAGTGTTGAAAATTCACCCACAAATAATGTTTTTTCAATGATAGAAAGATTCATGAACACAGACGCAGTGATTAAGTTAACGATATCATTAAGTAATTAATTAAAAACTACAACTAAAGCTGTGGTCACACTGGGCTTTTCCTCCCATAGTCTTCCATTCATACGCACGCGAATGCATTAGACCGGAAACGCAGGGTCATGCGTTAAGTTTCGCAGCTGGCTGCGGTGCAAAGTTCAAGCTTGGTGAACTCTGACCTGCGAAATCGCATCACTTGACTGCGTGAGACCAATCGAGGATTAAAACACGACCTCTCTGGAAAGAAATATAAAATATTGAGCAATCGTTGGCTTTTTTTAAATATCTAATTATCTTGTTTAATCCCGCCCCTTTTCGCAGCGCCGTACGACAGAATTTCGCACACACAAAGCCCAGTGTGATCATAGCTTTAAACTGCGGTCACAAAATTCTGTCACACGTCGCTTCGTAAAAGGGCGGGATTAAACAAGATGATTAGATATTTTAAAAAGCCAACGATTGCTCCATGTTTCTGTCCAGAGAGGTCGTGTTTTGATCCTCAATTGGTCTCACACAGTCAAGTGATACGATTGACGCATGACCTTGCATTCGCGTTCATATGAATGGAAGTCTATGGGAAGAAAAGCCCAGTGTGACCTCAGCTTGATTTCTGTTTGTATCAAATTAATACGTAACGACATAATTTTATGATTTTCTTGTCATTTATCTTGCAACTTCACTGACTTCACAAAAAATTGCATTAAATTAATTAGACAAATATCCAGGCGAATGAAAGTCAAACAAGGTAGTAATAAGTGAAGTTGCTGATGATGTTTTTGCTGAGAGTTGTTTAATGATCCTCTGCTGAGATTTTGAGAGATTCACTGTGTTTTATTTCAGTTGATTAAATCTACCGCTGTGATTGATGTGCAAATAAGATAATAATAGATATTTTTCATCATCATTTGGACACTTTGCTTATGGAATGCTATTTCAACTATGGCTTTTTAGTTTCACCTTGTGTACAATTTAGATTAATTTAATGCAATTTTCTATTAAAGTCAGTGAAGTTGCTAGATAAATGAGAAGAAAATCATTAAATTATGTCTTAATGTATTAATTTGAAACAAACTGAAGTCAGTTGTAGTGTTCCTTCAGTGATTTTGCTTGTTGACGTTAAATTAATTACTTAATGATATTGTTAACTTAATCACTGCGTCTGTGTTCATGAATCTTTCTATCATTGATAAAACATTATTTGAGGGTGCAAACCTGATGAAAACTCAGTGCTGAATTTTCAACTATCCAATTGTTGATTCAATGATAATTCAATGACGTTCGCTATATGGGAAACAATCATATTTATAATAGTAATAGTCAAGCAGTATCTTTCTTTGCCTTGATTCTCTCACCAAAGTCTCTGCATTGTCCTCTGTTTGTCGGATGTCCATTTTAAACTAAATTTGATTAATTTATACCATTTTCATTGAAACATTTCATTTCAGATAGTGTTTTTGTAGCTTAACAATAAAACAAACAACTATAAGGTTGCATTAAACTTCGAAATGACAATTTCTCTAAACCATTATCAGATGACATGGCGGGACAAATCAAAGATTAGCATGGGCCAACTTTGGCCCGTGGGCCCTAGTTCGGGCATCTCTGTTAAAGATGATGCATCTGTGCCCTTTATTATTTAGTAAAAATGTTTTGCCCTTATAAATTTTAACCAAATACGATAACCTTCCCTCCCCCATTGAAATATAATTTTTTTTTTCACTTGTGGTCACATGGAATACCTTTAGGGCGGGGCTAACAGACATTTAGAGCGGGGCTAGCAAGCATGTCTAATTTCTGCAGTGTTTTGGTCTATTTATCATTCTTCCTCCATTTTGTTCGCAACGACATCTTCCTACAATCAAATCGGTTCCTAAAGGATGAAATTATGCACCTGGTTATTTTTTTTTTCTAATTCCAGGACTATTTTAAATGGATGTGTCACAACTTGGGATAAATAAGACAATCTTAACTTTAATTCATGCTGACTTTATTTGATGGTATATGCTTTTTTTACTCATCTATTTACATGAATTCATTTTGTTTTAGAACTGTCAGGTTTAATGGTGGAATTTGTGCAGAGAAATGTACATTACTTGTGATGCAGTGCAAAAATAAATAAATAATAACTCCACCAATCAGGGATGTGCAGTGAGAAGTTTGGCTAGCTCTTTTTATAGACCTTTTTTTACAGAATGCAAAGTTACCCTTTGCGTGTTTGCGTATGCTTAGAACTTCCGGTCAGCAGTTTGATGCGTATAAACAGTCACATTTGGACAGCTCTGAAACAATAGTTTTAATCTATTTTACTTACTTTTAATGCCTTAATTAATAATGCTGTCCATCAGCGCCACTTCCTGGACTGAATATTTAAAACGTCAACATCTGTGTGTTCACACTGGCGGCAATGGTGTCTGCCTTCACAACTCCGGCGGCGAGAGCGTCAAAATTCACTACATTGATCTCGTATTTAAAGGAGCCATTGCAGCATATCAGCAAATCACTTACATAAAATGTGCTTTATAGCATGAAAATGTTTCACACTTTTTATGAAATTCATTTAACAATGGAAGATCAAGTTGGTGCATGTGGTGTGGCTTTGCTCCAATATGTGCCCATATGTCTGAAATACTCTGAAGCAGCATTACTGTTTTGTACTGTCGCGTGAGATTCGTACTTTAAAAAAGAATAAATAAATAAATAACATTAATGCACATCAGTAACTCGCCAGTAACTTTTTTTAATGTATGTCCCTGTAAGAAAACATTGTAAATAATTGGAAATCCAGCAACTGCAATAATCAAACACTTGAGGACAACCATAGATCCATGGGGAAGTTCACAGGGCTGTGTTCTCTGGACTCCTCTCAAGTGGTGGACTTCTACATTCCGATTGGTTGCCGCCGAACCGCATCATAGCTTACCATACCATAAAGTTGGTTGTTGCTAGATCGGATATGGATGCCACCGGAAGTTAACAAGAATTATTTATATTATTTATTAAATTTCCCATTTATTGTATTTTATTAACATCTACCCCACCCCAACCCTAAACCCAACCGTCACAGTAATGTAAAAACAGTTGTTGTACCGAGTATTATTCATGTCTCTATTAAATTACCCAATAAATTGTATTTTTTAACGTCTACCCCCACCCTAACCCTAAACCCAATCATCACAGTACTGTAAAAATATAAATTATTGTTATACAGTGTCATAAAATAATGCTGCTATATTAATGTGCATATCGCACTTCCAGCTGGCTGCTTATCCGATCTAGACTTTACCCATAAAGTTGACTTGATTTCAACTCTCCTCGACGTTCACACTGGGCGAAGCTGCTCCTCGCCACCGGCTCCCATTGAAAATGAATGACTTCCGGCTACTTTGACGCTCTCGCTGCTTTCGGTGTGAACGCACAGTTTCCCTTACCGTGTCGTATGACAATTAGTTTTTATTTCACATAATTTTCAGAGCTCAAAATGAAGGATTTACCAAATTTATCTCTGACCACACCAAACAAAACAAGCAAATTATAGCTGTATATTATACTTTTTATTCAACAAAACATATGCACAGTAATCTGTCCTGGCTAAACGTCCCAGATCACCAGTTAACTACACATACATGGGGAGTTTCCCTGCTGTAAAATCCAGCTTAAACCAGCCTAGGCTGGTTGGCTGGTTTTAGCTGGTCGACCAGCCTGGTTTTAGAGGGGTTTTGTCCATTTCCAGGCTGGTTTCCACCATTTCCAGCCTGGTCTTATCTGGTCAGGCTGGGTGAGGACCAGCTAAAACCAGCTTGACCAGCCTAGCCAAGCTGGGAGCCCAGCCAAAACCAGCTATGTCCAGCTTAAACCAGGCTGGTTTTAGCTGGATTTAGCTGGTCATTTTCCAGCCTGACCAGCTAAGACCAAGCTGGAAATGGCTGAAAACCAGCCTGGAAATGGCCAAAACCCCTCTAAAACCAGGCTGGTCAACCAGTTAAATCCAGCCAACCAGCCTAGGCTGGTTTAAGCTGGATTTTTCAGCAGGTTTATCTCCCATTAAAGCAATGTTATTGTGAAAAAAGATAATTAAACCATATTAACACAAAAGAAAGCAGGTAAAAAACACACTGTGTGAAAATGAAAGGATGATCACACAGACAGGGGTAATGTTACACCCATAAATAATCTGTTTAAAGAATGGTTAAAGCGAAAGCAACCGGTGCTGCTTACAATAAGACAAATGCACTGTGGGTGCATGTTCATCACTTTTTGTCTAGTCTATTTGAAAGAGAACCGATCACATCAGTTGTGTTTCTAGACGCAGTTGCTTCATGCAAGGAAACGTGAGTGCGCACGCATTTGAAAAAGTCGCACGCATCACCTCAGCTGTTAGCCCTATGATTATCCTCTCATTCGGTATTCACCTGCTTTCTATTGCTCGCGCGAACGCAATTATTTTTGTCAGTCGTGTTGTTCTCAATTCTAAGATCGCCTTTGCATGCATATCAGACCATATTGTCGAATCCTGCTTTTAAGAATTATTATCCGGTAAAACCATTTCCAACCAGCCAAAGTGGCTAGTGGGAATGTCTGTCTTAATGTCAAGCCCGGTTTATAACCTCATTCACATCACCCTGCATGGCTACAGTGTTTCACTTTCTCAACAATAAAATATAAACATGATATAAGGAACTGCCTATTTTCATTTTGATATTAGCAACTTAACAGACACACAAAAATGTTGAGGCATCGTGTAGCTTCATATTTATATGACCGTCATCTTCACTGTATGCATATGTATAACAAAATGGAGCCTATAACATTACTGCCTCCTTTCATTCTCATTGAAAATACAAAACACACCCTTCTCTTTCGCGCAATATCAGTTTTAATAATCAATAATGGGCATTATAAAAGTATAACGCACAATAAGTTTATACAATATAGGAAATAAAGGCAAGCAATCAGTCAATATGCAGAATTAGTATTCGCGGTTACATTAATTAATATATTAACCTAACTTATCTTTGCGCTCAGCCAAAACACATTACCTGAGAACAAGAAATAGATTCAAAAGACCAAAGTCGGGGAATATATAATTAGATATAGACAACAAGATGAATTAAATATCACATTTAACAAATATAGTGTGATTAAATCCAGTGGTAGACCCTTGATAAACAGTGTGACGCACACAGCTCTCATATGGGTAGATGTGCTCAAAGCACACTGCGGTGCATGCCAGAGTGTATGTGTGTGTGGTCACGTGATGTGCGTTTTCAGCAGTGTAGAATGGACAGAGTTGTTTAGAAACGCTGGGTGAAACTCCAGTGTGGACGCAGATCGCTTTCGGTCTAAAACGCTGTATTAAACTAAAACATATAAGGGTAAACGGGGCCTGAGTCTGCCTCTCTACTCTCTCAAATTACTTAATAACAACAAATTAAAGAACAAATACAATTAGTTCATATTTTAATATTTTTCATTACACATGGAATTGTGCTTCTGTAGATTGTTAAAAGGTTTCTCATCATATTTTATCATGGTTTTAGTATCTTTGTAGCTGTTTGGGTTCATTAATTGCTCTGCAGTTACATCATTACTGTGAGTGACTTTGCTTAAGAAGTTAATGAATGTTGGTAAAAAGTGAACAGCACTCCTAATCACTCTGCAGCCTAAGATAGGTTACTCACTGAAGCTAAGCAGGGCTGAGCCTGGTCAGTGTCTGGATGGGACACCACATGGAAACACTAGGCTGCTGTTGGAAGTGGTATTAGTGAGGCCAGCAGGGGGTGCTCAACCTGCGGTCTGAGTCCTGATGCCCCAGTATAGTCAAGGGGACACCATAATGTCAATGAGCACCGTCTTTCAGATGAGATGTTAAATTAAGGTCTTGACTCTCTGTGGTCATTAAAAATACCATGGTACTTCTCGTATAGAGTAGGGGTGTAGCCCTGGTGTCCTGGCCAAATTCCCTCCATCTGCCCTTATCCATCATGGCCTCCCTATCATCTTAATGCATCACTGCTTCTTCATTCCCCCTATAGCACACTGGAGCTGTTGTCCTGTGGCTGCTGTCGCGTCTTCCTTGTAGATGCTGCACACTGGTGGTGGTGTGGAGAGACCCCCCTCTTGATTGTGAAGCACTTTGGATGTATGGGCATACACAATAAATGCGCCATATAAATATACACATTACATTACGTAGCACTCCTTCTTGATTATAGTGAACACTAAACAGAGTGTTTGAGCGACTTCATCATATCATTGCATTTCAAGAATCGTAGAAATGTTTGTCTTGAGAAGATTAGCTTTTGCTTTTGAGTCACAGTGAGTTGTAAAGATTGAAAAAGAGAGAGAACCAGGAAGAGGCGTGGCAGCTCATTATGCCATTCCTATACATTTAACCACCAATTAAAAATAACGAGACTCTTAATGAACTCTCCTCATCACTCTTTAACTCTCCTGTCAGGCTCAAACTCTTTCAGACTTCAGATTTATTCAGTTTTCACTCATGGTTTAAGCTGAAGAGTCCTTCACTGTTTCTCTCTCTCTCTCTCTCTCACACACACACACACACACCTGGTCGCTAGCTTTAAACAGTGAGTCTGGGAAGTGTTTCTGTCTGAATGCTGGTGAATGTTGGGCTGTTTTTGTTCTATTAGTTGGGAAACCTCACATCTCCCATCATGCAGTCCCTCACGAGGGTTCATCAGGGTTTAGATGGATAAGACATTTTAATATAACGTTTTCATATTTATTGTAATCCAAATGTACTTGTACAAATATGTAATTGTAATAATTATAAATGTTGATATTTTCTTCTATTTCTTTTCGCATTTTGTATGCAAAATAATGGAAGCTCACTTCAGTCAAAAATATCATGTTTTAGTAAATCATAATTATGGAGGAAGACGTTGAAATAAAAAAATGTGCATTTACACTGAGAAAAAGAAAGATGAAAACACATTGATTAATTTAAAATAATTATGAATGTCTTAATTACAAATGTCTTAAATATGACTAGGGGCAGATGAAATCTGCTGAAATTTTTTGCCATTTCTGTGCAGAATTTTCTTAAATCTGCGGATTTATGCGGAGTGATTTTAGCAGTATCATAACTAAAACCCTAATTTTATAAAATAAAAAGTAATGCATTTTTTACTTTTATTCAAATTCAATTATATCCACTTTATTTGGTAAACAAAGCAAGTCTCTCATATAACTAATAATATATAACTAATCTACTTAAAGACTACTACTATATTACTTTACAAACTGTATTATAAATAAACCAAATTTTCATATTAGTCAATAATATTACTGAAATAAATGTAAAAACGAAATAAATATAAATTTACACCCATTTACACAAGTAAATAAACAGAATCCATGATGGGCTAAAAATCTGCAGAATTCTGTGCTCGCAGATTCCGTGTGGGCCTACTTATGACTAATTTATGATTAACATTATAAGACAAACTTCAATTTTTTTTTATGTTTAATGTCATAACAGTGACTCAAACACATATCTACACTGTGAAAAATGCAGGGTTCCACACACTTCATTTTAATCAAGTTAAGTTTTTACAAATTTAAGGGGATTGAACATCCCCTTAACAAAAAAATCTCAAGAATTGTGGTGTTTTAGCTTATTTTAAATAAGTAGTTTGAACACGGAGCAAATATCTTTTTTCGATTGCAGCAATTATCACAAAAAGAATTCATAAAATGTTCATGCAATAATAATTGCCAAAACTTGAATTGTTACTATATGATTGACAAAATTTTGTCAAAAGAAGAAACTTGAGACTTAAAGGTGCAGTATGTAAGTATGACACCTAGTGGTTGAATTAGGTATTGCACTTCTGAATCAAAACACATTTTCACTCAACTTGTCATCTGACGAGTCCACATAGGCGTAGGTTGCCGGATTGACGTGATTGTACCTGACTATAGAGCCTAAAGGTTGATTTAAGGCTGATTTGAACCATTCTCTAACTAAAAGCAACACAACACAATAAATTAAATATTTTCCATACTAAAAGGAGTTTTTGTTATTACCCACACCTGAAATTTCTATTTAAGAAACAGCTTCTACTCACAGGTGAGCAGCGATCACTTCAGATAAACTTCATGTGCTTTATTCAGTGCTAAATGCTAATAATGTGAGTTTGAATGCAATTTTACATGACGTTTATTGCCATACTACTGAAAGCAGCAGCAGATAGTTCACCTCAGATCTTGAAAATAAAATAAACTGTTTGAAATTGAACCTTAGAACTGTGATTCAGTGCAATCCAACACATATCAATCATTCAGCATATACTTTTAATAATGCTAAAGAGGTTTAATATGTATTAATTAGATTAAAAACCTTACAATTTTGTTGGAGTGCAGTAAGTGCACTATTCTGTGCTTCTGAATGGCTGCATTTAAATTTCTGTCATGTTTCGTCTGGTGCAAACAGCCAAATCTCGTCATGTAGCGTGTTGTGAGAACACCGGGTTACAATGTACCCTGCTCGCCTAATGTTTACATTTGTAGTATTTATATTATTTTCTAATTAATAACCACCTCATGTGGAACCCTGAATCTGCGTCTCATTTTGGCGGCTACTGTCCACCAGAGGTCACATTTTCCATCACAGACACATGCTTTGAGTGCCTTCCTGAATAAAGTATGCTGTTTTCCATGAAGGCAACCCTGGGTGAAAAATAATTGGCTAAAGTGGCATTGGGCGGGTTAAAATATTTAAAACAACGACAGACGTTCCTGCACATAACTCGCATTTACAAAGCAGAATATCTGACTTCAGCGATGTTTTTCAGATAAGCAAGAATGTTCACTTAGCATGTTTCTGAAATATCTGCAAACATATTATGGTATTTTTATGCTTTAGAAGAGTCAAAAACTTACATACAGCACCTTTTAAGTACTGAAAAGTTTAAATTGTCATAATTAGATGGATTTTTGACAACTAAAATATAAACTATGACATAAAAGCATGAATTATGATGCTAAAAATTGAAAATCTGAATTGTCTCATGCCAAGTTTTCATCATTTCCATTTCTCATGATGTCTGCTTTTGATGAATATCTAGCATGTGTCTTTTGTCTGACCTTTTAAATTATGATTGTGTTGTAATGTTGCAGAAAAAGAAGGTATATTAGAAGGTAAGATAATGCGCTGAAGGAGGCTAAAACACATGCCTGGTGTCATTTAAAATGCATCAAGCCAGTCACCGTATTAACAAATATAGAAAGCTAACTTCAGTGTAATGGTTCACGTCTGCTCTAGTCCTTCACATTTGACTGCAGCGGCACACATTAGTGGTCTACATCACTTAGGCTGGCATCTCATTTCAGTTCACAGTGGTTGGCATCTTTTCTATTTAATTTACCTGCCATGCCGTTGCCAGTGTTTGCTTTAGAAATAATAAGCGTGGTGCAGACAACATGGCAGAGATCTGTGTGTTTGTGTGGCTTGGCAGCAGTAAGAGAGAACCTCTGTAGGCCAGCCTGTGATTTTCTCCATTGGTTTGGCATCAGTCTTACGCAATGTTGTCATTAGAGTTTTAAGCTACTCTTGCTGCTGTTTAGATAGCAAATTTACACTTTTAGTCTCATGAGGGAGCTGCTGTGATTAATTATGGACAGTTCATCATAGTTTGTCATTTTTTCTGAATGGTATTTTTTGTTAAATGTCATTTTTCGTATTCATTTTTTTGTGGCAACCTTTTTAGATGTTCGTTATGGTGTAAAAAGGAGATTCTGCTTGAGATAAGAGACACATTTACTAATCAATTTATAATATTTACATATACACTAACTGGCCACTTTATTAGGTACACCCTACTTTGCCTTCAGAACTGCCTTAATCCTTCGTGGCATATATTCAACAAAGTACTGGAAATATTTCTCTGAGAATTTGGTCCATATTGACATGATGGCATCAAGCAGTTGCTGCAGATTTGTCGGCTGCACATCCATGATGTGAATCTCCTGTTCCAACACATCCCAAAGGTGCTCTATTGGATTGACAATAGGTGACTGGAGGCCATTTGAGTACAGTGAACTCATTGTCATGTTTAAGAAACCAGTCTGAGATGTTCAGAGACGCTCTTCTTCAGACCTCAGTTGTAACAAGTGGTTATTTGAGTTACTGTTGTCTTCCTATCAGCTGGAACCAGTCTGGCCATTCTCCTCTGACCTCTGGCATCAACAAGCCATTTGCGCCCACAGAACTGCCGCTCACTGGATATTTTTCAGACCATTCTCTGTAAACCCTAGAAATGGTTGTGCTTGAAAATGCCAGAAGATCAGCAGTTTCTGAAATACTGAGACCAGCCCGTCTAGCACCAACAACCATGTCACATTCAAAGTCACTTAAATCACCTTTCTTCCCCATTCTGATACTCAGTTTGAACTGCTGATGTTCTGATGCTCAGTCTTGACCATGTCTACATGCCTAAATGCATTGAGTTGCTGCCATGTGATTGGCTGATTAGAAATTTGCGTTAACGAGCAGTTGGACACGTGTACCTAATAAATTGGCCGGTGAGTGTATATTGATTAATAATTGTTTATTTTTATTCACATATTTATTAGCATATTTATAAAAAAATAGATTTATCAGTCTTGCTCATTTTTTTCCATGTAACTCGAGGAGTGGTATAGTTGCAGTATACATTACCAGACTTTTTAAAGTTGCATCCACTGCGTAAAACGTATACTGGAATAGTTGACTGTTCATTCCGCTGTGGTGACCCCTGATAAATGAAGCACTAAGACAAAGGAAAATGAATGAATGAATGAATGATTAATTAAGAGTTCAACAAATGTTTTTTTTTTTCTTGCTTGATCAAACTACTTATTTATAATGACCAGAAACCACACAATACTTGAGTTTTTTTGGGGGGAGACAAATTGTTAAGCAAACTTAATTGATTTGCGTTGGGACAATATGAATGAATAGAGTGGAACCCTGCTTTTTTTACAGAGTATTTGGATTTTATGACTTTCATTTCATTGTTTTATGCGTATACTTTAAAGCTTATTACATTGAGGCTCAATCCCAATTCTACCCCTTAGCCCTTCCACTTAGGGGTAGGGGTGTCCCAATTCTCTTTAACTTGAAGGTGTAGGGCTAAGGGGAAGGGTTATATACCCCTTCGAACGTAGATTTTTCAGGACCACAATCGAAACCAAGGGGTAAGAAAATTTCCCAGAATACACCAGCCACAATGACTGCACAAATTAGTATTTTTTTTGTCATTATTATGAATTTTTACAACAAACAAACACGTTTTAATATATTCATAACTGCATTTGTGTTTTACCGTCATGCTTTTAAAAAACCCTCTAAAATAAAAACCGCTAAATTTGGCTATCTATAATCCCTAATAATAACTCCTGTACAGCGGTCCCACAACATTCTGACACTCGATGACACTCGAATACCCTGTCAGAAAAGTCTAGTGGCTGGGAATGAGCTTTTTACAGTGTCTGCTATAATGTTAATGTTGTTTTTGGTGTGGTTACACTAATGATTATGGCCACTGTGTAAATGCACAGTATAGTTACGATCTTATCGCCACGTTAGATAATAATGATAACATAATATATGCCTTCAATGATTTCCTGAAGATAAATACCAATAAATAATACAACTGGAATAACTACAGCAGTCACCATCGTCCGATCTCATGAAGCAAGAGATCTGGATAACATATGATGATGTGTGCGCATGCTGTAGTGCTGTCCTAATTCTTAGGGGTCAATTTTGAAGCCCTTCCCCTTCACACTCGGTTTCCAGGGCGAAGGGGAAGGGGTAGGGGTACAAAAATAGAATTGGGATTGGGCCTAAAACTGCTCAGAATGCAGATGAAAGCTTATAATTTCATTATTGCTGATTCACATATTTTTTAACTCCTCCAAATGTTGTTCACATATCATAAAAATATAGTGGATGTCTTATTTGATGCTAGGCTAATTGACTTTAGAAAGTATCCCTTCCAAATATATCCAAAAGCTCTCGATAAGTGTAATCTCTATAAAATGCTTTTTAAAAAAACATCTTTATCAGCTAATCACGGATGAAGTGTGGGAACCCTGTTTTGAGCTCACTAACTAGTGTGGTCTCCCTCCAGGTGGTCTGTGTTCTTTTATCGAGCGAGGAAAAAGAAGAAAAAAAGCCTCCAAACTGGGAGGCAGTATAGTCAGAGCCTCGGATAAGACAGGGAGGACGGTTGCCATAGAAACAGTGTTCCTCGTCTTTATTCCGATCTGCGTCATCTGTATTCCTGAGACGGACTGTAGGATTGAGCTGCATCCTCCCTTTCTCTGCTCTGTCAGGGATGGATAGTGTTACAAGCGGAAAAAAAATCTGTTTTTATTGCCACCTGTTTGGGCACACAACAGTTACACACATTTCTGTGACGGCAGATTTTTCCATGGTTTTGGCAAAGTCTGTTCACTCTTGGAATGTTAGTAAATCTCCACAATTGACCATTGTTTAAATTAGCAATCAATTATTCAATGCAAATGAAGTGTGTTTCCATCAAATATTTAGAGCAGCCGACTGTAGTATTGGTAGCCTAGTAACCAACCTAGTAAAGCAAGGATGATGGAGACTGAAGTCTGGTTTCTACTTGACGCGTCCACTAGTTTTGAGTGTGCATAGTGAATGTGAAGTCATTGCGGTCAGGGGCGCACTGGCCATCTGGCAATTTTGGCAAATGCCAGAAGGGCCAGACCATTTTTTTAAAATGTGGGCCGGTCAGTTATTTTTATGATTATTTTTCTTTTTGTATGTATTGTTTTTACATGCAGGCAGATTTTATCTCTTGCAAGATGTGAATATTATGATGTTAGTGATGATAATAGCAATAATTATAATAAATGTTAAGCATTTGGTGCAATCGGTAACGGCCGGCTGGGTTCAAGATGGGCCGGCCCAATTAGAGGTTACGCGGACGTAATCCAAAATCTGGCAAGAATGTCAAACAAACAGTAAGTGTAACACAAGCTAATTGTCAGAGATGGTCTGTAAAAAAGGAAAGGAGGTGCGGAAAAGCTCGGAGAAAGCAAAAAAATGGCTCTAAAATCAGACGCTGCCAATGCATGAAATTAAATGAAATAGTCTCGAAAAGGGGGCCGCTGTCGCCTCACCACAAGAAGGTCACTGGTTCGAGCCTCGGCTGGGTCAGCTGGAATTTCTGTGTGGAGTTTGCATGTTTTCCTCGTGTTCGCGTGGGTTTCCTCCCGGTTTCCCTCACAAGTCCAAACACATGTGGTATATGTGAATTGAGTAGGCTTAATTGTCCATAGTCCATATGTGTGAATGTGTGTATAGGTGTTTCCGAGTGATGGGCTGCAGCTGGGAGGGCATATGCTGCGTAAACCTATGCTGGATAAGTTAGCGGTTCATTTTGCTGTGGTGACCCCAGATCAATAAAAGGACTAGGCCGAAAAGAAATTGAATAAATGAAATGAATGCAAGTATAAATTTTCTATAAATGGGCTGTTTTTTCCTGTCACATACATTAAATGTTTAAATATTACATATGGTACTGCTTATTTTGTTTTAACATCTGTACACCAATATAAGTAGTGAATGTTCATGTCCGTGGGTGGGGATGTGTCAGTGTGGTAATGTTGTGGGCTGGTGTAGCTACAGTGCCAGGGCTGATTTTTAGTCCCAGTCCGCCCCTGACTGCGGTGTTGACAGAGTTTCGCTTTGGGTGTGCATGACATTCAATCCTGCTTAATTTCTATAGCGCTTTTACAATGTAGATTGTGTCAAAGCAGCTTCACATAGAAGTTCTAGTAAACTGAAACTGTGTCAGTCCAGTTTTCAGAATTGAAGTTCAGTTCAGTTCAGTGTGGTTTAGTTTTCAGTACTGAAAGTTCTAACTCTGAAGAGCAAATCCATTGACGTGCAGCTCTACAAGTCCCAAACCAAGCAAGCCAGTGGTGACAACAGCAAGGAACATAACTTCAGCAATTGACGAAAGTGAAGGAAAAAACCTTGAGTGAAACCAGGCTCAGTTGGGCATGACCATCTCTCCTTTGGCCAAACTTCTTGTGCAGAGCTGCAGTCTAGGCACCGGGGGGCTAGAAAACACTGGACGTCCATCATGGAGATCCTGCAGGTGTGAGTAGCTCACCGGTGGGTGTTTAGGTTGGCCCACGGGATCAATGCGGAGACTCATCTGTCACTAGGGTCTTTCAGGAATCAGTCTCATACTCTCCACTCCTCCATGACCACCACAGCATCTGTTACTTATTTAGTTTTCAGTCTGTTATTTATTTGTTTATTTTCAAGAGTTCAGACTAAACTATTACTTGACACTAGCTGCAGGTTTGGCATGCTGTCCCAGGAGAGAACCCTGAGCTAGGAGATACTTGAGCCCAGGGCTCCCACCTAGTCATATAGCATAGAAGGGGGTCCGAGATCAGATGGGTCTCGAGAGCTCCCCCTGATAAAGGAGGAAAGGGGGAGATGGGGTGGATGGGGGGATTTTTCAAAAACTAAGATAATGGAAGTAAGACAAACCGGGCTTTTTATTGAATGCTTGGATAATTCTGATTGGCTTATCGATGATTGTTGATCCGGGACCAGCCACGATCAATCATAGCATGTGATCTTCTCGAAATTAGCTTATAAAATTACCTTATTTTTTGCTTTTGTTTTACCTGGTTTCTGGAACCGTTCTTTGCCAGCCTCGAACCTTGTTGTCGCAGTCCACTCCTCTCCGCATCCCAGGTCCAACAGCATACGCGACGAGCTACTGGGCAAACTGGAAACATCTGAAAAGCCGTCCATATGGAGGCAAGCGTTCAGTGGTATTGTGAAAAGCAACCAAAGCTTTCGGCACCGTCCCATAGCTTCTGTTTTACATAAGAAATGCAGCCAGACGTACCTCTGGGTACATATGCAGGCCAGAAATGTAGACCTAAGTACGTATTCACATTTAGCCTGTGTTGACAATTTAAGGGTATAGGGGGCAGTTTCGGATACAGCCATTCATTTATTTATGCTTGTGAATTGCATCATTGGACCTTGATATTTCCTCCAACAACCGATGGTGTTGAAACATTTGCAAAAATGCGAAACTTTTGCTTAATATTTTAAATAGTTTGTATGATATATTGTCTGGGTTGGTGTTGTAAATTATGGCTCAAAAACCTTGTAATAAACTGCCAGTACTACTTTCTGTTTTTTTATGGACTTACAACTAAATATATTATTTGTGATACAAAATTTAGATTTAAACTACTAAAATGTCACTTTTTTATAAGCCAGAGGTAAATTTTTCTACATCAAAAGTTGACAGAGCAGAGATCAATGTTGCATAACAATTAATAACGTAAATAAATGAAAACACCCTTGAATCACAAATAAACTAACTTTTTGTTTATTTCTTTTACAGTTATGTGCTTGTTCATCAAAGTTTACTCAACTAATGCATTCCCATCTCACATTAGTTGCATTGACCATTTTTTCGCTGCAAAACCACCTCAAGCAAGTATAATTTTTTTGTTAATTAAGGCTTTTCTTTAATCAAAATGTGGGGTTTCCGTCACTTGTTTCTCTTGCGATTACTTGAAAATGTGCATTAACACAGCATGATGGAAACCCAGCTATTACGACTGCAATAAACAGTGTGCAAAAACTCTCAAAAACAAGCGTCCTCAAGCAAAGAAACCATTTTTACTGTAAATGAAACCTGGTAGGACTGTAGGAGAAATCAATAATAATAATAATAATGCAATAATAACTAATATTCAACATGTCAATAGTGTTTCAGATATACACACTCTAAAACGGTGCACAGTTTTGTGCAAATAAGGAAAATCTGGGGAACGTGAAAAGGCCAATGTTTAATTATGAATGCTTGCGACTCTTTAGTTATAATTTTATTGTTACTGTCATCCATGCTTAATTGCCTATTGATGAGGTCTACCAATTTAAAGGATTGTAAACAATCATTAATTAAACATTGGCATCTCTAATTCAGATAACTGTAAAGGTAACTGTAATGAGAGCCTTTTAATAGAAGCACAAGCTGGACTCTGCTTGTCTATTATCATTTGTATTATTCGTTAATCGGAAGAAGAAAATAATTGTGCCTTAAACATACCTTAAATCTTTTTTAAAATTATTATTATAAATAATTAACAATATATCAATTTAACTATTCAACAATTTCACAAGAAACGGATATGTTATCATTTTTATTCCTCTGCGCGTATTTCTTTTGGCTCGTTTCCACTGACTGGTACGGTTCGGTTTGGTACGGGTCACCTTTATCAGGCTTGCGTTTCCACTAACAAGGGTACCCTTTTGGTGGGCGTGGTGTACGACAGAAAGTTTCAGTCGACGTCATTCTTGCTCGAGGAAATGTCTACAATAAAGCTGTACAGGTCGCTCACATATCATATGAGAAGCACTTCTTACAAAACAGATGCTTTACACACATAAATACTTCTGTATAATGTTTATTACTAACTTTTCTATGAACATGAGTTGATTATAACTGCAGATCAATAACAGCCTACTGTAACATCTATTAATTAATTATATTAAATAAATAAATAAATGAACATATATAAACACATACAGACCCTTACAGTCTCCGATATGTTACCAACTACAGAAGAACTACACACAGCAGACATTTCGTCCGTATTTAGGTTCAAAACAACACAAAATAAAGCCTACAGTCAGTGAAAACCTCTTATCTGTGTCTGTAATCTTCAGCAGCACATGTAGCCTCTGTTAGAGAGTAATTCCGTCATTTCCAGTTCATATTAGTCCACAATGTGAAGATAAGTTAGTTATACATGGCATTTTGTTCATGTTTGCTGAAGAAATAATGTGCTCCTTTTTTCCGGCTTCTCCTTTGTTTCTTCACGCTTCACTCTCGCATTTGTCAGTGTCTGACAGGATCGGGTTTCAAAAGCACGTCAATAATCAAGGGCAGGTTATTATCATCAGCTCAAGAAGTTTGTTATTTCAGATATAATGTTAGACGCGAGCGAGCGCAAGGAAGAAAGCGAAACCGCTCGCGCCTCAGACTGGTTCGTAAAAAACTACGGGGCACAGGGTAAATCTGCTCTTTTTCTTGGATTTGTGGCTGTTCATCAAGACGACGACAAGGTTTGTTTGAGCCCAGATCGACCATGGCTCGTTATTATATGTATTTATAATTCCGCTATAATCTCTCGCTGTGTTTTTCAAACATGGCGGATTTTTTGTTTTCATTCTGGCTTGTTGCGTAAGCGAATGACGTATCTCTGTAAACCAATAGCGTTCAGCTGCGCGTGTGGCTCTGCCTTTTGGTTCCCTTTCTCGTGTTTGGTACCCTTTCGAAAGGGTGCCGAAAAATTGGTACAGTACAGTACGGTTCGGTTTGGTACCGTACCGTACCACTCAGTGGAAACGGGCTATTAGTGGACGTTTTTCTCAGACAAGCATACATTTTATTAGATGAGTCTAATTTTTTTTTCTTCAACATTCAAGGTTTTGGAATTTCTTGGGTCAGTCATGAACTGGCGCACTATACTGCACTGTTGGCACTTCAGCATGCCAAACTGTATTTCTCTCCATCTCTGTCACTTTAAAAGACTATTGATAGATTACAGAGCTCATATTAGTGTCAAATCTCCCTATTTCTTTCCTCCACAATATCTCATGAAAGCATGAATGGGGGGCATAGGAATGTTGCCAGCGGCATTGGACCCATGTTTGCCACTGAGGAATCCTGGGAATGTTTCCTCTAATCAGTGTAGAATGGCATACAAAGAGTCTCTTTTCCTCTCCTCTTAAGCCCTGAAGGCAGAGACACCATTTTTTCCAGGATTTTGTGGCTATTGTGTGTGTCTCGAGTGCTCTGTAAGATGAGAATGTGTTTGGGAAGTTTAAGCTGTTTTGAATCGCTCAAAGATGGAGTTTATCCTCGAAGCTATTCAGTGATCAGAGATTTCAGGATCCTTTCCACTCTGATAAATAGTATTTGATTATTACACGTATCAAGTTCTGCTTCATCTGCTGTAATGCGTTTACACAGGGAATCAGCATAGGCATGTGCCTTCAGCTTTCATTGGAGATTTGAACAGACGGTTCACCCAAAGTTAAACATTTGTCACTTACTCACCTATGTTGATTCAGTTTATAGGGTTGTTTTATTTTATGATATGAAGTACACTACCTGACAAAAGTCTTGTCGCCTATCTAAGTTTAAGAATAACAAATAATAACTTGACTTTTAGTTGATCATTTGGTATCAGAAGTGGTTTGTATGAAAGGTAAAGCTGTCTAGATTACGCTTATTTAACCAAAATAAAATATGAAGTGGCTTATATGAAAGGCAAAGGCCTCTAGCTTATTTTACCAAAATAAAATATGGTCATGTCTTGATTTTTAAGTGTTTAATTAGGACAGTAAGGTCTGACTTAGACAAAAGTCTTGTCACTTAACAGGAATAGTATCCACTATAGAATATAAAGTCATGGTGCAGAGGGAAAATAATGAATATTGTGTGTGACTCCCATAAGCTTGGAGGACTGCATCCATACATCTCTGCAATGACTCAAATCACTTATTAATAAAGTCATCTGGAATGGCAAAGAAAGCATTCTTGCAGGACTCCCAGAGTTCATCTAGATTCTTTGGATTCATCTTCAATGCCTCCTCCTTCATATTACGACAGAAATGCTCAATAATGTTCATATCTGGTGACTGGGCTGGCCAATCCTGGAGCACCTTGACCTTCTTTGCTTTCAGGAACTTTGATGTGGAGGCTGAAGTATGAGAAGGAGCGCTATCCTGCTGAAGAATTTGCCCTCTGCTGTGGTTTGTAATGTAATGGGCAGCACAAATTTCTTGATACCTCAGGCTGTTGATGTTGACATCCACTCTGCAGATCTCTTGCACGCCCCCATACTGAATGTAACCCCAAACCATGATTTTTCCTTCACCAAACTTGACTGATAGTCGAAAGTCAAGTTATTATTTGTTGCTCTTTCAACTGGGATCAATGACAACACTTTTGTCAGGTAGTGTATTTATAACACAACTAGTGTGAGATAGAATCTGGAAAAACTTTACTGGTTCACAAGGTGCATGAAAACAAACTTTTGTAAATGTGAAAAAAGGATATTCAAGCACTACGTGATCCAAAATTTTATTCATTTAAAGTCTGAATTAAATCATACATCTTCTTTTTATATGTATATCTGTATATAGTAGTACATTCATCATTTTGCTTCATTATTTCATAAAAAAATTGTTCTTAGAATCTTTAATGAAATATAACCTTCCCTTCCCCTCGAAAAAAGGCACACAGGCTTTTCGGACAGCAATACCAGGGCGTGTCTCGATTTTGCTTTGCCTTTATCCATTCATCAGTCTTCTTTCATTTTTTTGCTGCCTTTCGTTTTCATAATAGCAATACCCATCTTCCAACAATCCAGTCAGTTAGCAAAGAATGAAATCATGTATCGCACTACATTTTGTTCTTATTTCACGGCCGTTTCAAGTGGAAAAAAGTACCACCTTAACCCTTGTGCACTGTTCTAATTTACTACCCTTTTGTTATGTCAGGGATGTAAACATTCACTGAATTAAACTGATGTAAAAATGTATCAAATAAATGTTTTGTTCACAAGTTTTTGCATAAATCTGTTAATCAACCTCAGTCCTGATCAAAACTGCTAAATTGTTTGGAAAATTACAGGATTTTAACTCTTTAACTGCCAAATTCATAAATGATGTCACTGATTTGGTGAAAAACAAACACACACGTATTCTCAATATAAATAGTAATTGTGGACTGGATTTGTATCCCCTTTTATCACAGTCTTGGACATGTGAATGATTAGAAGCAACACTGGCTTTGATGCTATGTTAGATTTTCATTTTTTATCCCTAATTTACTGTTGGTGTCAGTTTGTGCCCAATTGATTTCCATTAGAAACTCAGTTGATGGTGCATAAATACACAGTCTTTGTTTATGTTTACTTCATGTAGTTCTGAGAGCTGAGATGCATATTTGAATTTTCTCAGACACATCAAGGTAAGTGCGTAAAGGTCACTCACAGACACGCATACACACATACACGCACTTTAATTTTCTGTTATACTCCATATAAAATCCAGAAACTAAGCTTTTATTTGCACAGGCCTATCTAAAGGGTTAATGGTGCCAACTGATGATCAAGAGTAAAAATGACAGATTTTACCTCCTCCCGACAGGGAAAACCACCAACAATTAAAAATGCATGATTATATGGTGTCATGGTTTTGTAATAAAAAAAGTGCTTATAAGGGATGTCAGTAGGGCAAAACCAACAGTAAATTAAAGTGAGAAAATGAAAATAAAAAACAATGCATCAAAGCCAATGTTGTTTCACATGTTCAAGACGTTTAAAAAGGTAAAAAATAATCCAGTACACAATTACTTTTTACAATAAAAATGTCAATAAAAATGACAAAACACTAAAAACTGAATTACACTGTTCCAATTTACTGTGACCTTTTATGTGAAGCTGCTTTGACACAATCTACATTGTATAAGCGCTATACAAATAAAGGTGAAAAAAAATTGAATTGTGTGTGTGTTTACCAAATCAGTGACATCATTAATGAATTTGGCGTTTAAAGAGTTAAAAACATGTAATCGTTTAAGCTATTTAGTAGTTTTGATCAGGACTGAGGTTGATTTAACAGACTTAAGCAAACAATTTGAAAAAAAAAAATATCTGATGCATTTTTACAGCAGTTTAATTCATTGGATGTTTTCATCCCTGACATAGCAAAGGGGTAGTAACATTGCCCAGAGTGTATCGTTGAGTTAAAAAAAAAAAAAATAAATAAATCAATAAGTATTTTCTCAAAATAAGATTTGTCACCAAAAATCATTCTGCTAGCTGAAACACAGACAAGTTATGGCCAAATTAAGACTCAAAATCACCCCAGAGTGGATAAAACATCCCCAACAGTAGATAAGGGTTAACTTCCGTTTCATGGTTACTTTAATATTTACACTTGGTAAGCAATAAATTTAAGCAAACATTTAACAGCGGATAATCAAGAGTGAAAATGTGACAACTTTTTGTCAATTTATAAAATAATGCAAAATAAAAATGCTCTAAATTACAAGATTTTTGTAAGATTTTCAAAAGAATATAGAAATATTCAAAAATAAGACTTTTTATTTCAATAATATTTCATTTTGGGTTGGAAAATGCAGCTGGAATTTTCACAAATAAGGGTAAGATTATTAAAACAAGGGCAATGATGTTAGCAAAAAGTTAGAAAGTGGGCGTCACGGTGGCGCAGTGGGTAGCACGGTCGCCTCACAGAAAGAAGGTCGCCGGTTCGAGTCTCAGCTGGGTCAGTTGGCATTTCTTTATTCTTTGCATGTTCTCCCTGTGTTCGCGTGGGTTTCCTCCGGGTGCTCCGGTTTCCCCCACAAGTCCGAAGACATGTGGTACAGGTGAATTGAGTAGGCTTAATTGTCAGTAGTGCATGTGTGTGTGTGTGTGTGAATGTGTGTCTGGGTGTTTCCCAGTGATGGGTTGCAGCTGGAAGGGCTTCCGCTGCGTAAAACATGTGCTGGATAAGTTGGCGGTTCATTCCGCTGTGGCGACCCCAGATTAATAAAGGGACTAAACTGAAAAGAAAATGAATGAAGTCAGAAAGTTACATTTGCCCATGATGAGGAAAAGATTGATGCAGTGAAAATAAACGAATCATATTAACTCACTGTACCTCAAATAAAAGTCATAAGTCTACTGCTGTAATATCTTATAATTCTATATCATATCCGCCGAAAAAGCTAAAGTCTTTTACTTATTAATCACATTACATCAAAAGAAATGGCTCTAAAAATAATTGCGGGGTTTTTTTTTGGCAGTGTCCTGCTTTGATATGCTGTGGACTCCCCTATTATCTCAGACTTAGATCCTCTTTAAAAACACTACGGTTAATATTACAGTTAGACATTGTTAAGCTCATAATTCTGTGAAGATGAATTTAATATCGAAGCTATTCGGTCAATCAAGCTAGCATACACGTTTATTATCTTGAATAATCAAATGGAAAAATCCCAGACCATGCCTCACGATTGTAAATCAAATCTTTCATGAAAGCAGATTCTTGTGATAACACAATAGAGCTGGACCACACACACACATGCGTTTGAGTCTGTGGAGTGTGTATGTCCTCAGGGAATGTCAACCCTTGTGTCACGGCACTCGTTTATCAGAGAGAGAGAGAGAGAGTCTGAGATAATGAAACCATGTCTGTGAATATGATGGATGAAGAAATGTGAAATCTGAGCATGCTCTGCACGCTCTCTCTCTCTCTCTCTCCGGTCACCAGATAAACCACAGAGTGATAGGGCGAGACAAAAAAAAAAAAAAAGCTAAAGGAGGGAAACAAGATGGAAGGATCTCTCTGATATGTTGTGCTAAATCTATTAAGCTAACAAGCATCACGTCTTTTTGTCAAGCTGTTTTAACTTCTAACTCGTGATGTTTATTCATTGCTATAGATTTTGGTTGGCCATTTAAACTCACAGATATATACTTTTTTCATGATTTATTAATATTATTAATGATATTATTATTTTTAAAAAATTGCAGTAAAACATACATGATGTTAAAAACAATCAGATTTGAAATAAGTTCAATTATGAATGAATTTATACTCGTCAGTATTAATTATTGCACTGTTTTTTTTAAGTAATTATAGTATCATCATCATATACAGTTATCTGATCCTACAATAATCAGCTTTGGGTTGCACAGTTCAATTATATTTTAAAATATCTTAATTTATTGTAATCTGTATTTATATTTCACAATGTTACTGTTTTCACTATACTTTTGATCAAATAAATGAGGCCTCGGTGGGCCTAGAACACTTGTCTTTGCTTTCAAACTGACCACAGGAACTTTATTTTGAGGGAAAACCACAGGGATGCTTCCTGCTGGAAATGTTTCCTTTTTTGCCCTCATTTCAAACTTCAGAAGATGTTGTTTTCACATGCAGCGCTTCAAATTACACATTTATAGGAATGCGACGCACTCTTTGCAATTGAATAATCATGGTAAACCATTTCACATTTTCACATTTTCTACCATTGATATTTTTTAAGTGCCTGCCTACTGAAGAGTAAAGCATATTTATATACTTGCCAGTGTCAATTTTGCTTGCATTGGATGCTTACCATGTGTAATTATTGAACAGTAGTTATCTATCATGACTCTATCATGATGTACATCCACTTGAGATGATCCTGAAATGAGAAAAAAATGTAGTGAGGTGCATGATTTTGTACTTTGGAAACTGATTTAATTGTTAACAAAATAAAAGAAGATTGATGAATGGATGAAGGCAGAGCAGAAACAACACACACCATGATAGCGCCACCCTATATGACTGATAGTCCTGTCCTAAATGACTGATAGACCCACCCTAAATGACTGATAGACCAATCCTAAATTACTGCCAACCCTAAAATGTTGATAGCTCCACCCTAAATGGCCAAAAGCTGCAAATGGCAGATAGCCTTACCCTAAACGATTGATAGTCCCGCCCTAAATGACTGATAGTCACGCCCCAAATTACTGATAGCCCTGCCCTAAATTACTGATAGCCCTGCCCTTAATGATCGATAGCCCCGCCCTAAATGACATATGGCCCAGCCCTAAATGACTGATAGCCCCACCCTAAATTACTGCCAACGCTAAAATGTTGATAGCTCCACCCTAAATGGCCAATAGCTGCAAATGGCAGATAGCCTTACCTTAAATTATTGATAATCCCGCCCTAAATGACTGATAGCCACACCCCAAATTACTGATAGCCCTGTCCTTAATGATCGATAGCCCCGCCCTAAATGACATATGGCCCAGCCCTAAATGACTGATAGCCCCACCCTAAATTAATGATAATATGCCTAAATGCCTGATAGCCCCACCCTAAATTATTGATATAGCCTCACCCTAAAGGACTAATAGCCACACCCCAAATGACTAATAGCCCTGCCCTATAATGACTGATAGCCCCACCCTAAATTACTGATAGCCTTGCCCTAAAGGACTGATAGCCACGCCCCAAATGACTGATATTCTTTCCCTACATGACTGATATTCCCGCCCTAAATGACTGATAGCCCCACCCTAAATTATTGATATAGCCTCGCCCTAAAGGACTAATAGCCACGCCCCAAATGACTAATAGCCCTGCCCCGATAATGACTGATAGCCCCACCCTAAATTACTGATAGCCTTGCCCTAAAGGACTGATAGCGACGCCCCAAATGAATGATATTCCTGCCCTACGTGACTGATATTCCCGCCCTTAATGACTGATAATCCCACCCTAAATTGTTGATATAGCCTCGCCCTAAAGGACTAATAGCCACGCCCCAAATGACTAATAGCCCTGCCCTATAATGACTGATAGCCTTGCCCTAAAGGACTGATAGCCACGCCCCAAATGACTGATATTCCTGCCCTACATGACTGATATTCCCACCCTACATGACTGATATTCCCGCCCTAAACGACTGATAGCCCCACCCTAAATTACTAATAGCCGCGCCTCAAATGACTGATAGCTCTGCCCTAAAAAACTTGAAACCATATCCTAAATTACTGATAGCCTTGGCCCAAAATGGCCGATGGCCCCGCCCTAAAGGCATTCCATGTGACCAGAAGTGAAGAAAAGTCATTTGGAGGGTGGAGAAGTTTGTGATATTTGATTAAAGATCCTGAGGGCAAATAAATGTTTACAAAACAATGAAGTGCACAGATACATCGTTAATAACCAGCACTACTCTATACATACATGTAAAAGAAAAGTACATTCCAACTTCAAACCGAATGCTTATTACACTCCATCATGGGAGCTGCCATGTTGAGATCACATGACCTGCTTTGCGTGTTTTCCTCCAATTTAAGGAACCTTTTTCTGAACTTCCCTTGAAGCGTTGATATTTTCCACAGAACATCAGCTTGATATGTTGTGCATCGTGCAAACATCTGATAAAGGCCAGCGCTGCTCCAGATGCTAATGCTGTTGCGCTGGTCGTTTAGGGAAATGAATAGAAGTTAATGAGGATATGGAATTAGAGTACAATAGAATGTGCTAATGGACGCAACACAGCTGCTCCATATGTGATTATCTGTGCCTGCTTTTGCTGCACACACACACATGGAGATGTTTAATCGTGTCATTAAGGCCACTCACATGTGAAGGATGGAAAAATGCAGTGTTTTTCACACACAAATGATGGAATTATTTGCTCATAAAGGCAGATTTCCCCACTGACCGCGTCTCCAACATCTGCTATGCATTACGCGCGCCCTCTCTCTGACTTTTTCTCTCTCTATCTGTGCGTCTGTTATTCTTTCCTCTTATCTTTGCACTCTTTCCTCCTCACATGATCAGCAGATGAAGGCCTGTGTCCTTTTCTTTCTTTCTAAGTCTTCCTCTCTCTCTGATATACCGTCTCCCAATGATTGTTTATTCCCATTTCATCGTCTTCTTTCTTTTTTGTGTGTCTCTCTCATCTTTTGTTCCTTCAGTGGGTAAACATTGTGTTGGAGGTTGATATGTTTCAGTCTCAGGATTTCATCTGCAGAGGCTCTGAGTTTGGATTTTTGAAGCAGGTTTTATTTTTCTTATGAGTGTTACTGTCATTGTCATCCTTTCATGACTGAGACAAAATATCATTGAACTTTTTTATGATTTAATGATTTATTAGGTTACAGTTAACTATTGATTATTAGCCCATTATTGAGGCTATTGATTTACTTGTGTAAACATACACTATATTTATTACATTTTTGTATTACTTTCAGTAATATTATCAACTAATAATATCAAATGCTTATATGATTTAGGTAGAATACAATTTGTAAAGTAATATTTTCTGATTTTTAGTACTATATATTACAGTGCATCCGGAAATTATTTATAGCGCTTCTCTTTTTCCACATTTTTTTCATGTTGCGGCCTTATTCCAAAATTGATTAAATTAATTAATTTCCTCAAAATAGCTCATAATGACAATGTGAAAAAAGAGTTTTTGAAATTGTTGCAAATTTATTAAAAATAAAAAACCTGAAAAATCACATGGAAGTATTCACAGCCTTTGCCATGAAGCTCTAAATTGAGCTCAGGTACATTCTGTTTCCACTGATCATTCTTGAGATGTTTCAGCAGCTTAATTAGAGTTCACCTGTGGTAAATTTAGTTGATTGGACATGATTTGAAAAGGTGTACACCTGTCTATATAAGGTCCCAGGGTTGACAGTGCATGTCAAAGCACAAACCAAGCATGAAGACAAAGGAATTGTCTGTAGACCTCCAAGACAGGATTGTCTCAGGGTACAAGGCTGGGGAAGGTTACAGAAACATTTCTGCTGCTCTGAAAGTTCCAATGAGCGTAACTTCCATCATCAATAAGTGGATGGAAGTGCTGTGATTGGGGGAGAAGGGCCTTAATCTGGGAGGTGATCAATAACCCGATGGTCACTCTGTCTGAGCTCCAGCGTTATTCTGTGGAGAGAGGAGAACCTTAAAGAAGGACAACCATCTGTGCAGCAATCCACCCATCAGCCATGTATGGTAGAGTGGCCAGATGGAAGCCACTCCTTGGCAAAGGGCACAAATCAGCCCGCCTGGAATTTGCCAAAAGAAACAAAATTCTCTGGTCTGATGAGACTAAAATTGAACTCTTTGGTATAAATTCCAGGCGTTACGTTTTATCACCAGGCTAATACCATCCCTACAGTGAAGCATGGTGGTGGCAGCATCATGCTGTGGGGATGTTTTTCAGCAGCAGGAACTGGAAGACTAGTCAGGATAGAGGGAAAGATGAATGCAGCAATGTACAGAGACATCCTGAATAAAACCTGCTTCAGAGTGCTCTTGACCTCACACTGGGGCGACGGTTCATCTTCCAGCAGGACAGTGACCCAAAGAACGCTGCTAAAATATCAATGGAGTGGCTTCACAACAACTCGTGAATGTCCTTGAGTGGCCCAGTCAGAGCCTAGACCTGAATCCTATTAAGCACCTCTGGAGAGATCTGAAAATGGCTGTACACCGTTGCTTCCCATCCAAGCTGACAGAGCTTGAGAGGTACTGCAAAGAGGAATGGGCAAAAGTTCCAAAAGACAGGTGTGCCAAGCTTGTAGCATCATATCCAAAAAGACTTGAGGCTGTAATTGCTGTCAAAGGTGCATCAACAAAGTATTGAGCAATGGCGGTGAATACTTCTGTACATGTGATTTTTCAGCTTTTTTATTTTTAATAAATTTGCAACAATTTCAAAACTCTTTTTTCACATTGTCATTATGGAGTATTGTGTGTAGAATTGAGGAAAGAAATGAATTTAATCCATTTTGGAATAAGGCTGTAACAAAAACACGTGTAAAAAGTGAAGCGCTGTGAATACTTTCCAGATGCACTGTAGAAGTTATTTTATCTGGACAAGTCATCATAAAAATTTAAATATTGTCATAAACACAATAGACTGCACCTTAGTACCAATCAGAGCAGAGTAGGCTTTTCTAAAAGGCGGAGCTTAGAGAGATTGAATGATTGAATTAATTATTTCAGCCACAGTGAGCAAAGAATGAAAGCTTATGATAATTTTTATTTTTTACTTTTTTATGGGTGAAAACTTTTGTAAATAAATAATAAAAAAAAAAACTTCAAAGAAAATTACCTCTGAAATAGGATAATAAGAGCACTTGTTTTATTGTCCAATTTCTAATAGTCTACACTGAAAAAAAAAAAGATTTTTGCAAAATTGTTGCAAACAATTTATCTTGGCTGAATTTAAACAAACAAGTTTAATTTAGTAATGTTCAACTTAATTTGTTTGTTTAAATTCAGCCCATATCAATTGTTTGCAACCACGTACCTTAAAAAAGTTTAGTAAATCCATTAAATAATTTTTTTGTGCAATAATGATGCCCACATGAAGAGAGAGAGACAGAGACGGACAGAGATTCATCACAAAACAAACAGTCTCTTGGCCTGCTGCTGTGTGTTTAGTGCGCGGTTTCCATTCAGAGGAAATTAAACGTCCTGTGTGTTTTGCTCTTTAAGATCTTCGCCAGCTAATTAAAATCTGTCTGAATTTTTGAAATTATTAGAGATTTCTTGTCAATTATATATGTCTCACTCTCACTCACACAGGCCATGTATAGTACACAACACTTGAATACAGTCATTGAAGTCAAGTGCTTTACTTTTAATAATTCATGTAGTCAAACATAAATTGACACAAAGGTCACATAGTTTGTTTTTTATTTAGCAAAGATGCGTTATTTTTTTCTATAGTTATGGTAAAGACATTTGTAATGTTACAAATTATTTATTTTTCATAAACACCACTCGTTAAAAGTTTCAATTTCTTTGGTATTTATACCAGTCAAACATTTTAGAACAGATTTTGTATGTTTTTTAAAGAAACCTCTTCTGCTCACCATGTCTGCATTTATTTAAACAAAAGTATCTGAAATAGAAAACCTCTTGCAACAAATGTCTTTATCATCACCAACTGCCAACTGACCCAGTCAAGGCTCAAACCAGAATCAGAATCAGTTTTATTGCCAAGTGTGCTTCACACACACAAGGAATTTGTTTTGGCTGCAGAAGCTTTCAGTGTACATAAAGTGACAAGTGACAACACAAAATAAATATGAAAAAAAAAAAAAAAAGATAAACATTAAACAGATGCGGTTAGTCAAGAAACCTGGATGTTGAGTTGTATGTACAGACTGTTATAAATATACAGGTTATAAGGTGCTGTGTACAAGTGCAAATGTAGAAAGTATTGCATTGTATATTGATATAAGGTGCTGTGTACAAGTGCGTATGAGAAAGTATTGCACATATTTATTGCACAGTAGGGGAATATTTAACTGTTCATAAGGTAGACAGCCTGAGGAAAGAAACTTTTCCTGTGTCTGGCTGTTTTTGTGCTTGGTGCTCTGAAGCGCCGACCAGACGGTAACAGTTCGAACAGGTAGTGTGCTGGGTGTGAGGCGTCCAGAGTGATTTAGCGAGCCCTTTTACTCACTCTGGAAGAGTACAGTTCTTGAAGTGTAGGAAGGGTTGTGCCAGTGATTCGTTCAGCAGTCCGGACTATTCGCTGTAGTCTATGGAGGTCGGTTTTGGCAGCTGAGCCGAACCAGACAGTGATTGAAGTGCAGAGGATGGATTGGATGACAGCTGAGTAGAACTATACGAGCAGCTCCTGTGGCAGGTTGAACTTCCTCAGCTGACGAAGGAAGTACAGTCTCTGCTGGGCTTTCTTCACAATAGAGTCTATGTGAATGTCCCACTTTAGATCCTGAGAGATGGTGGTGCCCAAGAACCTGAATGACTCTACTACAGCCACAGTGCTGTTCATGATGGTGAGTGGGGGGAGTGCAGGGGGGTTTCTCCTAAAGTCCACTATCATCTCCACTGTTTTGAGCGTGTTCAGCTCCAGGTTGTTGTATCTGCACCATAACGCCAGCCGCTCCACCTCCTGTCTGTATGAGGACTCGTCACCTATCTGGATGAGGCCGACCTTCACACTACGATGATAATATTCACTACTGAATGTCTCGCTGAAATGTTCAGGTAAAATTATATAACAGCATTGGCGTCACTTTAGCCCCTCTATATTTCTATTCAGCCCCCTTAAAAGTTTGTGATTTGGTCTTGATATGTAAATTACCCTGTACGTTTTTTATTTGTTCATATTTATACCATTTTGAATTAAAAAGTGGTAGTTTTATTTATTTAATGATCTAACATGGAAAAATGTACTTGAGTATAGTATATGAGTTTTTGAAGAAGTGTGCTTTGCTTTTGTTTTCCAGATTAAAAAAAAATAAGAATTGTATTTTAAATTTATAGTTTATATTAACAATTACAATACTTGATATAGCGATTTTATAGTCTTGAAACACGATTTTTTATACAGTATTAAAATAAATACTTAATTTTTTTTTACATGTTTGTGTGTGCTGAGCATCAGTCAAGACAATGTTAGCACCTATCAGCTTTAATTGTGGGGAATCTGGATCATTTTGAGCTTTTGTCAGCTAATTTCATCTTCCGGGTTTAAAATAATATTTGGGGCGGAATCAAAATCGGTGAAGTAGCACTCATCTGCTAGTGGAGTGATGATGCGTTGGTTTCTCATTATCATTCATAGCTGAGCTTTCTTATCCTATGAGATGACCCTGCTTCTTAATTATTCATGAGAGCATGTGCTTTCCGAGGGCAAGGCAAACCTGCCAAGCTGTGACCCAATGACTGGGTGAGACCGCATCGGGTCGTATGTGCTCCACAGGGTTTGTTGCATGTTTTTCCCCCGCGATTCTGTCAGGGCTGATACAGCAACGCTGTTGGTTTGCAGCAAGCATTTTTGTCGGAGAGATGTACGAGAGTTGGAAAATGGTAGACTTTGTCTTTTATCAGTTGAGTTTCTTACCATTCAGACACTGCCTACATCCGTGCTGCTGTGTTCGCCTATGTTTAAAATATCTAGATTACCAGCAGGGTAATGGTTGAAATAGACAGGGCAAGAGACCTGCTGTACTGAAATCCACTGTGTCTGCATTCAGACCCGGGGATTGAGGAGGTGAGAAGTCCTCCTTATTTATAGTGTTTACATGATTATCTTTATGATGATATATGAAATTTAACAAATGTAGCAGGACTTTAAATTACTTACTGTTTATTTTTTGCATTTTAACTTTGTCAGCTATAAAATCATGGGTCTCCTCATGGTTTGTGTCTCATTTTGTGAGCCAACAACTTTGTTTGCTTCCCTCTTTTTCCCCTGCTTTGCCGGCCACGCACACTCCTCCCTCTGCTTGCAAAGCTCCACACCCATCTCGGAGCATTCTGAGGTAGACTTGATCCGAAAGTTTCATGGCCCTTAAAAGGGAACATAGTTTACCTCTTTTTTATGATTTAATATTAATATTATGGTTCTTCTGAGTGTGCCAGTTTAGGTTCAGTTTAAAACACAATTCAGATTTTTTATTATAATGTGTTAAAAAGTGTCATGTTGGGGGCGTGTCCACAGTTCGCTGATTTAGGGGTGTGTTGCTTCACATGTAAATTAGTTTCGGCTTCCCGCCAACGTAACAAGGGGGCGGGGCCATGAGCTCACCCGCTCTGCGTTTCCAACAGAGTCTGACAGGCAGACGGAGAAGGAGAGAGAGGATCACCATTCAGTCGTACATGTACGACTCTGACACAGACCAAGCAGAGAGTACAAAATCATATGTGTCTTTGTACAGTTTTACAGCCAACTGTGTGCTAGTTTCAAGTGCCGAGCTTGTACACAGAAACTAATAACCACGCACACTGAATTAACTTTGACTGAGGCACCGGATGCCCCGCTCGAAGCCGTGACACGGCACACCAGACACTCTCTGTGGCGCGGCAGAAACATGTGTCCCAAATCGTCGCGCCACGCATGAATTCTAAACATAGGTTTCTGCAGCGGTCCGCAGCGCCCAGCCGTCGACTTGAGTGTACCCTGATAGAAACCGATGTTTAGAATTCTAAAACGCATGCTAGTTAAGATCACAGGGAGCTTCTGGGATCGCGAGAAATGCAAACGGCTGAAGTATAATGTAGACTCAATGAGAAGTACACATGTTTGCAAACCTACCTAAAGAGACAACCAATAATTCCGATTAGAGCGATAATGTGGAGAATATTGCTCTTGTGTTGAGCCCAATGAGCGCTGCATCTAAAAATAGAGCTAGGGTGTTCCTTTAGTGATATCGCTTCGACTCACGCTGAAAATGGCGGACGTGAATCAACAAACTGAGGATATGATGACGCGCCTGTCAATCAATATTGGTGGGCGGGGGGACCGCTCTCCTACGTAAAGTTGCGGTCAGTTTGAAAACAGCTCCAATTGGTCCACCATTTTTATGTTGTTAAATTAAAAAAAAAAAGCACTGGGTGTGTTTATATCACCCCAATATGACAGTCTATACACCATACATGCACAAATGTCTGTCCAAACAGCTTGAAAAGTAGATTTTTTTACCATAGGTGCCCTTTAAATAAGTTCATTTTACAAGTCCCCTAGAGTTAAACAGTTGGGTTTTACCACAGCTTAATATATTCAGCTAACCTTTGCTAAGCATAAATCATTGAATATGATTAGACGTGTAGTATCTCACTTTAAATGTTTTTTCTTTTTAAATGAGTAGTTCACCAAAAATGAAAATCGTCATCATTTACTCAACCTTTACTTTAAAACCGGTTTGTCTTTTTTCTTTTGTTGAACACAAAAGAAAATATTTTGAAGAAAGCTGGAAACCTGTAATGTCTGACTTCTATAGTATTTGTTTTTTCTTCTGTGAAAGTCAGTAGTTACTGGTAACTGATGTTAAAAGTATTTTGCTAATGACTCAAAGAAACATTGACTTTCATTGTTTCTTTGGGTGGGTTGGGTGGGTAGTAGTACACCAGCTTTTTTTAGGACTACACCACTGTGTAAAACATATGCTGAAATAGTTGGTGGTTCATTCCGCTGTGGCAACCTTTGAAATAGAGTATAAGCTGAAGGAAAATAAATGAATGGCTTGAATATGTTCTTGACAGTTTCTGTTCTGATTTTGAACTGGATGCTCATTCATTCATTCATTCACTTTCTTGTCGGTTTAGTCTGTTTATTAATCCGGGGTCACCACAGCGAAATGAACCGCCAACTTATCCAGCTCGTTTTTACGCAGCGAATGCCCTTCCAGCCACAACCCAATTCTAGGAAACATCCATACACACTCATTCACACTCATACACTATAGACAATTTAGCCTACCTAATTCACCTGTATCGCATGTCTTTGGACTGTGGGGGAAACCGGAGCACCCGGAGGAAACCCACATGAATGCAGGGAGAACATGCAAACTCCACACAGAAACACCTACTGACCCAGCCGAGGCTCGAACCAGTGACCTTCTTGCTGTGAGGCGACTACCTACTGCGCCACTGCGTTGCCTGAACTGGATGTTCTTCTATCTAATAACGTGACAATGAGATGTCTTGCAGTTTAGCGAACGTAACAATCAGTCAGTGTGGAGCGCTAAATGAGCGAGTGTGATTTTCTTGCAGGGCTGTTAGTAACACATGTGGCATGTGGGAATCTGAGCAATGATGTTGTGTTTTGTCAGTCCTATAAAGACTGTGAAATATGTTTCCTAATTGGACCGGTCCTCAAACCACTAAGTGCTTAATGTTCTGCGCTGCTATGTGCAGCGTTGCAGATTCTACAGTGTGTGTGAGAGTGTGTGTGTCCAGCTATGCATTATGTTTGTATGTAGAGATCGACTCACATATACAGTTAAAATTGAATTATTAAACCCTTTTGAATTTTTTTTTTTTTTAAATATTTCCCAAATGATGTTTAACAGAGCAAGGAAATTTTCACAGTATGTCTGATAATATTTTTTCTTTTGGAGAAAGTCTTATTTGTTTCATTTCGGCTAGAATAAAAGCAGTTTTTAATTTTTTTAAAACCATTTTAAGGTCAAAATTATTATGCCCTTCAAGCTATATTTTTTTCAGTCTACAGAACAAACCATCGTTAATAAATAGAGTAAATTGGCCAATTACCATAACCTGCCTAGTTAACCAAATAACCCAGTTAAGCCTTTAGATGTCTTGAAAAATATCTAGTAAAATATTATTTACTGTCATCATGGCAAAGATAAAATAAATCAGTTATTAGAAATGAGTTATTAAAACTATTATGTTTAGGAATGTGTTTAAAAAAAATCTTCTCTCCGTTAAACAGAAAATGGGGAAAAAATATAGAGGGGGCTAATAATTCCAGGGGTTTAATAATTCAGACTTCAGCTGTATGCTGCTTCATTAGTGTGTGCTGTTGAGGCTAGGTGGCGCTGTGTCTCTGAGTATGATTTACAGTTATTCCTCCTGCTGTCAGCCATTTCAGCTTGTCAGATCTGACTGAGATTTTCACATCTTTTTTGACGGCCCACAACAAATCTGTACGCTCTTTTGCAGGTTTTCTGCACTGAGTAGAGGAACAGCATCAAACACAGGCATTGGAATGATTTGAAAAGTGGGGCAATACATTAAAACCTCTTTCACATCACCTCATGAATATTAATTAGCTGACCAGAGTATCCCAAATCGGCCTATCACTTTGATTTCTGCAAATGCAACTAGTGGTTACTTGGCTTTAGGCTATGCATAGCTATTTTTTCATTTAATACACACAATGTTTGGGTGTTTGCTATATTTTTATGCTTATTAAGGGGCATTTACTGTATATTGATTAGAGTTTTGAGGCAATGCCTACTGAAACCCAACATTATAATAACTTCTGATTAAATCTGGATGCCTGAAGCTTAAAGGCCTGTTCACACAAAGGATGATATATTTAATGATAACAGTATACATAGTTTTAAAGGGGTCATATTATGCTCTTTTACTAGATGTAATATAACTCTCAGGTGTCACAAATAGGCTACATTTTGTTTGGAAAAAAGTTGTATCTTCTTTAAATGCTAATTAGATTTTATTCCACACACTTTATAGAATAGTGTGAAGCCTTTACAGCTCATGTGTCAATTACAAGGCCAAATGCGGCCCGTCAAGACATTTAATCAGGCCCCACAACAAGTTTTGGTAATGAAGTTCAAGTGGCCCATGCTCGCTTTAAATATAAGGTCTGGGACCATTACAATATTGAGATTAGGTTGCCTTGATTAGGCATAGTATGATTAGGTTGCCTTTTTAAAGCTAAAAGAATAAGTTTAATAATACAATATCAGAAGCCATCTGTTGGCTTTTTGTTTTATTATCAGTTTTTCTGAATATGAAATTGTTTTTAAAGTAGACTACTGTTCTATGCTAGCCTACTGTACTGTTTTGTGCTTATATTGGTTAGAGACCTTAATTCATGTTTTGATAGAGATAAAAGCTGCTGTGACACAAATGTGGTCCAAATTAAAATTGTATTACATTGCTATTTTGATAAATGTGGTTTAATGAAGTGTAAGAGATGTTACAGTTGTTAATACACTTTTATTTTCTCCAATAAATACATTTTTCTAAATGTGCATGTACGGTCCCTGACTTTATTCACAGCACTCAGTGCGGCCCTTCCCAAGTTTGGATTTGACACCCCTGCTTTACTGCATGTCATTCAGTTACTCTAGCAAAAACAAACAAAACATCTGCAAGTCTTAAAACCTTGGCAGTTTCAACTCTCTATATGCCAATAGTGTCTGGATGCAGCCTAGATTATGCTACAATAATGGAAATTATATTAGTTGAAACTGCAAGTCTGGGCGACATGGTGGCTCAGTGGTTAGCACTGTCACCTCACAGCAAGAAGGTCACTGGTTTGAGCCACGGCTGGGTCTGCTCCAGTTTCCCCCACAAGTCCAAAGACATGTGGTATAGGTGAACTGGGTAAGCTAAATTGTCCGTAGTGTATGGCTGCGTCCGAAACCGCATACTTCCATACTATACAGTACTCTAAAATCAGTATGCAAACCGAGTAGTATGTCTGAATTCATTCATTCATTCATTCATTCATTCATTTTCTTTTCAGCTTAGTCCCTTTATTAATCTGGGGTCGCCACAGCGGAATGAACCGCCATGTCCGAATTTATAGAATTCGAAAATCATTATGCGAGAAGTAACCGGATGACTTACTACTTCCGGCGAGTTCTGAAGTGTGCATCCCATGTACGCTGCGCTATCCCATGATGCCCCGCGAGAGAATTCATGAATGGGAGTGAAGCGAAGCAACTGACGCAGGTAGATAACATGATCATGACAAAATGGCGGATGTAGTACGTCCGAATTCCATTCATATTCTTACATTCATACTGTATAGAACGTACTTTTCTAACGGCGAGTAGTACGTTTTAATACAAATGCAGCACCTACTGAGTAGTAGGCGGTTTCGGACGCAGCCTATGAGTGTGTATGGTTGTTTCCCAGCGATGGACTGCAGCTGAAAGGGCATTTGCTGCTTAAAACATATATGCTGGATAAGTTGGCGGTTCATTCCGCTGTGGCAACTTCAGATTAATAAAGGAACTAAGCTGAAAAGAAAATGAATGAATGAATGAATGAATGAATGATTAAAATTATTGTAACTGAATCTGTCAAACTGATGCCATCAGAGAAGGACCACCACTCAAAATGCAGAAGCAAATGTTCAGACTTTGATTAAAGATTATCAAAACGAACATTTTTTTTTGTTCAAACTGGGATAGTGAGTTTTCTGTGAGCTTCACAGGTCACGCAAAAAGCTTTCCAGCTTGGTCACTTGTGAGGTTTGATGTAATTCAGGATCTTGCCTTAAAAGGCAGAAGCTACACTGCTAGGTTTGTATTTTCTTCCTAATGTAGACACACATTCGCCGGTTTTGTCTTTCTCAGCTGTCACCCCTTTCTCTCTCTCTGTTGGGGTGAGAGGGGGGTTGTGTTACTCAGGACCCCAGTAACAGGTTTGATTGGAAAGCATGTTGCCCACGGCAACCAATCCGTCACTAGCACCACACAGACTGTTACCATGGCAACCAGGGGGGGGGGCAGGAGGTGTAAATGGGATGATTTGGTCCATCAAGTGAGCGCAGCAGTGTGTGTGTGTAAGTGAGTTTGGGGGGGGGAAGATGGAGAAAATGAATGAGATACACCGAAATGGAAAATAATCTCTGTCTGTCTGTCAGTCTAGCCATCTGTCTATCTATAGTCACACACGTGTAACACACAGCAGGGAGTTCACTAACACTGAACTGCTCTCACTGATAGCGTTGTTTATTTGCATGTGAAGTCTGCTTTGTTTCAACTCCCCAATCACTGAAGGAATTATTCAAATACAGCAACGGCACAAACTGACAAGAAGTGAGTGCTCAATGCAGTTTGCACAGCACAGTTTCTTCACTACAGATGGTTTTGAATAGAGGATGCAGCAGCACACACTACAGACACCCTTATCTGCTCTTTAAAATGCTGGAAGTGTATGGAGATTTGGGCACATGCCCAGTATAAGCAACATTTATGATTTCAACTGCAATTTAAAAAAAAAAGTACATGTATTAGTGCATTTGTGTTTAACTTTTGCCAACCGAAGAGCTGATTAGCATATAAACAAGGTGTGTTTGGGCTGACATGATAATGAGTTCATTTAAAAACTCATGGCAGCAGATAGTATCTAGTTAAACTGCATAGTCAGTTTTACTCCCCTCGAGATGAAACAAAGGCTCAAGTCGTTTTGATTTTAACAGACATTTATTCGGACGCGAGTCTTGTAGTATGTCTTGTACATTCTAGCCTTGCACTCCTTTATGTCCCAATAATGCCGTCAGAACTACAAAAAGAAATACATGAACTTAAATTAACCCTTTAAAGGTGATGTTGCACATAATGAACAACATACATACAACCAAAAGATAAAGTGCACATTCAACATGTAAAGAAATACACTTAATAAGCTAATTATACATTAACATACGGACACATAAACATACATGTTCACAATCATGTGGAACAAATGACCAAAATCCATCAAGGAAATAAAAGATTTAAGGAGGTTCAAAAAAGTAATCAAAAGATGGTTGTTTGATGAGGATAATTAGTTTGCATGGTGGACGAGGATGTTTTTATTTTAGATGTTATTTAGATGTTATTTTATTTTATATTTTATAATAGACATTTCACTCTGGATGAAAGATCATCATCTTCAGCTTAACCTCACGAAAACGGAAATGCTTGAAGTTTCTGCCAACCCGACTCTTCACCATAACTTTTCAATCCAGATGGATGGAGCAACCATCACTGCATCCAAAATGGTAAAAAGCCTTGGAGTAACAATTGATGACCAACTGAACTTCTCTGAGCACATTTCTAGAACTGCTCGATCTTGCAGATTCGCACTCTATAACATCAGAAAGGTCCGACCCTTCCTATCTGAACATACAGCTCAACTCATTGTTCAAGCTCTTGTTCTCTCCAAACTGGACTATTGCAACTCTCTGCTAGCCGGGCTACCAGCTAGTTCTATCAAACCTCTTCAGCTGCTTCAGAACGCAGCAGCACGAGTGGTCTTTGATGAACCCAAAAGAGCACATGTCACTCCGCTACTCACCCGTTTGCACTGGCTGCCAGTTGCTGCTCGCATCAAATTCAAAGCTCTGATGTTTGCTTACAAAGTGACCTCTAGCTGTGCTCCTTCGTATCTGCTCTCACTTCTGCAGATTTATGTGCCCTCCAGAAACTTGCGTTCTGTGAATGAACGTCGCCTCGTTGTTCCATCCCAAAGAGGGAAGAAATCACTTTCCCGAACTCTCACATTCAATCTGCCCAGTTGGTGGAATGAACTCCCTAACTGCATCAGAACAGCAGAGTCACTTGCTGTCTTCAAGAAACGACTAAAAACTCAACTGTTTAGTCTCCACTTTCCTTCCTAATCTGCAACTGCCTCTCTGGCTATTGCACTAACTGTGCCCTCTTTCTCTCTCTCTCTCTCTCTCTCAAAAAAAAAAAAAAAAATTTTTTTACTAATGCTTTGCTTCTTAGACTTTACACACCTGAAACTTGTCTATAGCACTTGTTCACTGCTGCTCTTATAGTTGTGTAAATTGCTTCCTTGTCCTCATTTGTAAGTCGCTTTGGATAAAAGCGTCTGCTAAATGACTAAATGTAAATGTAAATGTAAATATGTTACTGGATTGTGTATAGGGTTGTAGCTGGAAGGCCACTCGCTGCGTGGGACGTATGTTGGAAATTTGATGGTTCATTCCGCTGTGGCGATCCCTGATTGATAGAGGGACTAAGCCGAAAAGAAAAATTCATGAATGAAGGAATGTATTTGTGAATTATTTTGTTCCCGTTTTAAAAATGTATGAGGTACTGTCTGTTTTATGCATTATCAGTATTTTGAAGCCATACTTTGTTTTATTTAACAGCGAGGACCACAATGGAAACAAGCCCAGGGCTTTATTGTGTTTTTATCCTCGACAGTTTTTATTTCAAAATGTATGGGATACTTGTACAGCTTGTCTAAAATCTGTCAAATAAAATTCAATTCAATTCAATTCATCCGTTAACACTATACGACACATACCTCATTGGCCTCTCTAACTCAAGAGGAATGAATTTGAAGGGTTGCAGTTTCTCTTTAACAAACTTCTTTGTACTTCTTAATCCTTACAAACGTGTTATTAGCACAGCACCTTGTGGCTGTACTACTTATAGTGCATCGGAAGAATATCTTGATTGCAACAATGAAATAATTCCCAAGCTAAACCTAACAAGAAAAGGTTCCCCCTCCCCTTTATAGATTTAGTTAAATAACTTTAAATGAATGAACATGAATTAACAACAAATATACATTACTTATTTATTCTAATGATTACTCTGAACATTTTAACTGTTTATTGACCTTTTAACTGTAAAGTGTATGTTTATAGAGTGTAATATATAAGAATTGCTTCTGACAGCAGCTACAGTCAGTGTGGGGAAATAAAGATTTGACCCTGAAATTTCATGCTCAGAAGTGTTCGGTGAATTCACCCCACTGTATTTGTGTTTAATAGAGAGCGGGGAGACTCTGTGATGCGCTGGCAGAATTGCAATTTCATGCTTTGCATTTATTATTAATTCATCTTTTCCAATGGAAAAATACTGTATATTCATTGAATAGATCCAGATAAGTAGTCGACGTAGTCTTTCCAAAGACTACGTCGAATAGTTCGGACTGCTGAGCGAATCACTGGTACAACCCTTCCTACTCCCCAATAACTGTACTTATCCAGAGCGAGCAGAAGGGCTGCCAAAATCACTCTGGACCCCTCACACCCAGCACACTGCCTCTTTGAACTTTTACCTTCTGGTCGACGCTACAGAGCACTGCGCACCAGAACAGCCCGACACAGAACAGTTTCTTCCCTCAGGCAATCCATCTCATGAACACTTGATGATAATAATTGTGGAACCAACATCACTACTTGCTATACACTTTTATACACATATAAACTTATTTAACAACACACTTTACATGCCAATTTGCACATAACAGCTGCACATATAACGTTGTATATAGTAATAAACACGTACATACACTTGTCAATCTGTATATTTGCACTCACTACTTACTTCTATTTTTTAAAATATATTTATTATCTGTTTTTGTCCTGTCTCTGTAATTCTGTTGCACTGTAGAAGCTCTGTCACGAAAACAAATTCCTCGTATGTGTGAACATACCTGGCAATAAAGCTCTTTCTGATTCTGATTCTGATAAAGCATCCTTGATTAAAATATGTATCTTTGGAAAGGGGTCCTCAATGTATATAAGAGTTCGGTGAATTCACCCCACTGTATTTGTGTTTGAAAGAGAGCGGGGGGACTTACTGTAAAAAGCGAGATGAGAAAAATGAGAGCGCTTGTGTGTGTGTATATTGGCTGCGTTTGACGCCAGCTGTCCCAGTGTGTCCAAAAAGCAGGTTTTCTGCAGATTACCTCCCTGAGCCAGTTCTGTCTGCTTACTGGAATGAGATTAACAGCTGTACGAGCGTGTGTGTGTGTGTGTGTGTGTGTGTGTGTGTGTGTGTGTGAAAAGCAGAGATTCGAAGACTCAAGCACATTTGTGTTCAGTTCTGCTATTGTGTTTTTTGTGTTCACTCTTTACTGGTCCTCTTCAGTTTCTGCGTGTGCACCCACTTGGGAAACCCTAAAGACAAGCTCATCTCTCCTGCACCGTAACCATGACAACAGCATCCAGGGCATGACAGTGTCTCGTGCGTGCAGATTGTCAAGTCTGGACACACTGAGGGCTTTATACTGAACTAAGGCAAAATGCATGTCTGAAAACACACTGATGCCTCATAGACAACCTTGACATCGCTCCATCTGACCATCAGACGCTCTATATCTCACAAACGCTTTTCTGTCAGTTTCCTGTTGGAGGTGAAAGCGCTCAAGTCAGAAAGTGTCTCACAAAAACGGCTATTGTAGGAGAAATAATCAAACATTTATGAGCGAGGGATGAAGGGGGAGGCAGGAATGAGCGAAGGAGAAGGATATCTGGGGAAAAGCAGGAATCTAGGTCACAGATGCCGTGAAACGCACAGACGGCGTCGGCACATCAGCACTCCCTCGTTCATTTCATTAAGCAGACGGTGTCAATGAAACTGTAACGATCAATGAACTGCACAAATATCAATCAAGATGTTCACGTTTCTGTTTTTTTTTTTCTCTGTTAATGTTAGCATCATTTTTTTAGGATGTAGATGTAATCGCATTGTGTTTTATTTGGTTGCAGTCTGTCTGAATGCATTGTGTGTGAATGGATGTAGCAGCTTTTTATGGTGTGGAGAGGCGCGCTGTATGTGAAAGCGGTCTGTGATGCACTTGCAGAATTTGCAATATTATGCTTTGCATTTATTATTAATTCATGCGTTCCAATGGAAAAATACTGTATATTTATTGAGTGCATGTAAATGATATACAGCGTCCTTGATGAAAGGGTATATCTTTGGAAAGGGGTCCTATTTTGCTTTTGAGATACAGCTGAAGTCAGAATTATTCGCCCTCCTGTGAATTTTGTTTTCTTTTTTAAATATTTCCTAAATGATGTTTAACAGAGAGAGGAAATTTTCACAGTATTTCCTATAATATTTTTTATTCTGGAGAAAGTCTTATTTGTTTTATTTCAGCTAGAATAAAAGCAGTTTTTTGCCTAATTAAAAAAGAAAACATTTAGAGGTCAATATTATTACCCCCTTTATTTTTTATTGTCTACAGAACAAACCACTGTTATACAATAACTTGCCTAATTAACCTAGTTAAGCCTTAAAAAGTCACTTTAAGCTGAAAACTAGTATCTTGAAAAATATCTAGTGAAATATTATGTAGGGATATCTCGATCAGGTTTTTCTGCCATAGAATCTGAGTCAGAGTCATTTGATTTTGAGTATCTACCGATACAGAAACCCGATCCAATACTTCTATAATACATAAAAAAAAAGCAAAGAAACTGATCCAGGATGTTCCTTATGTTTTATTTAATTCACCTTATTTTAACATTCAACAACTCTGTTAACAAACAGAGCACTTCTTTGAGGTTGCTTGAACAATCTTCACTTTTAGACTTTAGTGCAACAGTAAATATAAAAAAAATCTAATATTAAAACAAATAGCACCTCAACTTCCAAGTTTACAGATCTCACAGTTTGCTATGGCAATGTTGTTGTCATCAACTTTATAAACCTCCAGACTGCAGACATACTTGCGCTTCAAGCTGCTTCCGTATTCTACTTTAAACCAATAGCGTCTCTGCAACAAAGTGATGTCATGCTGCACGTGTTGCTGTTTCTGTGTGAAGTCAAGAAAGAGGTCTAACTCTGTGCCACAGCATAACTATAGATGTGTTAAAAAATAATGAGTATATATATATATATATATATATATATATATATATATATATATATATATATATATATATATATATGTGTGTATATATATGTGTGTGTGTGTGTGTATATGCTGTATATTTGAGTCCTGATCAATGAACGTCTGATTCCGATCGAGTTTATAATGGTGTGATTGGGCCTGATTTCCGATCATGTGATCACGTCTGGATATCCCCTAATATTATGTACCATCATCATGGCAAGGAATAAAGAATTTAGTAATTAGATTTAAGTTACTAAAACTATTATGTTTAGAAATGTGTTGAAAAGCAATCTTCTTTCTGTTAAACAAAAATTGGGGAAAACTACACAGGGCGGCTAATAATTCAGGAGGGCTAACAATTCTGACTTGAACTGTATTTAGTTTCCTTTAGTTTTTAATGTAATTCATGAGTATGAAAACATTTATCATTTATTATTGAGTATGAGTAATTTATCATTAATTCATGTGTTCCAATAGGAAAATGCTGTATATTTATCGAAAAAATGTAATCGTTATACAGCATCCTTAATAAAAAAAAATATGTATCTTTGGAAAGGGGTCCTATTATAATTTTTACATATTTAGCTTCGTTTAGTTGATAATTTTGCTGTTTTAAGCATGAAAGAAATCTGCAAAGTTATTTGTATTTATTAGTAATTCATGTGTTCCCATGGAAAAATATTTACAATATAAATGTGTATTTATCCAACGAATGTTATTGATATAAATCAAGCTTGATAAAAGAATATATATCTTTAGAAAGGGGTCCTATAATGCTATTTCATGGCTATTAGTAATTTTTTATGTAGTTTCTAATTCATATGAATTCGTACAATCTCATTTGCACAATTTAGTATGATTTGCTTATCCCCAATGACGGTTTGGTCTAGGGGTAGGGATGGCTGACTGAAACTGACATTTCGACACAGTGTTGAGATCCCGAAGAGCAAGGTTTTTGAAACACTACACTGAAGCATGATCTAAAACACCCAGGTCATGTGACTAAGGTGATTCGAAACACACATGTCATGTGACTAAGGTGATTCGAAACACATAGGTCATGTGACTAAGGTGTTTCAAAACACCAGGTTACGTGACTAAAGCGATTCAAACCATCGTCATTTTAGAAGTGTTTTGAGACCTGGAGAATCTGCGTTTGATTGACAAGATTAGATAAAAACTCTCTCTCATGTAGCCTAGTCGACCGTGCGTGTGCACAACGCTACTCTGCTGTAAATTACCCGGGTTTGATTCCCTACAAATACTCTGAAATTATAATTTGATGCATTTTAATAATGTTACTGTTTTATGACTAAAACAAGCCATGTTTATTCACAAAGTGTTCATTCGGATGTCAGACCAATGTTAAAACAAAACACGTTACAAGAACAGAGCATTTCAAAACTAACATCAATAGCTGCATCTCCCTAGAGTCAAACCCATTATCTCTGTATGCAAGTCAGGTTCTCTCACCCCTTGAAAACCTTAACGCTACAACGTGGGTTTAATACCTCAATTTAAAGCTACTGTTTCTTTGCTGAAGCTGTTCCAGAGCAAAACATATAAAATGACCACTAGGTGTCACTGTAGAGTGGGGTTTCGAAACGTTTCGAAGCTTCGACGCATTTGCTTCAACTGTTTCAGTGTTTCATGAAGCCACGCTTTGCCCACCATTTAGGGGTGGGGTTTGGAGCCTCCTTTTAAAATTCGTACATTTTCGTACGACTGACCTTGTACGAATTTGTCAGCCGTTAAACTGACAAATTGTAAAATAGTTAAGTTTCCTTGTGGGATCAAGCTGGATTTTGACGTATTTTGCATCCTTTAGATGATGATGTTGCTGTTTTGACTATGACAAAATCTGCAAAGCCTCAAAACACAACGTCACTCCTAAGATAGTTATTTTCTTTATTAGAAAGCACTTTTTCTGAACTCCCTCAAATGCTTTGATTGTAGTATTCTTCTGGGAATGACAACAGTATGCTTGCTTTATGTCCATGAGGCAAAGTTCCACAGATTTATTATACTTGTGTGGCTTCTTCATTCACAGACATGTGTTTTCACACACAACATTGCCCAAAGTGCTGAACACCATCAATACTAATTCAAGAGTTCACACTTAGCTCAAGATTTATGCATAGCTTGTTTGGCGTGCTGTCCCGGGAGAGAGCTCTGAGCTCAAGGTATCCTCGAGCCCAGGGCTCCCTCCTTTCACAGGGCGAGGGGAGACTGAGCTCAGGTCGATCTGAAACTCCCCCGCTGCTGAGGCCAAGGTGAAGTTCCTGAGAGTAAGACATAAGAAAAAAGATTTAGGCTTATTTTATCTATAATATAGAGCACATTTGGATGGTGGGAGGAAACCGGGGAACCCGGGGGAAACTCATGCGGACACGGGGAGAACATGCAAAGTCTGCACAGAAATACCAGATGGCCCAGTGAAGACCCAACGCCATTGGTATTCTTGCTGTGAGACAACAGTGCCGCCCATTCTGGATAAAGGTGGAAGAGGGGGGTTTCTTCCAGACGAAGATAGTTGTAGAGAGGAAATGAGGATATATATAGTGACTTGGGATCCTTTGATTGGAGGATCATGATTAGCCAATGTGGACCAGCTGGGTCAATCATGAGCGCACGCTCCTCTCGAAATTAGTTTAAGATTAAACTTCACTTAAAATAACAAATCACACAGCACATAAGTAACAACTAAGGCATGAAAACAAACCCCTCAACATTGAAAAGGCTCAAATGCTAAAGAGTTTGTATTTTTAATAGTGTGTTAATGCTAAATGGAGCATATCACTGTTTTGGCATTTTACAGCTGACGATTCCTCACCCCCTGCATTTATTTTCCTCAATTATTTTTTCTTGGTTTTTTACTTTCACTTCATTTTCATGTTCTTTGCTGTTCTTGCATTCTCACACCTTTGCAAAACATTCAAAAACATGAACATAATCAATGTCTAATAGATGTCTAAGCATAACTGGGCTAAAAAAGCTAAATTTGAGTTGTCAATGAACATCTAATAGATGTCTAAGAATAGCCCAAAAGACTAGACTAGTCATCAAATATGCAGGAATGAATGTCTACATAGTCTAATCTGTGTATTTGATGACAAAATGGCTTGGTGGTATACTTGAACCCACTGAACAACATTGAAAGGTAGTGTAAATATACTTGCGCAGCTGGCGTGTTTGTTTATGAAGCGCACGTGCCTGCTAAGTTTTTGTTAGCGGTTTCGACAAGCGGTTTGTTGCTGTGTTTGCAGGTGTGACATGAGTCGCTTTGTTTCCTACTTTGATAACATCTCTCAGATCATTTCAACTCACGAGAAGTTTCCTTCAGTGGTTTATGACAAAAAGAGAGGAATATTTGGCTGAACTACGTCTGATGGTGCATAGTGAAATACAAATGAAGATAATTTACTTGCAATATAAATTAAACAAATTTAAAACCTGGTTTGTTCTCAGTTAGCCGAGCAGTCAACATGTTTTCAACTTTTCTTCTTCTTTTTTAATTATTTCCCAAATCATGTTTAACAGAGCAAGAAATTTTTCCACAGTATTTCCTATAATATTTTTTCTTCTGGAGAAAATCTTATTTGTTTTATTTAGGCTAGAATAAAAGCAGTTTTCAATTTCAATTTTCTGCAGAACAAACCACTGTTATATGACTTAAAATATCATAATAATAAAATATTATGTTCTGTCATCATGGCGTGGATAAAATAAAGGTTATTAGAAATTAGTTACTAAAATCTTCTTTCGGCTTAACAGAAATTAGGGGAAAAATGAACTGGGGGACTAATAATTCAGGAGGGCTAATAATTCTGACTTCACCTGTATATTTTTGGGGGATTGTTATTAAAGTGCATGCATAATGCTGCCCACATATGTTATTGGAAAATAATATACTGCAAATTCAAATTGTATCTACGTTAATGATTTATTATTAAACATGCCTTTTAACCAACATACTGTAGGCTCATTCTGAAAATGTAGCCCTATGTACATTTCTGGAGATCGTGAATTATGTTGCCAGAGGTATGTATGGCTGCATTTCGTCTTTAAAATGAACGCTACGTGGCAGTATGACGCATTTTTTTTTTCACGCTTACCAGCTGACCTCCGTGTGGATGGCTTTCCCACTTTTACCAGTTTGACCAGTTAGCTTGCCATGTACGTCAGCGGACTTGAGGCACAGAGAGGAGTTGACCACGACGACAGGGTTCGAGTCTGGTGAAGAATAGTTCCAGGGGTCTGTTCTTCGTACCTCGCTTAAATGATCTAAGATGATTTGACAGATCCTGGATCTTTTAATCTTGATAACTAATCTCTGGCTAATTTGGTTCTTCAAACAAGTTCGCGAATCAGATTAAAATGTCTGAATGATCTAATCTGAGATCGCTGCGTGTGTTGTGAAGGACAGATCTATCAATCCTCGAAATCATGATCAGCAATCAACGATTGGCTAAAGGCACAGTAGCGTAATGACATCATCTGATTAATATTCAATTATCCATGTGAGCTAAATTACATAAATAACTTTATGCGCAATAACTTTCCACCTTTGTTGTGTTTTATCCTTTCATGTGTCATTAGCAATTTATTTAGTTTTACAGTTAGAGAAGATCTTCTTTACTATAGTAGCAATAGTAGAATTATAGTAGCCGGTTTCTTAATTGGTGTAAAGAATAACTGGATGTTTACATTTTGATATTGGTAAATGTGTCTGCAACTGTTGTGATGCATCAAATCACCGTCATATTAACTGTCAAAACATGTTCATGACTGAATAATTGTATTATTGCTTAAAAAAAAAGTTGCATATTGTGCATGTCTATTATCATACACAGATTGTACTAAAGCGAATTAAAAAGTTCATATCAATAAGTTTTTTCTTTGTACTTTTATTTCGGAGTGCAGATAGCATAAGTTTTTTAATATAATTTTTGAACTCTATATATAAAGTTAAAATATATATATTTACTATTTTCCGAAGTGTATACTACTGTAAAAAAATATCAGAATTTGATACATACTTTCAGTATTATCTTTGCTTGAACTGACCTGATCTAATCCAGTTTATATGAAATGAGCCTGCTCCCTAGCAGGTTTGAGCTACAAGAACTGTTGCTATGACAACAAGTCTCGGATCAGTTTTGAAGAACGAAACGATTCTGGATCGTGTCAAATCATCAATAATCAAATCCAGCTTATTGAGTAATCCACTTATGAAGAACGGACCCCAGAAATCGGGTAAGACAAAAACAGAAGCCAAAAAGTAAATAAACAAGTAAATAACAGTGAGAGAATGTGGTAAAATCTGAAAACCTGGTAAAAATCAGATGAGGGCTTTTCTTTTTCTGGATTGCTTTTGAAAACTGCCGTTTGGGTTTAGGGTCAATAAGTGCACATGAAAACACTATTGGTTGGGGTTAGGGAGGGAGGAGTGTGGGTCTGTCGATCAGTCAGTCAGTCAGTCAGTAAGTCAGTTATTCAGTCGACGGCAGCCTCTAGTGAATTTACATGAGAACAGCAGGTGCGAATGGCACTCGTGAGAGAAATTTGAGATCTGAAAAGGCGTACACAGCGGCCTCTGGTGGATTTGCGAACACAAAAACCTCAAATAAATATAGCTCCTTTGATGTATTTGGTGCTCCCCAGAAATGTATATAGTGGTACATTTTTAGAATGAGCCTGGGTTGTTTTTAGCTAACATAATGTGAAAATGCACTTTAGCTCAAAGTGGAAACTCATTTTTAAATATAACTTGCAGCTGTTGGATTTTTGTTTGTACATATATATTTTTTATTTTTAAATCTATGCAGATTCCATCATTGTCAGCAAGCTGGAGTTAAGTTCCTCTTCTTTCTGACCAAAACAGTACTTGAATGCGACATTGTGTAACTGCGACTACAAAAATGAGAAGTAGATTTTCCAACAAGCTCATGAAGGTATTGTGAGGACACTCTTAACCACTGATAAAATTATAACACATAACCACAGATTTTTTCCCAGGAAGCAAAAATGTTCTACGAATGTTTTGATTACATTCCTGTTATGCTATTAAAATATTTTGGAATCTTCTCTGAAAACTCAAATATTTAGTTTTTTTGTTGGGGACCCCTCATGATTTTCAAAAATCTAAAATTCTTTATTAAACTATTAGAATTACCATATTTTATCCACAACCTACAGAAGATAAAAATAGTATTTATATATTTAAAAAAACAACAACATGCAAATAAAAATCAACCATCAGCGTTTGGATTGCGTGCCCTGGGGTGTTTACATTACATTAATAATATTAGTTGTAATATTTAATATGGGCGTCATGCGCAATGGGTAGCATAATCGCCTCATAGCAAGAAGGTCCCAGGTTCGAGGCCTGGCTGAATCAGTTGGCATTTCTGTGTGTGAGTTTGCATGTTCTCCTCATGTTGGCGTGGGTTTCCTACAAGTGCTCCGGTTTCCCCCACAAGTCCAAAGACATGCGATACAGATGAATTGAATAAGTTAAATTGCCAGTAGCGTATTTGTGTGAATGCAAGAGTGTATGGGTGTTTCCCAGTGATGGGTTGCAGTTGAAAGGGTATCCGCTGCGTAAAACATAGGCTGGATAAGTTGGCAGTTCATTTCGCTGTGGCAATCCCTGATTAATAAAGGGACTAAGTTAAAAATAAAATAAATGAACAAGTGAATGCATGAATATTAATGGCATTAGTTGCTGCAGATTGATTTCACAGCACCATGGTTAACTTTGAGACTTTTACAGCACTTCTCATTAAAAATACTACTATGATTGTTAGACTGTTGCACTTTTTTGCTCGGTCAATATATTTGTGTTTATATAGGCCTACTGGTGTGTGTGCACCATTGTGTGCAACGTTGGTAGTTGAAGTCTAAGATGGTATTAGTCAAAATGCCCTAAATAAATTGCAATTAGTACAAAATGTAGCTTCAAGACTTCTGACAGGGACTTGCAAGTATGAGCACAAATCCCCAGTTCTTTCCTCTCTGAGCTGGCTGCCTGTTAGGTTACGGGTTGATTTTAAACTATTAATTTTTGTTTTTAAATCCTTATCTGGCACCACCTTACTTATCAGACCTCCTACATGTATATAACCCTGGTAGGGCACTAAGGTCTTCTGATCAGTTTATTCTTTCTGTACCAAGGTCCCGGTGTAAGCGAAGTGGGGATCAGGCTTTTGCTGTTATCACACCCAAACTCTGGAACGGGCTTCCACCCCACATCAGAAACTCTATCTGTTTTTAAAAAGCGTTTGAAACTCCATCTTTGTTCTTTAGCATTTGAGCCTTTTTAACTGTTGAGGGGTTTGCCTTATGTTTTAATTGTTATGTATGTGATGTAGGTTTTATTTTACGTTAGTATTGATTGTGTTCAGCACTTTGGGCAACGTTGTGTTGTAAAAATGTGCTATATAAATAAACAAAACAAAAAAAGTCAGAATTATTAGCCCTTCTGAATTATTAGCCATCCTGTATATTTTTTCTTCCAATTTCTGTCTAACGAAAAACATTTCTAAACATAAGTTTTCAAGAGTTCACACTTAGCTGATGATTCATCAATAGCTTGTTTGGCATGCTGTCCCGGGAGAGAGCCCCGAGCTCAAGGGATCCTCGAGCCTGGGGCTTCCTCCCGTTTGCAGAGCGAGAGGGGAGCCTGAGCTTGGTGGATCTCAGAACTCCCCGTCTGCAGTAGCTAAGGGAACCCATGAGGAAAAAGCAAGGGGGCTAGACAAATGTTTCATTGTTATGCATGATGTATATTTTTTGGATGGTGGGAGGAAACCGGAGAACCCGGGGAAAACCCACGCGGACACGGGGAGAACATACAAACTCCTCACAGAAACACCCACTGACCTGGCAGGACCAGGGTTGGCAGTGTTCTTGCTGTGGGGCTAACAGTGCTAACCACTGGGCCTCCGTGCCGCCCGATCTAAGGTGAAGGAGGAGAATGGGGAGGAAGGAGGGTTTCTTCCAAACGAAGATAAAGTGGACTGAAAACTGTGGTTATTTATAGTAGCTTATGGCTCATATGATTGGATGATACTGATTAGCTTAATACGAGACCGGCTGTGATAAATCATAAGCACGTGATCCTCCCGAAATTAGTTTATTAATAAACTTCACTTAATGACTCAATTCTAATAACTGATTTATTTTGTCTTTGCCATGATGACAGTAAATAATATTTGACTAAATGTTTTTCAAGGTACTTGTATTCAGCTTAAAGTGACATTTAAAGTCTTAACTAGCTTAATTAGGCAAGTTAGGGTAATTAGGCAAGTCATTATATAATGATGGTTTGTTCTTTAGACAATCAAAAACAATATTGCTAAAGGGGGCTAATAATATTGACCTTAAAATGGTTTAAAAAAAATAAAGACTGCTTTTATTCTAGCCAAAATAAAACAAATGAGACTTTCTCTAGAAGAAAAAATATTATCAGACATACTGTGAACATTTCTTTGCTCTGTTTAACATCATTTGGAAATATTTACAAAAAACTAAATGAATAAATTCACAGGAGTGCTAATAAATTTGACTTCAACTGTAAAAATGTTTTGTAGTAATATTTTGAGAACAATAGAAACAACCCAATAACTTTTGATAAATGATACAAGAAGTACATTTGTCCAAATCTTTAAGTTAAACCTAAAAGCTCTGAGAATATTCCCTGTTAGCTGCGTCATTGCTTCACCAGAGCCGGATTAACCTGCTGCTGAATTTTATAGAAATCCAATGTGAAGATTAAGCGCACAGCGATAACCATCCAGCCATATAAACTGGCTCACTCTGAATTAGCGCTGATTTTAGATTTGCGTACTCACATTAGCACATATTAGCATGGGATTAGTAAACAGCAGATTACTCCAATGCACTTTAATCTATTGTATTGACATCTACTCCATCAGTTTCTGAGGTTTTATGTGCTGACTGAAAAAGTCACGGTGGCTCAGTGGTTAGCGCTGTCAACTCGCAGCAAGAAGGTCGCTGGTTCGAGCCCCAGCAGGGCCTGTTGGTGTTTCTGTGTGGAGTTTGCATGTTCTCCTCGTATTGGTGTGGCTTTCCCCCTTAGTCCAAATACATGCGCTATGGGTGAATTTAATAAACTAAACTTGGTTGTAGTTTGTGTATGGGTGTTTCCCAGTACTGGGTTGCAGCTGGAATGTCATCCGCTGCGTAAAACATATGCTGGAATAGTTGGTGGTTCATTCCGCTGTGGTGACCCCTGATAATTAAGGGACTAAGTCGTAGGAAAATGAATGAATGAACTTTAACTAATTAACTACTAATAGCACTGTATTCCCTTACACCCAAACCCACCCTTAAACTGGCAAACCCATCTCTAACCTGACCCGTATCTCACCACAAGACCACCAGAAGTGTTCTGCGATACATTATGAACACAATAAGTACATTGTATTTTGTTTAATATGCAAGGACATAGTAGTTAAGGCCACCCAATATAAAGTGTGACCGAAAACTGAAGAAAACCGATCAGGTTTTGGTCCCCACTGTATATCACCGCTTTACCTCTGTTACCCCTGCTGGCTTTGAATCCTCAGTTAATCCATTTGTATGTTTTCAATTGCATATCAAATGGATGTAGAGGTTACTGTAGCGTAGCCTAAGCCTCTGCCTGAAGTACAGACACACACAGCCTGACTGTGACCTAAATATCTGCACAAAATCACTACAACAGCAGAAATGATCATGCTAAGAGAAATAGGTCACATTTCAGCCCATCACTCGATTAGATTTGACCGTCCAGACTGAAGCTGCTCTGACCAGCGCTTCTGCATTGTGATTGACTCTGTACAGGTCGTGTTTAATCATCAAACATCAGCGCTGAATATGTACAGTATGTCATGCTGTTTAGATTGTCAGTTGAAGGATCTAAAAAACAGTGCCCTTTTACAGCATTGTTACCAGTTTTGGTTCTATCTGAAAGGGATAGTTCATCCAAAAATGAAAATTACCTGATCATTTAGGCCCAATCCCAATTCTACCCCTTTGCCCTTCCTCTTACCCCTACCCCTCATTTTGCGCGTTCCCGTGAAGGCGTAGGGGTGTCTCAATTGTCTTTAGCTTGAAGCCATAGGGCTAAGGGGAAGGGGTGAATAGCCCTTTTCACTCGAATCCAAGGGGTAAGAAAATTTCCCAGAATACACCAGCCACAATGGCAGGATAGTTAAACCCGGAAGTCAGAAGATCCATTATTACGGATTTTTACAACAAACAAACACATTTTATTATATTCATAACTGCGTTTATGTTTTATCGTCATGCTTTTAAAAAACCCTCTAAAATAAAAACCGCTAAATTTGGCTATCTATAATCCCTAATAATAACTCCTGTACAACATTCTGACACTCGATGACACTCGAATACCCTGTCAGAAAAGTCTAGCGGCTGGGAATGAGCTTTTTACAGTGTCTGCTATAATGTTAATGTTGTTTTTGTGTGTTTACATACATGAATATGGCCACTGTGTAAATGCACAGTATAGTTACGATCTTATTGCCACATAAGATCATAATGATAACATAATATATGCCTTCAGTGATTTCCTGAAGACAAATACCAATAAATAACACAACTGGAATAACTACAGCAGTCGCCATCATCTGATCTCATATGAAGTAAGAGATCGTGATGACATATGATGACGTGTGCGGGTGCTGTAGTGCTGTCCTAATTCTTAGGGGTCAATTTTGAAGCCCTTCCCCTTCACACTCTGTTTTAAGGGTGAAGGGGTAGGGGTACATAAATAGAATTGGTATTGGGCCTTATTCTCCTCAGTGTTGGCTGTAATTAAGCATGGGATGATAACCGTTTTCAAGGTATACCGCGGTTTGGAAAAGTCAAGGTTTTGAAACCGCCAAAATATTGTGTAATGCCGTTCCTAAGGTATGTGTATTATTTGTTATTTCCATTTTTTTTAGGACAACAGTATCTCAAGCAGAAAAAATATCCAAAGATGCCATTCTAAATTGTAAAGAAATCTGTGTTTTTGATGCAAATGAAGACAGCCGAAGTCACTGATTCATTTGAATTATATGGCCTGACGTGTTTGCTGCTCCAAAGTATCATAAATCTTTCCAAAAATTGAATATATTGTTTTCAAAGGGAGCAAAAGTTTTAGTTTTGTACTCAGACATTTAAAAATAACATATTTTAGAGCAGTGAGCACACCATGATACCATGATATTTTTATCCAAGGTTATCATACCGTCAGAATCTTATACCGGCCCATGCCTAGCTATAATTAGTTACAAAGTGACTAGCTACTGTAATTAGATTACTTTTTTGCAGGAAAAGTAAAGGGATTACTTTTTATTTTCAGGTATTTTAATTAGTTACTTATATTGTCCTTGTTTAAATACTGTGCATAAATTCAACAGTTTTGCATCAATCAATTAGGAGAAGCAGAATAAAAAATGTCAAAAATGTGTCTATATACACTTACCGGCTACTTTATTAGGTACACCTTAATAGTACCGAGTTGGACCCCCTTTTGCCTTCAGAACTGCCTTAATCCTTCGTGGCATAAATTCAACAAGGTACTGGAAATATTCCTCAGTGATTTGGTCCATATTGACATGATAGCATCACACAGTTGCTGCAGATTAATCGGCTGCACATTCATGATGCAAATCTCCCGTTCCACCACATCCAAAAGGTGCTCTATTGGATTAAGTTCTGGAGACCGCGGAGGCCATTTGAGTACAGTGAACACATTGTCATATTCAACAAAACAAGTCTGAGATGATTGGCGCTTTATGACATGGTGCGGTATCCTGCTGGAAGTAGCCATCAGAAGATAGAGCAGTTGGATAGGTGTACCTAATAAAGTGGCCGGTGAGTGTATAAGTAGTGCATTTATATGAAGAATTTTTAGTATTTAGTCAAGCGATTAAATAACTTATTGAGTAACTGAGTTACTTTTCAAACATTGTAAATAAAATGTAATTTAAATACAATTTTAATTATATAATTAGTAATTAATTACTTTTTTGAAGTAACTTACTCAACACAGATTCTCCTTCATGTGGTTTAAGCCTTTCTGAGTTTTTCTCCTTCTGTTGAACACAAAATCAGATATTTTAAAGAATTCCTGATCTTGAACTTATTGACATCCATTGCTGGATAAAAATACATTTAAAAAAACTTTAATAGGTTTTGATCAAGTGAGAGATGAGCAAACTATGGCAGAATTTTAATTTTAAGGGTGTACTAATTCTATGAAAACAATGTGCGTTTCTGTGTGTGCCTCACAAAGGTGAGTGGACTTGACAAACCACCTGTAGAATCACTTTATCTCTATACGCACTGGACACTTTACTTAAACTCCATCTTACAAGGACTCAAAAAGGAAAACAATGTTTACTTGTAAATGTACCACAAACCATGTTGCACAACAAGTTTTCTTCAACCTTAAAATACATCTTTTGCACAATATCTTGCACAATATCTTATGTAAAAGTACATGTATAGTCTGTCTTACGTTATCCAAATAGTTTAAGTATTTTATTTTTTCATGCGTGTCGCACAAGTCAAAATAGACTGAATCCATTAAAACAAAACCCTCTGACATCCACCCACAAACCTTTAAACATTTTATATACATATACACTTATCGGCCACATTATTAGGTACATCTTACTAGTACCAGGTTGGACCCCCTTTTGCCTTCATTCATTCATTTTCTTTTCGGCTTAGTCCCTTTATTAATCTGGGGTCGCCACAGTGGAATGAACCGCCAACTCATCCAGCATTTGTTTTACACAGCGGATGCCCTTCCAGCTGCAACCCATCACTGGGAAACACATACACACTTATTCACACCTACATACACTATGGACAATTTAGCTTACCCAATTAACCTGTACCACATGTTTTTGGACTGTGGGGGAAACCAGAGCACCCGGAGGAAACCCACGCGAATGCAGGGAGAACATGCAAACTCCACACAGAAACGCCAACTGACCCAGCCGAGACTCGAACCAGCGACCTTCTTGCTGTGAGGCGACAGCACTACCTACTGCACCACTGCGTTGCCCCCTTTTGCCTTCAGAATTGCCTTAATCCTTCGTGGCATAGATTCAACAAGGTCCTGGAAATATTCCTCAGATATTGGTCCATATTGACATGATAGCAGTAGTCTTGACCATGTCTACATGCCTAAATGCATTGAGTTGCTGCCATATGATTGGCTGAAATTTGTGTTAACAAGCAGGTGTACCTAATAAAGTGGCCGGTAATGTATAAGTTGTTGTATATTGTTTAAATGAATCATATTTTCACCTATTAATACATTATCCACTCAATCAGTTCTGAAATGTCACTTCATTATGTAATAAAATGAGCGTTTGGTATAAGATCTGGTTAATTCATCGATCACATCTAAATGAGATTTCTCTCTCACGCTCTCACTGTCTGTAATTTACAGCGCCTGCAGGAGGAATGACAAGTGTGTGAAGTGAAATATGTCAGTCTGTAGTATTTCAGAGCTGTAGCGAGTTGCCCTTGGGCACCAGAGTAAATGCTGGCCATTATGAATTGAGCAGAAGCATACATCACTCATAATCATACCTTATAGCGCTCGATAGATACTTTATGTTGGGAAGATGAATGGATGCTATATCCAATAGTCCGTAAATGTTATTGAGTTTTTCTGGACACGCACCATTAACTTATTATTCTCTGCCGTTCTCTCTCTCTCCATCTCCATCATTGTTCTTTAAAGGGCCAGCACAATCTTTTTACTATATTAGACTGTTTTCAAAGAGCACATTAGATACACTTTTCTATTATTTGGTCCCAATGTTTTTTTCTGCTGCTCTGATTTTTTTTCATTTTTTGTGTGTGTGTTTTAGATCCATCTTTGTTTGATTTTAGCATAGGTTTGTTGTCAGTAAATATTTTAAAGGTAAAAATTAAAGAAACATTTATTACTTGAAACATTTTTTTTGAAAAATGTAATATTTTTTACTGTTTTTATAATATAATATAATATAATATAATATAATATAATATAATATAAAATAATATAATATAATATAATATAATATAATATAATATAAAATAATATAATATAATATAATATAATATAATATAATATAATATAATATAATATAATATAATATAATATAATATAATATACACTCACTGCCACTTTATTAGGCACACCTGTTCAACTCATTAATGCAAATTTCTAATCAGCCAATCACATGGCAGCAACTCAATGCATGTAGACATAATCAAGAAAACCTGCTGCAGTTCAAACTGAGCATCAGAATGGGGAAGAAAGGTGATTTAAGTGACTTTGAATGTGGCATGGTTGATGGTGCCAGGTGGGCTGGTCTGAGTATTTCAGAAACTGCTGATCTTCTGAGATTTTCACGCACAACCATCTCTAGGGTTTACAGAGAATGGTCTGAAAAAGAGAAAATATCCAGTGAGCGGCAGTTCTGTGAGCTCAAATGCCTTGTTGTTGCCAGAGGTCAGAGGAGAATGGCCAGACACTGACTCAAACAGTAACTCAAATAAGCACTCGTTACAACCGAGGTCTGCAGAAGAGCATCTCTGCATGCACAACACGTCCAACCTTGAGGCGGATGGGTTACAGCAGCGGAAAACCACACCAGGTGTCACTTCTGTCTGCTAAGAACAGGAAACTGAGGCTACAGTTGGCACAGGCTCACCAGAATTGGACAATAGAAGATTGGAAAAACGTTGCCTGGTCTGATGAGTCGATTTCTGCTGCAACATTCGGACAGTTGGGTCAGAATTTGGCATCAACAACATTAAAGCATGAATCCATCCTGCCTTGTATCAACGGTTCAGGCTGGTGGTGGTGTAATGGTGTGGGGTATTTTCTTGGCACACTTTGGGCCCATTAGTACCAATTGAGCATTGTGTCAATGCCACAGTCTACCCGAGTAATGTTGCTGACTATGTCTATCCCTTTATGACCACAGTGTACCTATCTTCTGATGGCTACTTCCAGCAGGATAACACACCATGCCGTAAAGCGCAAATCATCTCAGACTGGTTTCTTGAACATGTACAGTTCACTGCGCTCAAATGGCTTCCACAGTCACCAGAGCTCAATCCAATAGAGCACCTTTAGGATGTGGTGAAACGAGAGATTCACATCATGGGTGGGCAGCCGACAAATCTGCAGCAACTGTGTGATGCTATCATGTTAATATGGACCAAAATCTGTGAGGAATATTTCCAGCACCTTGCTGAATCTATACCATGATTGATTAAGGCAGTTCTGAAGGCAAAAGGGGGTCCAACCAGGTACTAGTAAGGTGTACCTAATAAAGTGGCCGGTAAATGTATATGAATAAAACATCTTTTAGAAAAGAAAACATCTAAAAGATAATAAAACATATATGAACAACAATCAAATAAATTATAAATGTTGAATAAGTAATGTTTAGTCTTGGCAACAATAGTTATGCATCTACTCCCTGTACCTTCCAAGCTATAAATAAAACAGCAGGATCTATACTACCTGACACATTTATCTCTCTGACCAATGCAGATTGTCACATTGTCCAGCCGAAACACACACAAATGCAAACATACATGCAGTCACCCTGGGCCCCTCATGTCACCCCCTCTTGGCCCTTCTGTCTGAGACTGGCCATTTAAGTGAAATAACATCCACAAGAGCAGCCAAACAGAGACAAAGGAAATCCCATACAGAGGGGCCGGTGACAGGCTGTGGACAGACTCAAATTCTCTCTCTCTCTCTCTCTCTCTCTCTCTCTCTCTCTCTCTCTCTCTCTCTCTCTGTGTATGTGTGCTCCTGTGGATATTACTCTATACTCTCACTGTAAGAGAGCCGTGGATGCTTTTTATGCACTATTGAACTCTAAACTCACAGTGGATATTGATGAAGCTCAGGTCACTGCCTAAACACATTTAAAATACACTGACACTGTTTAAAATATAATCTAAGGTGGATATAGATGCTGTCTAGTCATAAAATCTCCTCTAAAACAGAGTTCTCAAATAATGTGGACTCTATTTAAGACCTCCTCATCAAAGATAATGTTTTTAGGTAACCCAGTATTTTTCTGGAACACGGTAACCAACGCGGCAGAATGGTGGATTATTGGTTAGCACTGTCGCCTCACAGCAAGAAGGTTGCTGTTTCAAATCCCGTCTGGGTCAGATGGCATTTCTGTAAAATGCCAACTGAAGGTAAAAATAAAAAGTATTTATATAGGCAGATAGGTAACTAGAAAGAATTGACAGAGATAGATTGATCTGTGCGCTGCAGACGCAAAAGGCAAATGTCTGCGCACTGCTTCTGTTCTTCGTACCGCGCCTGAAACAGGCATGACTCTATTAACTATTTTGACACACCGACGTTGCGAGCCCAAAATGGGAGTTTGTGATTGGGTCATCCCAGTGTCAATAAAGAAAAAAAAACAATGGGCTGCAGATTATGTCACATGAGCCGGTCTGTTTGAAAAAATAAAAAACGTCTTACTTTCAGATCGTCACAGATCACAGCATCGTCAAGTAATTAGGCAGAAAAAAATGACAGGCTGCTAAGCGTTTTATGGGCCGATCAGATCATAAGAAGATAATCAGCCCGGCCCAAAAACTATGACAGCCCAGCGGGACACACATTTCTAAACATAGTGATGTTTTATAAACAAATTTGGGGAGGAGCACGCACAGAAGTTTCAGTATCAAATACGTCATTGACAATTATTCTATTATCCAATCAGTTCTTGACCAAACCCCTATATATACCAAAGCTGTCTTACCTGCAGCATCTTACGACTTTAGCATCCCTCCACCACCCCGTCACCTCACCTCTTAAGCATTACAATCCCGGGGGGAGCGTTCTGGGGCCGGGCTAGATACTTCGCTCGAATCCTTATTCCTCTCTGTTTCCTGATAAGAGGAATAACTCGAGTTTGGGTGTCTTCCCCGAGCTCAGAGCCCTCTCCCCGGACAGCACGCCAAATACGCTTTATTCTGAAACTATTGTAAGTGTGAACTCGTGAAATGATTTAATAACTAATTTCTAATAACTGATTTATTCCATATTTGCCTTGATGACAGTAAATAATATTTGACTAGATATTTTTCACTTCAATACAGCTTAAAGTGACATTTAAAGGCTTAACTAGGTTAATTAGGTTAACTAGGCAGGTTAGGGTAATTAGGCAAGTTATTGTATAATGATGGTTTGTTCTGTAGGCTATGGAAAAAAATATTGCTTAAAGGGGCTAATAATTTTGACCTTAAAATGGTTTAAAAAAAATTTAAAACTCCTTTTATTCTAGCCAAAATAAAACAAGTAAAACTTTCTCCAGAAGAAAAAATATTATCAGACATACTGTAAAAATTTCCATGCTCTGTTAAACATAATTTAGGAAATATTTATAAAAGAAAAACAATCAAAGAGGGGCTAATAATTCTGACTTCAACTGTACTTCCAGCTGAAACTGAATATTAAATAGCTGGTGGGGCTTTATTTCTGCACATCATTCCCTCATAGCAAACTAACGGCAGAGACGTATAGAAAAAGAGTTGCGACAACTCCATTTACTTGAATGGAACATTTTTTAACAGCAATTGGAGCTTGGCAGCACAGTGGTGCAGTGGGTAACATAATCACCTTACAACAAGAAGGTCGCTGGTTCGTACTCCAGCTGGGTCAATTGGCGTTTCTGTGTGGAGTTTGCATGTTCTCCCCTTGTTGGCGTGGGTTTCCTCCCGGTGCTTCAGTTTCCCCCTCAAGTCCAAAGTATAGGTGAATTGGGTAAGCTAAATTGTCCATAGTGTATGTGTGAATGAGTGTGTATGGATGTTTCCCAGTGATGGGTTGCAGCTGGAAGGGCGTCCACTGCGTAAAACATATGCTGGATAAGTTGGTGGTTCATTCCACTGTGGCAACCCCAGATTAACAAAGGGAATAAGCCGAAAAGAAAATAAATGAATGAATGGATTGGAGCTTCTTAGTTTCTGTAAGTTAGCACTTACAGCCGAGTTAGTGCTGAAAACGGCTGATTTTTGCACTTTTGAAAGGTAAAAAGTTTCTAAAAATAAGATTGTGTATGTTTTAACATTGTCTAACATTATTTAAATGAACCACAGAGAACTTCCTGGAACTATTTGTGTTTACATGAATTTGTGACAATCAAACATTTCGGACATCCGTTGTTGCAACTCTCTCTCTTTATGGCTCTGACTAATGGAGAGGGTATTAATATGCAGTTGCTATGGAAGCCCTCAGGTTTACATCAACAGAAGAACTGCCACTCAGAAAACAGAAGCTACTGCACTGAAATAAATGATTCAAAGATGATTTCTTGCATTTACTAAATGTTTTAAAGAAAAAGGGTCGTAAACAATTAATTTGGGTTGATTTTAAACAAACAAAATAAATTGAATATTACTAAATTTTATTTGTTTGTTTAAATCCAATACAAATAAATTGTTTGCTACAATTTTGCCGACATCATTTTTTCAGTGTGGTTAGATTTTTATTGAAGATCAAATTACCAAAAGATGATTCTTCAAAACGAACATGGCTGTTATATAAAACGTAGAGTATTCATAGCTTAGGAATGGTCTGATTGGTGAATCATAAATTGAATTATGCGGGACGGACTGCAAGCAATCATAAGCACGTGATCCTTTGAAATTAGTTAATAAATAAACTTCGCAAATTATTATTTTACGTGCACTTTAAGATTGACAGCACAGCTAACATTATGTCCATTCATCCAGTTAAAATGCGGGAAAATCCAATTCTGGCTAAAGTGAACACCAAACGTGTAAAATTAATTTGATGCTTTAAAAAATCTGAAATAAACATTCAAGATATTAATTAAATTATATAAAAACACTCAAAAAATTATTTTGCTGCTTGTTCAAACTACTTTGCTGAAAACAACACTATTCTTAGATTTTTTTGCAGAGCTTCATTGTTTTGTGTTTAATCCACTTTGATTTTTTTCAAGGGAACTTAATTGATTTGTGTTGGGACGACTTGAATGAATTGTGTGGAAGCCTGCATTTTTTACACTGCATACACTTTTCCAGTTATTATTTATCAACAATCCTTGAGAGTTCTGCTAATCTCTTACCATGGAAATGAAAACAGCCACTCACACAGTTTCTCCTCCAGAGCTCCTGCTCCTCACCAAAGTGTGCTTAGTCTGTTTCATCATTCCAGCAGTTTTTTTTAATCAATGGTAGATGAAACCATATAAATATAATTAATGTAATATGTCAAATCTTTAACCCTAATAATAAAAACAACCCGTGGCAAGTGGATAAAAGTAGGCCAAATCTGAGGGAAAACTGTGGACTTGGCAACCCCACTATAGAGTATGGTTCAGCACATTTCAGTTCGGTTTTGCACAACTCTATTTACACTTCCTCTACAGTTTACTACCACTTAAAGTGGGTGGGAATGGGATTATCGATAGTTACACTGTATATACTGTTGTGACATCTACATAAACATGTGACACAAACCATGCCACAACACAATGAATGCTACAGATGTAACTGTGTTCTTGAGCTATATATACAGTTATATAAACATAGTGGGTTTAATGTCTTGTGTTGCAAATGAAATGATGCTGGTAGCGATGATTATTTTGGACCAATCGATGTTCAGCAGTGCGTATATATTATGTTTTGGTAACAATAGGATGGACCTCACCCAAGGTGGTACTAAACAAAAAATCACTATCCTACGTCAATTCGTAACTTTGTACGTGGCGAATTTGTATGATCTCATTCATTCATTTTAGTACAATTTGCTCATCCCTCAATGACGATTGGGTTTAGAGTTAGGGTTTTGAGCCCCACCTCCTTTGTATGATTGAACTCCTATAAATTCATACTAAACTGACAAAACTTAAAATAGTAACGTTTCCTTGTGAGATCAGACTAAATAGTCCCTAAAGGTGAGCGATAGTAAACAAAACCATGCCTATAGCTTCTTGTACAGCGCCACTGATGCAATCCAAGACCAGCGATGAGATGATCCCAAGGTTTCCATAATCCTGGACCAGGCGGTATCCTGAGAAGATGCCGTGGTGGTCATGGAGGAGTGGAAAGCATGAGACTGATTCCTCATGACTAGGGCCAGACGGAATCTGCGGACGTTTTTTGCTATTTCTGCGGAGAATTTTGGTAAAAATCTGCGGATTTCTGCAGAATAATTTTGGGAGTATCATAACTAAAACCTTAATATATGAAATAAAAATTGATATGTTTTTAACTTTTATTTAATGTTTAAAATGCGAATCCAATTAGATTTATATATAATATATCAACTAAAAGACAGAAAATATTACTGTACAAACTGCATTGTACATAAATCAGATAAACATTTTCATATTAGTCAATAATATTACTGTAGTTAATTAAAAAAAACTGAATAAATATAGATTTACACACATTTACACAAGTAAATAAACAGAATTAATGACGGGCTAAAAATCTGCAGAAATCTGTGAAAAGTCTGTGGAACATCTGCGGAATTCTGCGCGCGCAGATTCCGTGTGGGCCTACTTATGACGTTCCAGGGACAAACGAGTCTTGCTGACGTCCAGCTTCTTCAGCTTCCACCGCCTAGACTGCAGCTGTGCACAAGACGTTTGGTCCTAGGAGAAATGGTCGTGCCCAACTGAGCCTGGTTTCTCTCAAGGTTTTTTTTAATTCTCTTCACACACTGGCTTACATGGTTCGGGATCTGTAGAGCTGCGCATCGATAGATTTGCTCTTCAGTGTTTGGACTCTCAGTAGTGATGATTAAACCACACTGAACTGAACTGAACTTAAACTCTGAAAACTGAACTGACACTGTTTCAATTTACTATAATCTTCTATGTGAAGCTGCTTGACACAATCTACATTGTAAAAGCGCTATACAAATGAAGGTGAATTGAATTGTTTTCAATAAAAAATGATAATAGTTTCTCATTCATCTCCCCCAAATCTTTATATTTGATTTAATTTGGTCTGATTCTTTGACAGATGTAGGCTGTGAAGTAGCTGAAATCACTTTAATATGCAACTACTTTATGTGTGTTTATCTGAATGTCTGCTTATTATAGCATTTGTTGGCTTGTTGTTTCGACTTATAGAATTTATAAGCTTTAGGGATTTACTACATTGGGTAGATGCAAGTCATTCCATGTGGTATTATTTTAAGTATGTATTTAGAAGTACTTAAAGTGGCTTCAAGTTTCTAGCAAGATCTGGCAATGCAAATTAGCCTATGTTTGTACCTTGTTTACTGGGATTCTGTGCATACAGAAAAGTGGGGAGATAAGGTGTTAAAATATATCCTTAACTTTCAGTTTGGCTGTTAATTCGGTTTTGCGCATATGCAAGATTCAATGGCTTAAAAAAAAAAAAGGTGGTGTACTATTACCCACCCAATCCGCCCATGCGGTGTTATTTTTTACCTGAATGTTTCAGCGAGACATCATTCAGTTGACTTCGAAAAACAAATTAAAATAAGAGTTAAAAAAACATTTGGTATACAGTTAAAGGGGATGCGAATACACATAAATTAGGGAGGTCTAATGAGCAAAACAAGTGAGTATACTGAGGGTATACGCAATTATTGATCCTCAGAAGTCATAATACCCAGACAGCTAGTGGAAAAAATTAGGCATACTGCCTATACGTGCGTATAGCCCCGACTACACCACTGGCAAGATTAAAGGTAATTATGTAAATAAGCTTCAGTTTCTCACACAGATTGATCATGTTGCTTCATCAAGATGCATCTCAACGACAATTCATTACATTTTATTAATCACCAAATCAGAATTTCAGCCTAAAATCTCCTTTAATTTTCTTCTGAAGAACATCTACAGCTTGACTGACCAGAAGTCAACTGCAAATTTCCGTTTTTGGCTGAACCCTAACTTTAAGTCTGGTGGCTAACTAAGACCAGAAACCAATGTTAGCATCTTTTAATCCATTTTTCCTCCAGCGGGGAACTTTTATGCACATTCCATCCAGCTTGGAAAGTTGGAATGTCTGACTTCCTAGTTTAAACAGTGTAATAAAACGCCACTTGAAGTTGGACTTCCAACTTGGAAACTCATTCGGAAACCTAAAACTCTGATTTAGCAAAATGCAGATGTGTGACGTAATGATCAGAATATAAATCTATTTGACAAGCACACGTTGCATAGCATTGCATATTGACTTTGAATAGTATTGTTGCAATTATTGGAGCATACAAATGCTTTATTTTTTAAATTAAAGATACTTAAGTTCAATGATTTGGTTAAATTTAAAACAGCACAATTTATGTTTAAAGCTAGGAACAAACTACTTCCAGAATGCATACAAACGTTTTTCGAAGAACGACAAGGGGGATATAATCTGAGAGAAGAACTCAATTTTAGGAGGTTGAAAACAAGAACAACTTTAAAAAGTTTGTGTATGTCTGTCTGTGGTGTAAAACTATGGAACAGTCTAGATCTGACTCTTAAACAATGTCAGGATAATAATCAATTTAAAAAGTTGTATAAATATATATTATTAAAGGAGTATAACGATGAAGGTGATTGAAAAGGTATAAAAAGAGAAAGGTATGATGAAATTTTAATTAATGGCTATTTACAGTACTAGGTTTTTTTGTTTTTTGTTTTTTCTCTGGGTTTATGTTACAAGGTATACGGGTACATATGGAACCAAACATATAGTTTGTCAGATATGCCAAAAGGATAAAATATGTTCATGTGAAAGGAAGAGATAAGTAAAGGAAGAAATAAGTTTAAGTAATAGACGAATGATGTATGTGGTGATGGGGTGGGAAAATAATAAGCTTGTGCTTCATCCCACTCCATTTTCGACCTTGTTGAAATGTATTCTTTTGTTAATGATATTTTATGTATGACACTTTGTTCGAAAATAAATAAATCAAATCAAATCAAACATTTGCGTCTTTATATTTGTTATCTCCTGAGCACCAGGAACCAGATTTTGATGCAGTACTGAGTTTCTAATGATAAGTCAGCTGAATATATTGTGGAGCACACACACATACAGTTGAAGTCAGAATTATTAGCCCTCCTGAATTTGTAATCGTTTTAATAACAAATTTCTAATAGCTGATTTCTTTTATCTTTGCCATAATGACAGTACATACTATTTTACTAGATATTTTATTAAGATACTAGTATTCAGCTTAAAGTGACATTTATAGGCTTAACTAGGTTAATATGGTCCCAGCAGACACAAAGTCATAAAACCTTATTATTAGGTTTGATTTAGGTTGTGATGTCAGGTGACCAAAATTCAATGTCTAGCCAGCATGTAAGGACAACGTTGTTTTGATGTCAAATGATGTTGATATTTGGTTCATTATAGGTTGTGTTGGAAAGTGACCAAATCCAATGTCAATTCAACATCTCGGTACAAGTGGTGTACAGGTCACCTTTATCAGGTTTGCCTTTCCACAGCCATATGGTATTAATGGTACCCTTTTGGTGGTCATGGTGTTCGACAGAAAGTTTCAGCCAACGTCATTCTCATTCGAGGAAATGTGAAAGTAAAGCTGAATGACTGCATATATGAACACATACAGACCTTAACTATTACAGAAAAACTACACACAGCATATATTTAGTCCGTATTTGGGTTCAAGCACACGCAACATATAGCCTACAGTCAGTGCAAACCTCTCATGTGTGTCTTTAATCTTCACCAGCACATGTAAACCGCTATTAGAAAAGTAATTCTGTCCCATTTGAGGTCATGATAGTCCAAAGGAGATGATAATAGTTAAACATGGCAGTTTGTTTATGTTTTTAGGTTGCTGAAATAATCATTTGTTCCTTAGTTTTTTCCAGCTTCTCCTTTGTTTTTCCGCGCGTCACTCTCACGTTTTCCGTATCTGAAAGGATCGGATGTTCGAAGCACTTATATAATAATCATGCGCACTTTATTATCATTAGCTCAAGTGCACGCGAAAAGGGCGAAACCGCTCGCACTTCAGACGGCCTTGTAAACACAACGGGGCACAGAGAAATTCTGTTCTTCTTCTTGGCTTCATGGATGTTTATCAAGATGACGACAAGATTGTTTAAGATCGGGTCGACCATGGCTCGTTATTATATGTATATATTATTACGGTGTAATGTCTCGCTGTGTTTTTAAAAAATGGAGCTTCCTTTGTTTCTTTTTGTTCTCCTGCTTGTGCATGAGCTAGTGATGTATCTCAGTAAACCAATAGCATTCAGCTGCGTGTCTTGCTCTGCTTTTTGGTACTCTTTTGTTATGCTAGGTGGTACGGTTTGCTTTTGGTACTTTTGACAGGGGAAACGGCCATAATTGCATACTGAATCATACTGTACCGAACTGTATCGTACCGTAGCATTCAGTGGAACGGGCCATTTTTCGTCAGGTATGGAAACCAAAATCCACCATCTGTCATGTCATAGTGATAACGTCCACACAACCTCAGCTGTAACATCATTAGACGTTGGTATTTGGTTGATTATAGGTTGGACATTGGACACTGACGTTGGGTTCTGAAGTCAGCCTGAATTTTCATTTCCAACAAATTGCAAACATCCCCACAACGTTGGGATACAACGTTAATCTGACGTCATCTTGACGTTCTGTGCCTGCTAGGGTTAATTAGGCAAGTCTTGTATGATGATGGTTTGTTATGTAGACATATTAAAAAAAAACATATTAATTTATAATATAATGCTAATAGTATTGACTTTAAGATGGTTTTAAAGAATTTAAAACAAATTAAAATAAAAAATGTTAGAGGAAATACTGTGAAAAAGTCCTTGCTCTGCTAAAAATTAAGGAAATATAAAAAACACACAGGATAATTTTGTATGTACACACTGTAAAAAAATTTGGGTTACAAATAACAAATTTAAGTGGACTGAACATAAAACGATTAAGTTCTCAAGAATTGTGTTGTTTAAACTCATTTTAAGTAGTTTGAACAAGCAGAATTTTTTTTGGAGTGCAGAAACACTACTCGCCTCGCATACCAGGAAGCTGAAATTGTGACCTCTGAACTCGTCCAACTATTCATCATGCGCTGCCTCGTCTCAGTTCGGATGGGTCGCCAGCTGTGAAACATGCGCACAACACACATCATCTGCGACCCATCTGCACACAGCGAGTCTTGGGGGCCGTTTATCAAACACTGGAGACACTGAGACTAACTTTCATACTCACACACACACACCCCAAACTCTCTCTGCTGCTCTTTTGTCCGCTTGTATGTTTTACTGGGTTACATTGCAACAGCGTTTAAAACAAAGTCATAATCGCAAAATGAGGTAAACAGACATTGATATTTCTTTGTTGATGTTACATTATTCATTCAGCAGATGCTTTTACCCAAACTCATTTACAAATGAGGAAAGCACAAGCAATTTGTCATAAATCATTGCGTTGGCTTGACTGTTATTAGACTTTTTTTGAGGGGAGGGATAAACTTCCCAACCTGAAACCAAATGCCTCTACTGTAACTCCTATTAAATTTTCAAGCAACATACAACATCCTCAATGTAACCTTCACTCTATTTTGCAGTATCCTTTCTAGCTTCTCTAACATACACTTACCGGCCACTTTATTAGATACAGCTGGTCCAACAGCTCGTTAATTGCAAATTCTAATCAGCCAATCACATGGCAGCACTCAATGTGTTTGAGGCATGTAGACATGGTCAAGGCGATCTCTGCAGTTTCAACCGAGTATCAGAATAGGGAAGAAAGGTGATTTAAGTGACTTTGAATGTGGCATGGTTGTTGGTGCCAGATGGGCTGGTCTGAGTATTTCAAAACTGCTGATCTAGCTTGAATTTTCACGCACAACCCATCTCTAGGGTTTACAGAGAATGGTCTGAAAAAAGAGAAAATATCCAGTGAGCGGCAGTTCTGTGGGCGCAAATGCCTTGTTGATGCCAGAGGGTCAGAGGAGAATGGCCAGACTGGTTCCAGCTGATAGAAAGGCACAGTAACTCAAATAAGCACTCGTTACAACCGAGGTCTGCAGAGGAGCAACTCTGAATGCACAACACGTCCAACCTTGAGGCAGATGGCTACAGCAGCAGAAAACCACACCCGGTGCCACTCCTGTCAGCTAAGACAGGAAACTGAGGCTAAAAGTTGGCACATGCTCACCAAAATTGGACAATAGAAGATTGGAGAAAAGTTGCCTGGTCTGATGAGTCTCGATTTCTACTTGCGACATTCAGATGGTAGGGTCAGAGTCTGTGCGTCAACAACATGAAAGCATCTCCATCCTTGCCTTGTATCAACAGTTCAGGCTGGTGTGGTTTAAGTGTGTAGGGCAGGGCTATTCAATTACAAATTTAGTTGGGGCCAGATTGTCAACCAAGAAGGTTAGCTGGGCAGTCATTTTAGCGGCAAAGCAGCTCATATGGACAAATTTTAAAACCAACACAACAAATTAATTGAAAAAACATAAGGTTTATTCGTTGTTTCTTTTTTAACTTTGGTCAGTTTGCAGAGCAAAAGGTGCATACAAAAGAGCTGAATTAACAGAATCTGAGGGGGTACTCACACGATGTTACAGTTGCCTTGAACTGGGCTGAAGCACGCTTGTCCCCCCTCCCCGTCTCCCCCGACGGCCCGCACTCACGTTGCATTCGGGCCTGAGCACGCTTACGTCATTGATGATGCGCTGTTCACGTTTAAGATGCGCTCCTTCGCTCAGCACAGTCAGATTTCTTTATATCGTTATATCATTTTAGTGGTTAGGATGCAGTGACATGCAGTCAGATATTTCGCCGAACAGATCAGCCCTTTTGATGCTCATAAACAATCCAAAAAAAATCCTCATACTGGCCCGAATGAAAAGGTTTGCTAAAGGTGCAGCTGTGGTTGCAGTGAGGTGGTTGCATCTTTATAATCTAACGACAGTTTTTCGTTTATAAACAGCAAGAATGATTAATTAATTTTATATGAAACAGGCCCTTAAAAGTCACGGCTCACTTCAGTTTCGGGCT
>NC_079447.1:6965227-7024632 GCF_903798145.1 Danio aesculapii | reverse complement strand
AGCGTGAGAACATTCTTCTGGACTTCTCAGTTTTTCTCCTCCTCCATCGTTCTCATGGTCCAGGCGTCTCCCAGCTGTTTCTAATACTCCTCTCAGTCATGCTGGATGCTTTGGAGCTATATGATTACAGCTGCGGGAGTATGTGTGTGTGTGTGTGTGTGTGTGTGTGGTGTGTGTGTGGGTGGTGTGTGTGTGTGTGTGTGGTGTGTTGTGTGTGCGTGTGTGGTGTGTGTGTGTGTGTGGTGGTTGTGTGTGTTTTAACCATATGTTACCATACTGGCTCTACCCAGGGGAAATGGAGCCGCTCTTAAAGATGTTGGCTCAGGTCTGGTGTTTCACTGTGTTCATTCCTGCGTCCAGGCGCCATGTAAAAGCGTTTGATTGACAGAGGGAAGCAGGAAACTGTTTTTCTTCTCCCTTTCGGGTTTTCCATATAGAGATGCTGATTCAGTGTGTTTGCGAAGGCAAGACACTACAGGGTTTTTTTCATGAGATTTTTGGGATCCATGGCTTGTCATGGTGCTTTTTCTTTCTGTCAGTTGTAAAGAAAACACCCCAAAATATACTTTTAAAGGCGCCTTTGTGACATCAAAATAAACTTGTTTAGATGTTAGTATCAGTCTGTTAAGTCTGTTGAATAAGCTAGTGTGCTCCAAAATTTGCATTAGAAGATTATAAACATCAAAAGCTTTTAGTTTGTCACTTCTGCCCAAATGGATCAATGCTTTTGTTTGGCATCACCTTATACTTCAGGTTTCATCAAATCTTCTGACCAATCAAATGCTCTCTAGTATCTGACATGCCCTGCCCCCCTTTACGATGCTTTTTATTTGCTTTTTTATTTGATGTGCTTGAGCTCAACAACTCTCACTGACAGAGTTATGATAAAAAAGGAAATACTTATTGGCTATTTAAAAAAAGGGGAGGAGCTATTATCTGTCCCACCATCTCTTCGTGTTTTAGTTGCGATTACGTCAAACATCGAATAAAAATATGCACATTTCAAAGCACTTCATGGGTCCTTTAAGTAATATTTTACACATCTGTAACAATCTGTGTCTGTAGATTTAACTTGCAAATGCACTCAACGGCCACTTTATAGGTACACCTTACTAGTACCGGGGTTGGACCTCCTTTATTTTGAACCTATATCCGTTATGATGTAGCAGAAATCGAGACTCATCAGACAAGGCAACATTTTTCCAATCTTTCGTTGTCTAATTTTGGTGAGCCTGTGTGACTTGTAGCCTCAGTTTCCTGTTCTTAGCTGACAGGAAGTGGCACCCGGTGTGGTCTTCTGCTGCTTGTAGCCCATCCGCCTCAAGGTTGGACGTGTGTGTGGGTTCAGAGATGCTCTTCTCAGTTTGTAAAGAGTGGCTCTATTTGAGTTACTGTGCCTTTCTTTCAGCTGGAACCAGTCTGGCCATTCTCTCTGACCTCCGACATCCATCAACAAGGCATTTGCGCCCACAGAACTGCCGCTCACTGGATATTTTCTCTTTTTCAGACCATTCTCTGTAAACCCTACATGTTATGCATGAAATAGATCCCAAGAGATCAGCAGTTTCTGAAATACTCAGACCAGCCCGTCTGGCATCAACAACTATGCCACGTTCAAAGTCACTTAAATCACCTTTCTTCCCCATTCTGATGCTCGGTTTGAACTGCAGCAGATCGTCTTGACCATGTCTACATGCCTGATTAGATTAAAAATTTGCATCAACGAGCAGTTGGACAGGTGTATCTAATAAACTGGCTGGTGAGTGTGTTTCTTTTAAAAAAAGTTTTTTTTTTTCTGATGAACCGAGCCATAAATCTCCACTTCAGCTGCACTTACATGCATCGAACTTCACAGATTTATTCATATATTTGTGAAGGTTTTTTTCTGAGAGGAATGTTCCTATAATATGCTCTTTTTTACAGTTGGTCAAATTTATTCGCTCTCTGGTGAAACTTGAATTCTGTTTTAAACATTTCTAAAGTGCTTTTAAGAAGAGATCTTAAGAATTTTGAAGGGGCAAATATTATTGACATTAATTTATTATTTTTCAAATGTAAAAGCTACATAATAATAATAATAATAATAATAATAATAATAATAATAATAATAATAATAATAATAATAAAATACTTTCTCCGGATAAAAAAATATTTTAGGAAATGCGTGTTAAAAAAATTTTGTTAGACGTCCCCAAAAAAAAAAAAGAAAAAAGAAAATTCACAGCAAGCTAATCATTTTGCCTTTAACTGTATATATTTAATTCTTTAAAAAATTATATTATTTAAGTTTTATTTTATTTGAATTTTCAGTATTTTCTGAACTACCTAAAGTACCTAAATCATTCTTGTAAAAACTTAATATGGTAATTTGTTTAAAATGAATGTATAATTCAAATGTGTTAACAAAATTTGAACCTAACCTTACTTGATTAAATGTTCAAGCTTTTGTGCAAGACATTTGCAAATTAACATTTACAGTGGGTACGGAAAGTATTCAGGTCCATATTGACATATTGACAGAAAAACACAGAATTGTTGACATTTTTGCAGATTTATTAAAAAAGAAAATCTGAAATTTCACATGGTCCTAAGTATTCAGACCCTTTGCTCAGTATTTAGTAGAAGCACCCTTTGGATCTAATACAGCCATCAGTCTTTTGGGAAAGATTCCACACGTTTTTCACAGCTGGATTTGGGGATCCTCTGGGATTCCTTCTTGCAGATCCTCTCCAGTTCTTTCAGGTTGGAAGGTAAACATTGGTGAACAGTCATTTTTAGAGATGCTCAATTAGGTTTCAGTCAGGGCTTTGGTTGGGCCATTCGAGAACAGTCTCAGAGTTGTTGTGAAGAAACTTCTTCGTTATTTTAGCTGTGGAAAAAAATTACTTAAATAATTTTAGCAAATGGGTCCAATATAACAAAGAGTAAAAAATTTAAGCGGGTCCATGGCTTAATTTGTGCTGGAACAATCCGGATCCGGCACCTTTGAAATCTGATCCGGCATCCGATCCCCCTTCTCACATGCACTCCTGCCTCGCTCTTCACTTTCTTCCACGACTCCCAAACCCCAGCGGCGTAGCAACCTCAAAAAAAGGGGGGGGGGGGAATCCGTCCCCCTCACTTTATGAGACAGACCATTTAGAAACAGGTGATTAATAATTATATGAATATATGATCTCATACAGCCGCCCCCCCACTTTTAAAATGTCCGCTACGCCCCTGCCAAACCCTCTTCAGTTTGTCCGTGACACCCAAGCCCCACCCACCCGCTCTTCAATTTGTTCATGACAAACCCCCACGCTGTTTCCTTTACTGACACCCAAGGTTATTACAGTTAACAAAAATGAACGAAAAAACGAAAACTAAAATTTAAAATAATTGTCGTTCACTGAAATCAAAATAAAAACGAGAGTTATTTAAAAAACTAGAACTACTGAAACTGTATTGTGTACATACAAAACTAACTGAAACTAACTAAAATTACAGCAAAAAAAAAAAAAAAAACATTCGTTTGTGTCTTTGAAAGTGTATTTAATACATAATTTTACTGTAGGCCTTTTAGAAGTAAATATAATTCGGGCTGCAGGTGTTTGACCCGTACGGCACCGCTGTAGTCTGTAGTCCTGCTGCCATTGGCCAGATCGAGCCGGTTCTCCTCCAGTCATCCCCACTGTTGCTCCCGTGACAAAAACAAGGAGTGGACATGACAGCAGCACGGTGACAGCATTAAATACAGAGACTTAAAAGTATTACTTTAAACACATTGTGCCCAATACTGGGTTTTTACTTCTGTATCGCGATCGCGAATGAATCTTTTTAACCGGATCTTCTAAGTAAACCGGCTAATTTAATTCACCAAATCGAACTGAATCTTTTGAAACGATTCGCGTCTACAGTAAGCACTCTTATCCACAAACTACTTACTTTTTAACAAGCCTAATACCTCCCTCTGACTCTAAATAATCCAATATATACTCTTATTCAGTTATTAGAACAGTAATGTTACACTGAGATCATATTTGAGAACTGGTGAGCCGATAATACGGCTCATGCGTGATTCAGTGAACCAAACACAAACAGTGCATGACAGCCTGCTGTGACCGAACTAAACTTGGAACAACTTCACCGTGGGTAAACCGAGGGCTTAAATGAGAGGATCTGGTGAAAAACGTAAGTTTATTTCATAACAGAAAATCGTATTTTAATCGAATTTTAAATAAGTAAATCATGCTCTATCTCTTTATCTGGGTTGCAAAACCTTACTGTAAGACATTTTATAGATCATGGTGATGTTTTATCTGACTGAAATTACTATTGCTCACTACATAATTTTGGTATGTTGAGTCCAAACATCAAATATCTGAACTTCCCATCACTACTGTTTATCTAACATCAGAATCAGCCTTGAACACATATTGCACTTAAGGCTGCTGTCTTGTGGGCTGTTGTATTTGAATTTGAGGATGAGTAGATGGTAGTGGTAGATATTAGTGTTCATGTGTCCTCTAAATCCAGGTTTAAAAAAAATATATGACTGAGTTTTTATTATACAATATTTATTCTGTTGATTTTGAATCTTGCATCTAACAAATATGCTTATTTAGAAAATAAAAGTAAAACTGAAACTAATAAAAAGTAACCTAATTCTAAATAATTTCAAAATATAAAAACTAATAAAAACTAGTAAATCTGCCTCTAAAAACTAATTAAAACTAAACGAATTTGAAAACAAAAAGTCAAAATAGAAACTAAAGCTAATGAAAAATCTCAAACTATTATAACCTTGGTGACACCTCTTCCTCCTCTAGTAACATGCTGGATCCATTACCCTGATCTGCTCCGAGAAGCGGGCTTGAATACTTTCTGTACTCACTGTATATTTAATTAAACAATTTCTGATTTGCATATTTAAACGTAATATTCTAGTAAATTTTAATTAAAAAAATAAATAAATGTGCTCAACTCTAAATGCAATCAATCAACTGTGAAACCTTTGGTTTTGTTACCCAGTAGTTTCGTGCCCCAAGAATGAATTTGACCTAATACCGATGAGTCTAGAAAAGATGCGTGTTCATCTCTCCCAATAGTGTGTTGTCATCTGGAAGATCATTTTGCTCATATGTCTATGAAAGATTCCCTGTCGAATGTTAGAATGGCATGCAGCAGATGTTTTTTCGATGTTCATGAAACATACAGACTGTCAGCGCCGAGCGTGTTTGAACATCGCTATCATCCATTCTTGCATTGGTCTGATGGTAAGAGATCTTAGTCCTCGAGGGGCTGATAGAGTTTCCTTGTGTCTGAGCCATTGAAGCAGATGGGGTTGTATTGGGAAGTTGCAGAGTACTGACCTTAAAGGGATAGTTCACATTAAAAAAATGAAAAGTCTGTCATCATTAACTCACCCTTTACTTGCTTCAAACCTCTATTTCTTTCTGATGAACTCAAAAGAAGATATTTTGAAGAAAGTTGGAAATCTGTAACTATTGATTTGCAGTGTTTTTTCCTATTATGGAAGTCCAACCCAGGCTCATTCTGAAAACGTACCGCTATATACATTTCTGGAGAGTACCAAATACGTCCCTGGAGCTATGCTTTTTTCCAGTTTTTGTTACCAGAGACCACTGTGTGTGCTTTTTCAGCGAGTGCCATTCATGCCTGCTGTTCTTGAGAAAATCTATCAGAGGCCGCTGTCGACTGACTGACTGACCGATCAACTGACCCCACCTCCTTCCCTAGACCCAACCAATAGTGTTTTCAAAAGCACAGACTGACCCGCCCACCCACTTCCCTTAACCCTCCCGACAGTTTTAAAAAGCAATGCAGAAAGAAAAGCCCTCGGCTGGTTTTAACCAGATTTTCAGGTTTTACCACATTCCACCCATTTATTTACTTGTTTATTTTCTTTTTGGCTTTTAATTTTATTTTCAGCGATAACTAGTAAGTACAGTCCATAACTAGTGAGTACATTTTCGTTTTTTGGCTGAACTCTCCCTCTCTAACTGACTTAGTTTCTCTTCGTTTTGCTCTTGACAGTAGTTGACCTGAAAGAAAAAATTGTTGCAGACTGTTCATCAGTAACTGATTATATGTAATCTGGATTACACAGTGAGATTCCATTAAAAATATAGTTTATTACATCTTAAAATACTTCAAATATTTCAAAGAATATTTCAGTCTGAAGCAATTTTAACTAGCTTAAACCACAGTTTCATGTTTTCACATAATCCACAACACACATATTTCTCTCAATAAACGGGATAAATAGGAAAATCAAGTAACTTTCTGAAAATGAAATGCATTACTTCACTGTAAAAAGTGTTTTTTTATTTTACTTTTTAAAGGTGAGTAAAACCATTCCCTTAAAATGAAGTAACGAACTATGTGCACAATTATAACCAGCTTTAGTCACTTTTTTTTTAAGTAAAGTCAACTTTTGAAAGGTAATCACTTTTAACTTTTGTGTAATCTGATTACTTGTTTTACCCCAGCGTTCTTCATACAGTATCAGTATTACCTTTAATATAACATGCCATAATGATACACTACCTGATAAAAGTCTTGTCATCGATCCCAGATGTAAGAGCAACAAGTAATAACTTGACTTCTAGTTGATCATTTGGAAAAGTGTCAGAAGGTAGATTTCTCTGATGAATCATCTGTTGAACTGCATCCTAATCATCACAAACACTGCAGAAGACCTACTGGAACCTGCATGGACCCAAGATTCTCAGAGACTAGTCATGTTTGGTGAAGGAAAAATCATGGTTTGGGGTTACATTCAGTATGGGGGCAAATGAGAGATCTGCAGAGTGGATGTCAACATCAACAGAGGTATCAAGATATTTGTGCTGCCCATCACATTACAAACCAAAGGAAAATTGAAGATGAATCCAAAGAATCTTGATGAACTCTGGGAGTCCTGCAAGAAGGCTTTCTTTGCCATTCCAGATGACTTTATTAATAAGTGATTTGAGTCATTGCAGAGATGTATGGATGCAGTCCTCCAAACTCATGGGAGTCATACATAATATTCAATTTTTTCCACTGCAGCATGACTTTATATTCTATACAGGACTTTATTTCTGGTAAGTGATAAGACTTTAGTCCAAGCAAAGTCAGACCTTACTGTCCTAATTAAATCATTAAAAATCAAGGCATGATCACATTTTATTTTGGTAAAATAAGCGTAATCTAGAGGCCTTTACCTTTAACATAAGCCACTTCTGATACCAAATGATCAACTAGAAGTCAAGTAATTATTTGTTGTTCCTAAAACTTCGATAGGCGACAAGACTTTTGTCAGGTGGTGTATATACAGTATGCATGATTAAACTGCAAAATTTACTTCATTTTTTTGGTCTTGTTTCTAGTTCTAGTTTTGAATCCTAAATCAAGAGGAGTTTTCTAGACAAGCAAAACATATTGTCTTGTTTTAAGAAAAAAAATATGTTCAAATTAACTGAGAAATAATCTGCCAAAGGGGTAAGCAAAATATATATGTCAAAAGGAAAAACAAGATTATTTTGCTCACCCAATTGGGAGATTATTTTGCTTGTTTTAAGAAAATACCCACTTAATTTTGACATTATTTCTTTAAAAAAAAAATAAAAAAAATTTTGTTTTGTCTAGAAAATGCTTCTTGATGGAAAAAAATCTAGATATTTGGACTAGAAACAATACAAAAAATCTAAATAAGAAAAAACATTTTAACTTATGATCGTTTTGATTAAGTCTCATTTAATTTCTGACTTTCCTATGGGTGCAAATAAAATGATAGATTTAGTGTCAGATTAACACGACATGCAGTGTGATTCACTCCTCCTAGAGTCATTACTGATTTCACCATCACATCATTTAACTGTGTTTAGCTCTGAATAACCTCAGTTTTGTTATCTGCATGAATCAGACACTCAAGTAAACGCACAGCGCTCAGACAGAAAGACTGCGGAGAATGTGCTGCCGTCAGATTTCAAGTGCCCTGTAAACATGTTTGTGGTGCTGTTTGCATTTTAAAGTCTGCCGAATGGGGTCACGAGTGAAGAAGGGGCATATTTTTCTCTGAGTGATTCACACGTGGAACATTCTGCACAAGTGTGGGGGGGAACATGGTTTGAATATTTTGAAATGAATCATTTGAAGAGGAATGAATCGAGATCTCGAGGGGGTTTTGTGGTGGGAGCTCATGTTCCCCTTAGATCTAAGAATGGCATTTGAGTATGGTTTCCACCCGCTCTGTGCTGTGGTTTAAGGGTACAGTCCTTCCCACTGTATCTTTGTCTTTGAAAGATGAGAGATAAATTAAACTTTTTTTAAGTTCTCATAGAGATATTTTTTGACACCCAAATGAATACATTTTATGACCTTTTCTTCTGTCTGTATGAAGTTTGATTGAGGTCAGGCAGATGCCACTGCTGATTTGCTGAATGTATAAAAGATGACGATCGGTACACATCAAATGCACTGCTAAATGTACCAAAAGCTGAATGAAAAAGCATAACTTTTTTAGTTTTTGTTTTACTGTAGTGCAACTTTATAACCATCGGCGAAATGTGGAATATTCAAAAACCATATCAAACATTAACCATGAATTATATAGCTATCAAAATGGATAAGACTGCAACAAATTATTCATATAACATCATAAAAATAGCCTTTTTCTTATTATATTTACAATCAAAGATTCTATTGTGATTTTAGAATTAAGATTTGTCTGTCATCCTACTTTATGAAGTAATTACCCAAAAAATACAATCTATATTTGTAATATATCCTAAAATAATGTATGAGTAACCAGAGCGTCAATGAAGGTTTGCACCAGTGGTGTAGTCCTTGCTATATGCACGTATACTCAGTATGCCTACTTTTTTCTATGAGCTGTTTCGGTATTAGGACTTCTGATGATCATACTGTCAGTATACTCACTTGTTTTGGTGATTAGACTTCCCTAATTTTTGTCTATTGAGTATTTGAGTTTTTCGAAGATCACAACAAAACAGCTGAATGAAGTCTCGCTGAAACGTTCAAGTAAAATTATAAAACAGCATGGGCGTCGCTTTAGCTCTCCTATTTTCCATTCAGCCCCCCTAACACCTTTGCGATTACCTGTACACTACTAAATGACCACCTCAATCCCCTTTAAATTTGATATAAAAACGGCGTCAAAATCCCGCTCCTGAACTCGTTTTTAGTTAGTCAGCAAACCACAGTGTGTGTGTATATATATATATATATATATATATATATATATATATATATATATATATATATATATATATATATATATATATATATATATATTTATTTATTTATTTATTTATTTATATAAATATGTATATAAATCAAATGAATCAAAAATACATTGACTTTCGTCGTTTCTTTGCCTACTTTTAAAATTTGGATTGGGCGGGTAATAGTACACCACCCATTTTTTAGGACTACACCACTGGTTTGCACCTTATTTTTTGTAAAAATTTTTTTTAGATTTTTTGTATTGTTTCTAGTCCAAATATCTGGATTTTTTTCCATCAAGAAGCATTTTCTTGAAAGAACAAAAATATTGTTGTTTTTTTCAAGAAATATTGTCACAATTAAGTGGGTTTTTTCCTTAAAACAAGCAAAATAATAGTACTGAAACTCTCATATACTTTGCTAGTTTGGTTTATTCAAATCACTTATAATGCATGTGTTGGACTCTAGGAGGAAATCGGAGCACCTGGAGGAAACTCACGCCAACATGGGGAGAGCATGTGTACTCCACACGGAAACTCCAACTGGCCTAGCTGGGACTCGAACTAGCGACCTTCTTGCTGTAAGCCAACAGCGCCGTGCCGCCCTATCCTGGATAAATCTAGAAAAGAGGGGGAGGAGTAGGGGTGGATGGCAGGATTATTCAAAAACGAAGATGACTAAGGTAAGAAAATCTGGCTATTTATTATGCGTTTGGATTCGTCTAATTGGTAAATCGTGATGGCTAATGTGAAACCACCCATGGTCAATCATGAGCATGTGATCCTCTCGAAATTAGCTTCAGTTAATTAATTAAAATAAATTAATATTTGGATATTAACTCAAGCTTTTAACGCTGTCAACCCAAGTTATTGTCAAATGTTCATTTCTAAGAGACAAACTAAACTACTACAGTAAATCAGGTATTGGTGCCACTATGTGTACAACTGCACTGTGGGTATTGTAGCCGCTCAGGCAGCGTTGCCAGGTCACGATTTTCAACACAATTAGACTCTTTTAAAAATGCAGTGGAAGAAAAAAAAATGAGTTTGAAGGTTGTTTTTTTTTTGACACACAAAAACGTGGCTAAATATTGAATAATTTTGTTATGAACAATGATCCTGGAATACATACCTGGCAACCCAAAGGCCACTGCAAGTGAATGAGTTAAGTAGGGTATATGCCGAGCTAGTGTTGTTCCCATACTAAGAAACTACCGGTGACCGGTTATTGTGAGTTTTTTCCATTTTATATGATTCCTTTGACAGCATCAATGTTGTAATGCAATTCAAATACATTCAGTTAAATAGACTTTGGCATTCATTCAGTTGCTCAAGCGTAAAACGAGACAAAAAGCCGTTTACTCGCACGTGCCTGTCAGAATCGGCAGGCCAGCGCAGGAGCTCCATTGAATATACTGGGGTAAAATAAATGCTCATATTATAAAGACATGGCAGGGGAAAATGTAATTTAATGCAGAGCTTCTTGTACAATCTGAGACCCACTTTATATCAGATATCACTCATCCAGTGGAGATCGCTGATTTTTAAAGAAAACAGACCTTAAACGCGCTGATTTTACAATTGCACACAGTTCACCGGAAGCGCTTAACCAAGGTTACTGGCAAATTTAAAGTCCTATTAGCATGCTTCAGCATTTACCTTGTTACTCCCACATATGAGGGAGAAGTGTTATATGGTATGCTGAAAGTCAGTCAGCAATTTAACACATATACTCTATCTACAAGTATTACAAAGTATCAGAGAAAATATGGTGAACTTTTTTCCCATGTGGTAGACAGGCAATTAACTCTGATTGAACAATAAAAATAAACAAGGCTGCTTATCATTCCTCTTGGGCGGGTTTGGAGTTATCATTGGGCTGGACTTAAATCTGGCAACCCTGCTCTCAATCTCACTCATCTGCATATCAAATCAGCAACCTTTTTTTTTTTCTTGGTTGAAAACGCTGAAGCATGAGCAACCATCAGCAATTGTGCTTTCATCTTCCAGCTGGCGAAACACAGCCAAGAGGAAATGAGAAAAGGATTTTTTTGTGAACTTCCTGAAGACCTTTGTTTTGACCTTTAAATAGTGTTCAGACTTCCACCAGACCTTGTGATGTGAAATAAAACTTCCTCTTGTGGTCTGCTTAAGACATTCTTCTGTTGTTGATGGTGACTTTATTATTAACCTGAGCTGAAACATTTGTTTAATATGTTGATTCGCTGCTTTATGAATTTTGCCAAGCATTATTTTAATTTACTGCTATATACGCATGTAATTAGTGCTGCTGACTAAGCCCATGTCATGTAAAAGAGTATTTTATTTTAATATTAAAATACTTTATATATTTAAAAAGAAAGCCTACCCAAATGTTTGAGGTTAGTAAGATTTGAATGGTTTTGCGAAAAGTTACCAAGGCAGCATTTTCATCAAAAATACAGCATGTCTTCGCTCGGTCTGTGGCTGACGCCGACGCTGACGTGCACCTCTCAGAAAATCGGAAGAATGAACTCGGGAGACCACGGGAACAGAGAACGCGTCCTGAGAGAAATGAGATGCTGCGTTCTTCCTGATGGTCACATGACCTGTCACGTGTTTTTAACGGAAATTATTTCAACATTACGGCATATATACAACAATAAATTTTTTCTTTTTCAGTGTATATTACATTCAGAAAACCCTTACAAATATACGTTGCATACAGGGCTTGACATTAACTTTTTTTTACCAGCCACTTTGGCTAGTAGTTTTGCAACATTACTAGCCACTCGCCATTTTCACTAGCCACAATTCTGTTCCTGAAAATATATTTTATATGCATATATTTGACTTTGACATGCTAAAATGACTTATGTTATTATTTTCTTATGTATTTTATATTTTGCTTGTTTTAAGGAAAAACTCACCTAATTTTGACATTGGCTTTTCTTGATTTAATTATTAAATTTTTTTTTTTTTTTAGCTAGACTAGAAGCAAGACTAAAAATCTAAGTAAGAAAAATGTTTTTTGGCAGTGCACCATTACAGAAAAGCAACTGTGTGCATGTGTGCGTGTGTATGTGCGTGTGTGTGTGTGTGTGGGTTGTATTTACAGAAGTAAAGCTGTTTAAGGCCAGTGTGATGCTGCATTCACACCCGACTTGAAAATACACTGAGATGAACGAAGGAAGTCAAACAAAATACACTTGCACACAAACTACTGATATACATGCACACACTATAAACAAACACGGGACAGGAAAATGTGTGAGTCATAAATGTTTTGACAGATCTGGATGTGCAAGGTCAAATATTTGCACATGCTGAGTATCGCACCATTACTTCCACTGTTACTGCAGCGTCATATGATTAGAGATCTGGCCTTCATAAATGAGTTGTATTGTTGTTTTAGACTAGTTTATATTCATCATACCAAGCTGATCATGGTAGAAATTATTAATCAATCAATCAATCAATCAATCAATCAATCAATCAATCAATCAATCAATCAATCAATCAATCAATCAATCAATCAATCAATCAATCAATCAATCAATCAATCAATCAATCAATCAATCAATCAATCATTCAATTAATCAATCAATTAATCAATTTATTTATTTCAGTGTTTCCTCTATGATATTTTCTAGCTGTGGTGGCAGACTCTGCTGGGCCTTTTACACAGATCTACCAACTACCTGTGGTGTTATTTCATTAACATATGTCGTGAGCGCAGTATTAAGTCGAGATCTCATTCGTGTATTACGAGCATGTGAATCTCTGCTCGGTACCAATTTCCTCTGTTCGTTCACAAAACTTCTTGCACGCCCTCAAATATTCGCTGCTCAATTGCAGATTTTCCTGTGCACTCTTAAATAAACGCTGCTGAAGTGCGATTTAGGGCCTACTCACACTATACTATCCGAACCGTGCCCAGGCCCATTTCCCGGATCGTTTGAGAAGTGTAAGTGCTCTGAATTAGGCTCAGGCACAGTTCACTTGGCCGGCCCTGGCCTGGTTGGAAGAGGTGTGCCAGAGCCTGGTTCACTTGGGCTTTGGCGCGGTACGCTTGTGTGTGAGTGCAAAACACACCAAAACCCGAAACTGAAAGCGAGACATGACTTTTAAGGGACTGTTTCATATGGATTTATTAATCATTCTTACTGTTCAATGAACGCAAACGGTCGTAGTTTATTAAAGACGCAAACCCCTCATTGCACGAAAGCTCCGCACCTTCAGCAAACCTTCTAATACCTGGACTTTATGATTGTTTATGAGCGTCAAAAGTGGCTAATCTGTTCAGCGAAATATTTGACTGCGTGTTGCTGCATATCAAATGACTTAAACGACTATATAACTGAAGAAATCTCCACTGTGCTGAGCGCGAGCGCTTCTGACCAGCGTATCATCGATGACGTGAGCATGCCCAGGCCCGAATGTAATGCGAGTGCGGGCCGTCAGTGGAGATGGGAGGGGGAACAAGCATTGGTTGCTTTGGCCCGGTTCAAGGCAACTATACATAGTGTGAGTACACCCTTAGTGCATTTATGTATTGAGTATGTCTCCAACATTTATTAAATTTGCTAGGAATATTTGTGAATGTCTCCAATAGACCTACAAAACGGCATTAATGCGTCCTGAAGTAAAGTGAAACGGCTATAAACTCCAGCAAGATAGTCATTGTATGCAGAACCACAGACCTTTAGCTATAAATAAAATATAATAATGGAAACTGTGTACGACATAACTGAAAGCGACGTCGTGTTTGCTGGCCTCACACATCACACAGTCAGTCAGCATGTCACCTTAAAGGGTTAAGGAAAGAACACACAGCACTACTACGGTTACAGAAAAGTTTGCGCCGTTATAATTCACTTACCTTTTAATATGTTTTGGTGTGATTATAAGTCAAAGTCAAGTCAAAGTCAGCTTTATTGTCAATTCAGCCACATGTACAAGACATATAGAGAATCGAAATTGCGTTACTCTCAGACCCAAGGTGCTTAATATTAATATAAAAAATGTATATAAAAAATAGTAGAGTTTAAAAAAAGAAAATTTACAGTATATACATTGCACATAATGTGGTCTAAAAAATATACATAGGTAATAAAATTGTAAACAAAACAGTGACATTAAGGGCATATAGCAAATGAGTGCAAAGTAAACCAGAGTTGTGCAGATAAAGAACAGTATAGTGCAAAAAGAACTTGTAAACATGATAATTGTGATAAAGTGACAGTGTCATATTGGGAGGTAGTATGGAGTGTCTGCATAAAGTGTCATTATAACCCACTATTAAAAAAAACAATGACTGAATGTTTTGAATGAGAAGCTGTAATGTAGTGGCGGGATGAATTTTGGTGTGGTGCCCCGCTATGGAAGAATGAATGTAGCGGAAACCATGATATATATATATATATATATATATATATATATATAAGCACATTTGTTGTATTTAACATAGTTTTAGATAAAGTTTTAGACTATTTTCAATAAAATATAAATATTGCAATTCATATAGTATTGTGGAACATTTTTGGGCTATGATTAAATACAGGTTCAGTGATTTGCTAGAGTTTAAGGATGGATTAAGAGTTAAACGGCAGCTAGCTCTCTGCAACTTTCACATGGTCATCCACTGAAGCTAAGCAGGGCTGTCAGTACCTGGATGGGAGACCACATGGTAAAGCCAGGTTGCTGCCAGAAGTGGTGTATAGTATAGTGAAGGGGACTCTATACCGCTCAGTGAGCGCCGTCTTTCGGATGAGACGTTAAACTGAGGTCCTGACTCTCTGTTGTCATTAAAAATCCCAGGATTTCCTTCGAAAAAGAGTAGGGGTTTAATCCCGGCATCCTGGCCAAATTTTCCCACTGGTCTCTATCTATCATGGCTTCCTAACCATCCCCATATCATAATTGACTTCATAACTCTGTCTCCTCTCCACTAATCAGCTAGTGTGTGTGGTGTGCAGTCTGGCGTAGTATGGCTGGCGTAGTATTATTATTATTATTATTATTATTATTATTATTATTATTATTATTATTATTATTATTATTATTATTATTATTATTATTATTATTATTATTATTAAACACTTTGTCAGCATGTAATGTAATTAAAAATAATTGGATAATTGAATAGCAGATGCTGTAGCCTCAGAAGTACAGTGTAAAGCGAGTATATATACAATATGCGCCTTTTCATCAAGCTATCATAACACGTATCACGATATTTAAAGACACTTTTAACAAAGTGTGTCCAAATAAATAATGCCAATCCTTTTATATGACAGCAAACTCATTGTTTTCTCTTGGTTATGGTGGCTGTGGGTCAGAATAAACTGTAATGTGGACCAGTTTTACACCAGCAATCAGTCTGGATCAGCATGGGAAATATTTCTGGTCTAAGCCGGTCTTTTCATGGAGGTGAAAGAGCAATATGAACAATACCGGAGAGGTATGGAAAGAGCAGAGGTTGGAAATGAATGTGAATGGTGGGAAAGAGTAAGCGAAAGAGAAAGTGCAGTGCAGGAGGAGGTTCAGACAGAGAAAGGGCTCTTTAAAAGGGGGTGTGGGAATGAAAGAGGGCAGGAAAACAGCGGAATGAGAGGAGAGAGGGAGATTTAGCTGTGGGAATGAAGACTCGAGCTCTGCTGGAAGAAGAGGCTCTTGGCAGGAGATTGAGGGAATTCATACAGGATTAGTGGAGTGTCTGATGCTTTCATACACACACACACACACACACACACACACACACACACACACACACACACTGAACATTCTCAGTATGTTTGTGATGACTATAACATGCCTTTTTGGCCTCTGTGCTTTCTAAAGGTTGAAGCAATTAGCATGAGAATGTCTTGTGAAACTGAAAAGAAAATGACTATCATTTGTCAGTTTGTACTAATTAAAACTACATTTCATGAGCTAAATCAGATGACAAAAGTGTTGGAAATGTCTTTCATTTGAAATGCAATCAAAACAATTAATTCAGCAAGTGCTTAACTGTGGCAGGCATTAACTAAATTGTGACTGTGTAGGCATGAAATAAATTTAGAATTGCAAGAAAACAGAAGGTGATATAAAGTCAGAATTCAGAAAACATATCTGAATTGTGAGGACTGGGGCCACTCTAAAATTCCAAGATATAAAGTCAGAATTCCAACAAAAAATAACATTTCCAAGGAAAAAAAGCTCCAAAAATATAAATGTATTAACTTAAAAAGGCTATCACAAAGCGTGTGACATTTCGAGCACACCGGCTCTTCATCAGGAAAGGAAAAAAGACAGAATTGCAAGAAGAAAAATTTGAATTCCATAAAAAAAAAGTCAACATTTTGAGGTGTAAAGTCAGAATCCTAAGAATTGCAAGAAAAAAGTCAGAACTGCAAGAGGACATAATAAGAATTCTAAGGGGTTAAAGTCAGAAATCAGGGAATAAAAAAATTCAGATTTCCAAAAAAGTTAAAATTCCAAGAAAAAAAAGCTAGAATGTTAAATCAAAATTCCAAGACAAAAAAAATGAAATTTCCAATGGAAGTCAATATTCCAAGAAAAAAATCTGAATTCCATTAAGTGAGAATTGTGAGTTGTAAAGTAAGAATTGCAAAGGGAAGAAGTAAGAATTCTAAGGGGGAAAGTCAGAAATCCAAGCACAATATGTGAATTTTACCAGTAAAGTCATAATTGCGAAATGTAAAGTCAGATTTCCAAGAAAAAGTAAAGGTTTGATGGAAAAAAAGCAGAAATGCAAGATGTTTTCAAAATTCCAAGAAAAAGTCAAACGTTTAGAAATGTTTAGAAATTTGATTCCATGAAAAAAAGTCAAAATTGTGATTTCAATAAAAATGTAAGAATTTCAAGAAGAAGTCAGAATTGTGAGATGTAAAGTCAGAATTGTCTGGGGGGAAAAATAATTCCAAAATGGGGAATGTGAGTTATGCAAGAAAAAAGTCAAAAATTCCAAACAAAAATGCAGAATTTCACAAGTAAATTCATAATTGCGAGATGCAAAGTCAGATTTCCAATGAAAGTCAGAATTCCAAGAAATAAGTTTAGAGTTCCAAAAAAATCAGAATTCCAAGAAAAAAAAAATGTTAGATTTCCAGTTAAAGTCATAATTCCAATAAAAAGTAAGAAATCCGAGAAAAAGTCAGAATAGTGAGAATTCCAAGGGGGAAAGTCAAAATTCCAAGAAAAAGTCAGATTTCCAATACATAAGTTTCCAAAGGGACAAAAGGAAAAATTCCAAGAGGGCAAAGTCAGAAATCCAAGAAAAAAAAAAGGCAGAATTCCAAGATGTTAAGTTGGAATTCAAAGGAAAAAGTCAGATTTCCAATACATAATTCTCGAATTCCAAGAAAAAAAAAGTCAAAATTGTGAGGTGTAAAGTCAGAATTCCAAAGGGAAAAAAGTAAAAATTCCAGGGGGAAAGTCAGAGATCCAAAAAAAGAAAAGAGAATTCCAAGAATGAAGTCATTATTGTAAGATGTAGTCAGAATTCCAAGAAAAAAAAAGTCAGAATTCCAAGATGTTAAGTTGGAATTCCAAGGAAAAAGTCAGATTTCCAATGAAGGTCAGAATTAAAAAAAAAAAAAGAAAAAAAAAACAGAATTCAGAGAAAAAAAAGTTAAAACTGTAAGTGTAAAGTCAGAATTTAAAAAAAAAGTAAGAATTCCAAGAAAGAAGTCAGAATAGTGAGAGGTAAAGTCAAAACTCGAAAGGGAAAAAAGAAGTCCAAGGGGGAAATAAATGAAATATATATAGGAATTGTGGTGATTGTGTTTTTATCATGTCGCATGTCACTCTCAATGTGTTGTGTGTTAGTTGAACACTTTTTCACTCAGTAAAGTAAAACAAACAGACAACAAACAAATGTCTTTTTATACTACGTCTACGCTAATATTTGCATACATTCATAAAATACCTACATTTGGATACGTATGCATAACATGCGCTCTGTCAACACTACCACTTTCAATCATTTACCGAAAATTGAATGCATTAGGATGTAACATCTGCATCATTTCTCTCTGACATTTATTTACTCTTCGCAAACCATAGCAGCATTATCAAGGATTTTTTTTGTTTTGATAAATAACTATAGATAAATATGACACCTTATGAGCACTGTTGTTTTTATGAAACTATTCTTTATTATATATGTGAATCTGAATATTTGAACCTGAAAATTTCTTCAATTAGAAGTGAACTGATAACCCTACCACACACACACACACACACACACACACACACACACACACACACACACACACACACACCCACCACATGCACACACAGTGCAGATCATACAAACATTGGATAAGAAGCCAGCGGTGAATAGGGAGAAAATTAAATGTTCTCTCCGGCTCTTCTGTGGTATTTGGGCCCGTGTTGACTTTGGGATCTGGTAACGTTCTCTTTGCAGTCATCCATGTAGGCAAAGACAAGGAATTATAGCTTCACAGCACTCCAATGGAAAATAAACATATTTTCAGCACTGTTAGTACACATCTGGAGAAGATAAAGATCACAATAATCTCGCATGTATATGTCAGTTGTATTTTAGTGTTGTTACTATAACCTAGTGTTTTGAAACAGATGCTTGTGGTTTGTATGTTTGTGTATGGTAATGAAAACAAAACACTATCATTTCAAGCCACAGTTGCTTGTAGATTCAAGGAAATACTGTAATAATAGAGTAAAAAAAAATCCAAACATGTTTTCGCACTGATGATTTAGAAAATAAATACAATGAAAAAAATATATATAATTATTTTTCTGCCTGTCTGTCTGTCTGTCTGTCTGTCTGTCTGTCTGTCTGTCTGTCTGTCTGTCTTTCTATCATATGCAACAAAACAAAATAAAACTATGTAAACAAAAATACTCCAATGTAAACAAATCAGAAACACATCAGAAATATGAGATGTAATGTCAAAAAAAGGAGAAAAAAATAAGAAATGCAAAAATCAGAGTTGTGATATAAAGTCGGAATTTTCTAATTAACATAAAGTCAGAATACAGAGAAATATATTCTGAATTGTGTGAACTGAAAACCCCCTCCCCCATCAAGATATAGTCAAAAATCTAAGAAAATAGTCAAAAATTCCAATAGAAAAGAATTCCCAGAAAAAAGACAGAATTCCCAGAATAGTCATAATTGCGAGATGTAAAGTCAGAATTCCATGAAAATTCTAAATTCAAAGGATGAAAGCTCAGAATTCCAAGAAAAAAAAAAAAAATTGTGAGATGTAAAGTCAGAATTCTCAAAAAACTCTAAATTCCAAACAAAAAGTCGGAATTCCAAGAGTAAAGTCATATAGACATCAGAATTCCAAGACAAAAAAAATCTGATTTCCAATAGAAATTAGAAACCAATTACACCAATTAGAAATAAATGTGTATTTGCAAGATGTAAAGTCAGAATTCCAAGAAAAAAAGTCAAAATTTCCAGAATAAAGTAATAATTGCAAGATTTAAAGTCAGAATTCCAAGAAAAAAGTCAGTATTCCAATGGAAAAGTCAGAATCGCAAGATGTATTTTTAAAATAAAAAAAGTTTAAAAAAAAATGGAAAAAAGTCAGAATTTTAAGAAAAAGTCAGAATTCTGAAATATAAAATCAAAACTTCAAGAAGAAAATTCTGATTTGCTAGAATAAAACTCAAAATTGGGCCTAAAAAGGCTTGAAGTCAGAATTCCAAAGAAAAAAGTAAAAATTCCAAGGAATAAAACTCAATTCTAAGCAAAAAGTCTGAATTCCAAGAGTAGAGTCCTAACTGATATGTAAAATCAGAATTCCAAGACAAAAGTCAGAATTCCCTGAGAAAATAAGTCAAAACTGTGAGGTGTAAAGTCAGAATTCCAAAGAAAAAAGTAAGAATTACAAGGAAAAAGTCTAAATTCTAATAAAGCTAGAAAGAAAGAAAAAAAATCTGATTTCCTAGAATAAAGTTATATTTGCAAAATGTAAAGTCAAAATTTCAAGAAAAAAGTCAGAATTCCAATTAAGAAATCTGAATTGCAAGATGTCATTTTAGAATAAAAAGTAATAATTCCAAGTAAAATAGTCCGAATTCCAGGAAAAAAGTCTGAATTTCCAGAATAGTCATAATACAGAGATGTAAAATCAGAATTCCAAAACAAATTTCTGAAATGAAAGATGTAAAATCAGAATTCTAAGAAAAAAAACTCCCAGAAAAAAAGTCAAAATTGTGAGGTATAATGCTGGAATTCAAAGATTTTTTTTAATTCACAGAATAAAGTTATATTTTGCAAGATGTAAAGTCAAAATTCCAAAAAATAAAATCAAAACTCCAATGCAAAAGTCAGAATTGCAAGATGCCATTTTAGAATTCAAAAAAGTGATAATTCCAAGAAAAAAAATCTGAATTCCCTTTAAAAAAGAAAATGTCAGGATTCCTCAAAAAAGGTAAAAATTGTGAGGTATAAAGTCAGAATTCTATGAAAAAAGTAAAAATCCTAAGGAAAAAGGAAAAATTCCAAGAGTAAAGTCATAATTGTAAGATGTAAAGCCGGAATTCAAAGAAAAAAATATCTGAATTCACAGAATAAAGTTATATTTGCAAGATGCAAAGTTAAAATTCCAAGAAATTAACTCAGATTTTCCAGAATAAAGGCGTAACTGCAAGATGTAGTCAGAATTCCAAGACAAATTACTGAATTGCAAGATGTAACTTCAGAAATCCAAGAAAAAAACTGAATTCCTAGAAAAAAAGGTCAAAATTCCAAGTAAAAAGTTAGAATACCCCCCCAAAAAGGTAAAAATTGTGAGTTATAAAGTCAGAATTCCAAGAAAAAACATTAAAATTCCAATAGTAAAATCATAATTTTAAGAGGTAAAGCTGAAATTAAAAAAATATATATATCTGAATTCACAGAATAAAGTTACATTTGCAAGATGCAAAGTTAAAATTCCAAGAAATTAACTCAGATTTTCCAGAATAAAGGCATAACTGCAAGATGTAAAGTCAGAATTCCAAGACAAATTACTGAATTGCAAGATGTAACTTCAGAAATCCAAGAAAAAAACTGAATTCCCAGAAAAAAAGGTCAAAATTCCAAGTAAAAAGTTAGAATACCCCCCCAAAAAAAGTAAAAATTGTGAGGTGTAGAGTCAGAATTCCAAGAAAAACATTAAAATTCCAATAGTAAAATCATAATTTTAAGAGGTAAAGCTGAAATTTTAAAAAAAAAATCTGAATTCACAGAATAAAGTTATATTTGCAAGATGCAAAGTTAAAATTCCAAGAAATTAACTCAGATTTTCCAGAATAAAGGCATAACTGCAAGATGTAAAGTCAGAATTCCAAGACAAATTACTAAATTGCAAGATGTAAATTCAGAAATCCAAGAAAAAAAACTGAATTCCTAGAAAAAAAGGTCAAAATTCCAAGGAAAAAGTTAGAATACCCCCCCCAAAAAAGTAAAAATTGTGAGGTGTAAAGTCAGAATTCTATGAAAAAAGTAAAAATCCTAAGGAAAAAGGAAAAATTCCAAGAGTAAAGTCATAATTGTAAGATGTAAAGCCGGAATTCAAAGAAAAAAAATCTGAATTCACAGAATAAAGTTATATTTGCAAGATGCAAAGTTAAAATTCCAAGAAATTAACTCAGATTTTCCAGAATAAAGGCATAACTGCAAGATATAAAGTCAGAATTCCAAGACAAATTACTGAATTGCAAGATGTAACTTCAGAAATCCAAGAAAAAAACTGAATTCCCAGAAAAAAAGGTCAAAATTTCAAGTAAAAAGTTAGAATACCCCCCCCCCCAAAAAAAATCTGAATTCACAGAATAAAGTTATATTTGCAAGATGCAAAGTCAAAATTCCAAGAAATTAACTCAGATTTTCCAGAACAAAGGCATAACTGCAAGATGTAAAGTCAGAATTCCAAGAAAAAACTGAATTCCCAGAAAAAAGGTCAAAATTCCAAGCAAAAAGTTAGAATACCCCCCAAAAAAGTAAAAATTGTGAGGTATAAAGTCAGAATTCCAAGAAAAACATTACAATTCCAATAGTAAAATCATAATTTTAAGAGGTATAAAGTCAGAATTCTATGAAAAAAGTAAAAATCCTAAGGAAAAAGGAAAAATTCCAAGAGTAAAGTCATAATTGTAAGATGTAAAGCCGGAATTCAAAGAAAAAATATCTGAATTCACAGAATAAAGTTATATTTGCAAGATGCAAAGTCAAAATTTCAAGAAATTAACTCAGATTTTCCAGAATAAAGGCATAACTGCAAGATGTAAAGTCAGAATTCCAAGAAATTAACTCAGATTTTCCAGAATAAAGGCATAACTGCAAGATGTAAAGTCAGAATTCCAAGACAAATTACTGAATTGCAAGATGTAAATTCAGAAATCCAAGAAAAAAACTGAATTCCTAGAAAAAAAGGTCAAAATTCCAAGCAAAAAGTTAGAATACCCCCCAAAAAAAGTAAAAATTGTGAGGTGTAAAGTCAGAATTCCAAGAAAAACATTAAAATTCCAATAGTAAAATCATAATTTTAAGAGGTAAAGCTGAAATAAAAAAAAAAATATCTGAATTCACAGAATAAAGTTATATTTGCAAGATGCAAAGTCAAAATTTCAAGAAATTAACTCAGATTTTCCAGAATAAAGGCATAACTGCAAGATGTAAAGTCAGAATTCCAAGACAAATTACTGAATTGCAAGATGTAAATTCAGAAATCCAAGAAAAAAACTGAATTCCTAGAAAAAAAGGTCAAAATTCCAAGCAAAAAGTTAGAATACCCCCCAAAAAAAGTAAAAATTGTGAGGTGTAAAGTCAGAATTCCAAGAAAAACATTAAAATTCCAATAGTAAAATCATAATTTTAAGAGGTAAAGCTGAAATAAAAAAAAAAAATATCTGAATTCACAGAATAAAGTTACATTTGCAAGATGCAAAGTCAAAATTCCAAGAAATTAACTCAGATTTTCCAGAATAAAGGCATAACTGCAAAACGTAAAGTCAGAATTCCAAGACAAATTACTGAATAGCAAGATGTAAATTCAGAAATCCAAGAAAAAAAACTGAATTCCTAGAAAAAAAGGTCAAAATTCCAAGCAAAAAGTTAGAATACCCCCCCAAAAAGGTAAAAATTGTGAGGTGTAAAGTCAGAATTCTATGAAAAAAGTAAAAATCCTAAGGAAAAAGGAAAAATTCCAAGAGTAAAGTCATAATTGTAAGATGTAAAGCCAGAATTCAAAGAAAAAAATATCTGAATTCACAGAATAAAGTTATATTTGCAAGATGCAAAGTCAAAATTTCAAGAAATTAACTCAGATTTTCCAGAATAAAGGCATAACTGCAAGATGTAAAGTCAGAATTCCAAGAAAAAACTGAATTCCCAGAAAAAAGGTCAAAATTCCAAGCAAAAAGTTAGAATACCCCCCAAAACAAGTTAAAATTGTGAGGTATAAAGTCAGAATTCCAAGAAAAACATTACAATTCCAATAGTAAAATCATAATTTTAAGAGGTAAAGCTGAAATAAAAAAAAACTGAATTCACAGAATAAAGTTACATTTGCAAGATGCAAAGTCAAAATCACAAGAAATTAAGTCAGATTTTGCAGAATAAATGGAAATGGCATGCATAGCTGCAAGATGTGAATTCAGAATTCCAGAAAAGTCTGACTTGTGAGATGCAAAGCTGTAATTCTATAAGGTTTAGAGATGTTTATTATCCCACAATTAAAAGTTTATTACTTGCATTTTCAAAAACACTTCAATTGTAAGACATAAACTCGCAATTAAGAGAAAAAGACAGAAAAGAAGCTTATTATCACCCCATTAAACCCTCTTATCACCATCCTTATATTTTCCCTATCGAAACACACAGTAAGCTTGACTTTGATGCTTTCATCCGTGTTAACAAACGTTATATTCTATGAAACATTGATCAGAGGGATCCCTTCATCTCTGATCCGGCTCAGAGCTTGAAAACAGGAAGTGGGGGTCTTTACGAGCCCTTGTAAAAACAGCTAACAGCTCGCAGCAGATTGTGGCTGCTGGGGTGAGAGCCGCTGGAATGCTGCTGCTTCATCAGAATGCGATGGGCTGCGGTCGCATGCAGCTTTATGCACCTCCAGAACCAGTCCAGCCAATCTAACTTCAGCTTCACCAGCACATTTGAACAACTTCATGCAAATGTAAACCTTGCCATGAAAAAAAATGAAGTTTTCACCAAAATAGCCACACCGTTTCTATGTTTTTTGTTGTATTACAGTACTTTAGACATACCAAAAACTCTGGTATGACTTGACTCTGCCAATAGCTACGTTTCCATCCACCTTTTTATGTGCATTTTGGATATGCCTATTAAAAAAACAGTTGATGAAAACGCCAAGATGTGCATAAATTTTGATAATGCATTTAAAAAACATACACGCATAACTGAGTGGGATAAACTTTTTATTCGATAAGTAAAGATGCGCATAAACTATGATGGGAATTCACATGGAAATTCACAAATTCAAAATTCCACTTCAATAACTGTCTGGTTTAGCTCAGCTACTAAATACGACCTCCAAAGACTACGTCGAATAGTTCGGACTGCTGCGCGAATCACTGGTACAACCCTTCCTACTCCCCAAGAACTGTACTTATCCAGAGCGAGCAGAAGGGCTGCCAAAATCACTCTGGACCCCTCACACCCAGCACACTGCCTCTTTGAACTTTTACCTTCTGGTCGACGCTACAGAGCACTGCGCACCAGAACAGCCCGACACAGAAACAGTTTCTTCCCTCAGGCAATCCATCCCATGAACACTTGATGATAATAATTGTGGAACCAACATCACTACTTGCTATACACTTTTATACACATTTAAACTTATTTAACAACACACTTTACATGCTAATTTGCACATAACAGCTGCACATATAACGTTGTATATAGTAATAAACATGTACATACACTTGTCAATCTGTATATTTGCACTCACTACTTCTATTTTTAAAAAATATATATTTATTATCTGTTTTTTGTCCTGTCTCTGTAATCCTGTTGCACTGTAGAAGCTCTGTCACCAAAACAAATTCCTCGTATGTGTGAACATACCTGGCAATAAAGCTCTTTCTGATTCTGATTCTGATTCTGATTCTGAAACACTTTTACCGAACAAATTCCAGTATGCGCATTAAAAAAGTCACGTGATTTTGTTATAAGAGATCATGTGATGATAAACGTGTGTGAATGGACAAACCTTCAAGCTGAGCACATTGTAAAACATCTGAAATGTTGTTTTGTTCTAAAACGGCGTAACCATTTCAGTATTAGTGTTATTAATGACCTCCAGTATAGTCAAGAGCGTCTGTTATTAAATATAGAAAAGATTCACACAGCTTCTCCAATACCGCAGAAAATTTCATTTTTATTTTTGACATTTGGCGCCAGTTAATCAGGAAGTGACGATTTTGTTCTCTTTGACTACTTGGATGGAAACGCTGCTTTATTCTCATGCCTTATATGCAATATTCCAGTTTTGCGCATAAATTTAATTTGCATAATTTGCATCTTTTAAATGGAAACAAAGTTAATGTTTATAAACAATTATACAGTGCATCTGGAAAGTATTCACAGCGCTTCACTTTTTCCACAGTTTTTTATGTTACAGCCTTATTCCAAAATGGACTAAATTAATTTCCTCAAAATTCTACACACAATACCCCATAATGACAATGTGGAAAAAAAGAGTATTTTGAAATTGTTGCTAATTTATTAAAAATAAAAAACCTGAAAAATCACATGGAGTAGGAAGGTTCCCCTGGTTCGAGCCCCGGCTGGGTCAGTTGTCGTTTCTGTGTGGAGTTTGCATGTTCTCTTTGTGTTGGTGTGGGTTTCCTCTGGATGCTCTGGTTTTCCCCACAGTCCAAAACAACCCAGGCTCATTCTCAAAACGTAGTCCCGAGGACGTTTCTGGAGACCGCGAATTATGTAGCCAGAGGTACGTATGGCTACATTTCATTTTTTAAGCGAACGCTGCGGGGCGGTATGAAGCCGTTCCTTTTAGCGCTTGCTGGCTGACCGTTTACCTTTGTGTGGAGGGTTTTCCTGCCGCGACCAGTTTGTCCGGTTAGCTCGTCCTGTACGTCGGCAGATTTGAGACGCAGAGAGGAGCTGACCACGACAACGACGACTGGGTTCGAGTCTGGGGAAGAGCGGTTCCAGAAATCAGGTAAGACTAAAACAGAATCCAAGAAATAAGGCGAAGAGGTTCATAACAGGGTGAGAATGTGGTAAAATTCAAAAACGTGGTAAAAAAAAATAAATAAATCAGACGAGAGCTTTTCTTTTTCCGGACAGCTTTTGTAAATTGTTGGTTGGGTTTAAGGCGGGCAGGTCAATCGGTAAAATCGGTTGGGTTCAGGGAAGGAGGAGGGTGGGTCGTCCGGCCGATTGGCCGGTCACACAATCAATCATTCAGCAAGTCGGACAGACCAACGTTCGTTCGACAGCGGCCTCTGGTGGGTTTACGCGAGAACAGCGCGGGCGCGAACGGCACTTGCGGGAGACGTCTGAGAAGCCAAAAAGGCGTACACAGCGGCCTCTCGCGGATTTGCGAAAACCAAAAACTGCAAAAATACGTACCCCCCGGGACGTCCTCGGGACTACGTTTTCAGAATGAGCCTGGGTTGGTCCAAAGACATGTGCTATAGGGGAATTGAATAAGCTAAATTGACCGTAGTGTATGTGAGTGTGTGCAAGAGTGTTTGGGTGTTTCCCAGCATTGGGTTGTGGCTGGAAGGGCATCCGCTATGAAAAACATGTGCTGGATAAGTTAGCAGTTCATTCAACTGTGGTGACTCCTGATTAATAAAGAGACTAAGCCAAAAGAAAATGAATGAATGAATGAATGAATGAACGAACCTGAATAATCACATGTACAGAAGTATTCACAGCCGTGAAGCTCTAAATTGAGCTCAGGTACATTCTGTTTCCACTGATCATCCTTGAGATGTTTCAGCAGCTTAACTGGAGTTCACCAACTAAATTCAGTTGATTAGACATGATTTGAAAAGGCATACACCTGTCTATATAAGGTGCCAGGGTTGACAGTGCATTTCAAAGCACAAACCAAGCATGAAGACGGAGGAATTGTCTGTAGACCTCAGAGATGAGATTATCTCGAGGCACAAGGCTGGAGAAGGTTACAGAAAAGTTTCTGTTGCTCTGAACTTTCCAATGAGCACAGTGGCCTCCATCATCCGTAAGTGGAAGATGTTTGGAACCACCAGGACTCTTCCTAGAGCTGGCCGGCCATCTAAGCTGAGTGATCGGGAGAGAAGGGCCTTAGTCAGGGAAGTGATCAATAACCCGATGGTCACTCTGTCTGTGCTCCAGCATTCTCTGTGGGGAGAGGAAAACCTTACAGAAAGACAACCATCTGTGCAGCAATCCACCAATCAGCCCTGTATGGTAGCCCCTCCTACCTGGAATTTGCCAAAAGGCATCTGAAGGACTCTCAGACCATAAGAAACTAAATTCATATCCCTACAGTGAAGCATGGTGGTGGCAGCATCATGCTGTGGGGATGTTTTTCAGGAGCAGGAACTGGAAGACTAGTCAGGATAGAGAGAAAGATGAATGCAGCAATGTACAGAGACATCCTGAATGAAAAGCTGCTTCAGAGTGCTCTTGACCTCAGACTGGGGCGACGGTTCATCTTCCAGCAGGACAATGACCCAAATCACACCGCCAAAATATCAATGGAGTGGCTTTACAACAACTCAGTGAATGTACTTGAGTGGCCCAGCCAGAGCCCAGACCTAAATCCTATTGAACATCTCTGGAGAGATCTGAAAATGGCTGTACACCGTCACTTCCCATCCAAGCTGATAGAGCTTGAGAGGAAATGCAAAGAGAAATGGGCAAAAATTCCCAAAGACGGGTGTGCCAAGCTTTTGGCATCATATTCAAAAAGACTTGAGGCTGTAATTGCTGTCAAAGATGCAGCAACAAAATATTGCACAAAGGCTGTGAATACTGATGTACATGTGATTTTTCAGGTTTTTTATTAGTAATAAATTTGCAACAATTAAAAAAAATCCCTTTCCACATTGTCATTATGGGGTATTGTGTGTAGAATTTTGAGGAAATAAATGAATTTAATCCATTTTGGAATAAGGCTGTAACATAAAAAAAAGTGGAAAAAGTTGAGCGCTATGAATACTTTCCGGATGCACTGTAGTTAAATTACCAAAGTCACACAAATGGCAATTTCACATCTGTCACATCCATAACGGAGAGATGTCACATCCATAACCAAGCTTTTCCCCCATAAATGCAAACATATCAAATAAAATCAAATCAGTCATGTTTGTTCTATAGAGAGCCAACTCTTATCCTTTTGATTAGCATTATTTCTTTTGGACTGTGCGGTTTAATTCACAGAATTTCTACAAAGTATGCTGTGTACTCTAAACTCGCTAACTTGTTTGGTCACATCCATAAATCATGTTTATTTTCCTCATTTAAAATATAAAAAATGTTTACAGATTGATCTTTTTTTATTGATCCCATAACTCGGTGGTTAGTTGTTTTGGAAAATATAAACAGATGTTTGACTATAATGTTGACATATACTTTCTATGTGAATTTATGTTTTGAAATGTTACTGCAAATCTCACATCCATAACGCTGGAATAGCTTTTTTACACTCTCATTTAACACTGCTGAAGGAGATCATTATAAGACTGTTAAGTGTCGCAGTTTATGAATTAATCTCTGTATATGACAGTAAAAATGTAAGTAATCATCTTGGGAGTGTTTGGAGAAAGAGGCAACAATCATTTACAAGTTTATGTTGTTCTAAATTCAATTACTGTATGTGTTTGTCGGCCACAGATATTCCAAAACAGATTCCATTCAGGCTTTCATGACTTTGACTTCAAAGAAATTTTAATTCTAATGGAACAGTAAAGAAGAACAGTCCAAGTCCAAGATGGCGCCGATGACGATGGCAGCCTCCGTGTCGTGCTCTGCAGTAGTGTTTGTGTTTTTGTTAGTTTGTCCTGTCTCGAGTCATTTTCCTACAATTAGTTTCACCAGAGACGAATTGTTGGACATTCGGGCACATACACCACCGAATATTTTTCCATACCTGGATTTATCTGATGTTCTGTTGGACATCGTAGTCGGAGGAGCCGCGGTGCTGCTCAAACGCTTTCAAGCGCGCAGACGAGGAAAGCGTGCAGGCGCGCTTGTGAAACTCAGACAGCGCGGATTTCGGACCGCGCTGCCTAGCATTCATCTAGCAAATCTCCGCTCTCTACCCAACAAAATAGACGAACTCATTCTGCTCTCTCAGACAAACAGGGATTTTCTGCATTCAGCTGCTCTGTTTCTCACGGAAACCTGGCTGAACGACACCATACCGGACAACGCGCTTCACCTACCGGGCTATCAGCTGTTCAGAGCGGATCGCGACGAAGAATCAACGCGGAAATCACGCGGTGGCGGGACGTGCTTTTACATCAATGAAAGGTGGTGTACAGATGTAACAGTTTTAAAGAAGATGTGCTGTCCAGATCTCGAAGCACTGTTTATTAACTGTAAGCCTTTTTACTCCCCGCGCGAGTTCTGCTCGTTCATCCTCGTCAGTGTTTACATTCCTCCGCTCGCGCACGCGAGTCTGGCGATACAGAAACTAGCTGATCAGATCACGGTGTTAGAGCAACAACACCCGGACTCTGCTTTAATCATTCTCGGGGACTTTAACAAAGCAAAACTGTCCCGTGAACTGCCAAAATATAGACAGCATGTTACATGTCCCACAAGAGACAGAAATATACTGGATCACTGTTATACTACAATAAAGGATGCATACCGGTCCGTCCAACGAGCAGCTTTGGGACACTCTGACCATTGTTTGATTCATCTCATTCCAACCTACAGGCAGAAACTGAAAACAGCCAAACCTGTATTAAGATCTGTGAAAAGATGGACTAACGAAACAGAGCGAGATCTACAAGCCTGTTTCGACCTCACTGACTGGAGTGTTTTTGAAGCTGCTGCAAACGATCTGGATGAGCTCACAGAGACTGTAACATCTTATATCAGTTTCTGTGAAGACGTGTGCATTCCTACCAGGACTCAACTCACATACAATAATGACAAACCATGGTTCACTGTAAAACTCAGACAGCTACGTCAGGCCAAGGAGGTTGCTTACAGAAATGGGGATAGGGCCTTGTATAAACAGGCCAAATACACACTGGAAAAGGAGATCAGAGTCGCAAAAAGGAACTATTCTGAGAAACTAAGGAGTCAGTTCTCTTCCAGCGACTCAGCATCTGTGTGGAAAAGTTTGAAAAACATCACAAACTACAAGACACCATCCCCCAGCACTGTAGACAATGAACGACTTGCAAACGACCTGAATGAGTTTACTGCCGGTTTGAGAAAACCCCCCACACCCACTCTGAACTGCTCTTCACGCCACCATTAACACCACCATCCCCCGCCTCCCTCATACCTGCCCTACAGTTCAGTGAAGAGGAGGTGTGCCAGGTCTTCCGGAAACAGAAGAGGAAAAAAGCACCAGGCCCAGATTTTATAACACCAGCCTGTTTAAAATCCTGTGCTGACCAACTGGCCCCCATCTTTACCCTGATCTTCAACAGATCACTGGAGCTGTGTGAAGTGCCCTCCTGCCTCAAACGCTCCACCATCATCCCCATCCCAAAGAAACCCAAACTTACAGGACTAAATGACTACAGACCAGTGGCACTAACATCTGTGGTCATGAAGTCCTTTGAAAAACTGATGCTGGCTCACCTGAAGGACATCACTGAACCCTCACTGGACTCTCTTCAGTTTGCCTACAGAGCAAACAGGTCTGTGGATGATGCGGTTAATATGGGACTGCATTATGCTCTGCAACACCTAGACAGACCAGGGACCTATGTGAGGATGTTGTTTGTTGACTTCAGCTCGGCGTTTAACACTATCATCCCAAAACTTCTCCTGCCCAAATTAACTCAGCTCTCTGTGCCCACCTCTGTCTGTCATTGGATCAACAGCTTCCTAACGGACAGGCAGCAGCTGGTGAAGCTGGGAAAATTCTCATCTAGCATCCGCACAATCAGCACTGGCGCCCCCCAGGGGTGTGTCCTCTCCCCACTGCTCTTCTCCCTGTACACGAATGACTGCACATCAAAAGACTCCTCTGTGAAGCTCTTGAAGTTTGCAGACGACACCACACTTATCGGCCTCATTCAGGACGGTGACGAGTCTGCCTACAGACAGGAGGTTAAGGAGTTGGCTGTCTGGTGCAGTCACAACAACCTGGAGCTCAACACGCTCAAAACAGTGGAGATGATAGTGGACTTCAGGAGAAACCCCCCTGCTCTCCCCCCACTGAGCATCATGGACAGCATTGTGGCAGCAGTGGAGTCATTCAAGTTCCTGGGCACCACCATCTCTAAGGACCTGAAGTGGGACACTCACATTGACTCCATTGTCAAAAAAGCTCAACAGAGGATGTACTTTCTTCGTCAGCTGAGGAAGTTTAACCTCCCAAAGGAGCTGCTGAAACAGTTCTACACCTCCATCATTGAATCAGTCATCTGCACATCAATAACTGTCTGGTTTAGCTCAGCTACTAAATACGACCTCCAAAGACTACGTCGAATAGTTCGGACTGCTGAGCGAATCACTGGTACAACCCTTCCTACTCCCCAAGAACTGTACTTATCCAGAGCGAGCAGAAGGGCTGCCAAAATCACTCTGGACCCCTCACACCCAGCACACTGCCTCTTTGAACTTTTACCTTCTGGTCGACGCTACAGAGCACTGCGCACCAGAACAGCCCGACACAGAAACAGTTTCTTCCCTCAGGCAATCCATCTCATGAACACTTGATGATAATAATTGCGGAACCAACATCACTACTTGCTATACACTTTTATACACATATACACTTATTTAACAACACACTTTACATGCCAATTTGCACATAACAGCTGCACATATAACGTTGTATATAGTAATAAACATGTACATACACTTGTCAATCTGTATATTTGCACTCACTACTTACTTCTATTTTTAAAAAAAATATATTTATTATCTGTTTTTTGTCCTGTCTCTGTAATCCTGTTGCACTGTAGAAGCTCTGTCACGAAAACAAATTCCTCGTATGTGTGAACATACCTGGCAATAAAAGCTCTTTCTGATTCTGATTCTGACAATGAAGTTTTTTTTTTCCATACAGTGAAAATTCCTGACAGCTATGTATTTATCTAAAGTAAAATCATTAAATTGATGTACTTTTTGTGATGAAAACACAAGTTTTTGTCATGATTTGTTCTGTTCTGCTACCTCATATCTATTTTGCTGTTCCACCATCCTGAAGACAATACATACACAAATACCCTTCATTGAACATGTACACATTGACATCACCTGTATACTATATAACTAAAAAAAGGGGTCCTGGTTTTGTTCACAGGGGTTCAGGTGATCCCGGAAGAGATGGGTTTTTGGATGATACTACTAAATCAGCAATCTAAAGTACCTGATAGAAGTCTTGTCGCCTATCCAAGTTTTAGGAACAACAAATTACTTGACTTCTAGTTGATCATTGGTATCAGAAGTGGCTTATATGAAAGGCAAAGGCCTCAAGATTACACTTATTTAACCAAAATAAAATATGATCATGTCATGTTTTTAGTGATTTAATTAGGACAGTAAGGTCTGGCTTTGCTTAGACTAAAGTCTTATCACTTAACAGAAATAATGTCCAGTATAGAATATAAAGCTATGGGGCAGTGGAAACAGAATTAATATTGTGTATGACTCCCATGAGCTTGGAGGACTGCATCCATACATCTCTGCAATGACTCAAATCACTTATTAATAAAGTCATCTGGAATGGCAAAGAAAGCGTTTCTCAGGACTCCCAGAGTTCATCAAGATTCTTTGGATTCACCTTCAATGCCTCCTCCATATAACGACAGAAATGCTCAATAGTGTTCATGACTGGTGACTTGGCAGGCCAATCCTGGAGCACCTTGACCTTCTTTGTTTTCAGGAACTCCTGCTGAAGAATTTGCCCTCTCCTGTGGTTTGTAATGTAATGGGCAGCACAAATATCTTGATAACTCAGGCTGTTGATGTTGCCATCCACTCAGCAAATCTCTCGCACACTCCCATACTGAATATATCTACAAATCGTGACTTTTTCCTTTACCAAACTTGACCTTCTAATAGGTCTTCTGCAGTTGATGAAACAGATGATTTATCAGTAAAATCCACCTTACGCCACTTTTCCATAAGATCAACTAGAAGTCAAATAATTAAATGTTGCTCTTACAACTTGAATTGATGAATTGATGTATATCGAAATGGGTAGATCATTCCACCAGTGAGGAACATTGAGTGAAAAGGTTTTGGAAGGTAACATAGAGCCTAACATTTTCATCATTGGTATCATTTTATAAAGCTTCGGAGGTTTGCATTTTAAGATCCTTTAAATAATTTGCGTTAAAACATTCATGAAAAAGATGTTGTGCAAATGCATTCTCAGTCAGATTTATATGCCTTAAAATCACTGCAGAACATGCTGAAGAAGTGTTTATGAGGAACCTTCTGCTGATTTAGTTCCCCAGAGAAAGTGGACAAAAAAAAACACTCCACCCTCCTAAAAAAATAGAATTTCTAAGAACTGTAAGGCCAAAAGTATGCGAAAACCCCTCCTAATTAATAGGATAGGCCTGTAATCCTTCCAGTAATCCAGATCCTAAATCTTAATGCTGTACTGTGCAATGACAATGCGGGATTCCAACTTTGTTGAAACAGCTTAGGAAGAGTCTTTTCTGGAGTGCATTAAGGAATTGTTTGTGAACTCTGACGGCGAAGGATTTGACTGGCTAAAGCACATTTAACTCTTCGAGGATCAGCTCTGGTTTCTGAATGCGATTCAATCAAGGAATGAAAAGAATGTGCATGACAGCTACAGTTTTGATTGTAATCTGAGTGGCTTGGTGCAACACAACAAAGTATGATTACCTTGTTTTGGAGTGCGTTCTTATCTCATAACAGTCATGTGTCTTGTCAATTTGTGTTTGTGTGGCTGTTTGAACTCATTGAAGCATGTGGTTGTTTACATTATGAAATCCATCTGATATAATATGTTTCTGATTACCTCTATAAGGGGTCAAGTACAAAACTTGTGATTGGATTGACAGAAATGCATCTTAATACCAGGTGTACAGTAAATGGGGCTCAAAAGGGGTTTCGTTTGAAGAATGGCATGATGAAGGTTGCCAGGTCCAAGTAAAATTTCCATCCCAGTGATATATACTCATAATTGATCCTATGGCAAGCTGTGAACGTAGCTTAAAAACACAACCTTTATCTAGGTTTTTAAAAGAGCTCAGTTGTGTGGGAAAACTGTGACCCTGGCAACGCTGGGCATGATAAACTCTGTACAAGCTGGTACTTGACAGGTTTAAGTTCAGGTGGTGCATCATGCGGTCACACTCAAATGCATGTACACTACATTGAAATCTCTCTCTCCTTCTCTCTCTCTCTCTCTCTCTCTCTCTCTCTCTCTCTCTCTCTCTCTCTCTCTCTCTCTCTCTCCTTCTCTCCTTCTCTCTCTCTCTCTCTCTCTCTCTCTCTCTCTCTCTCTATCTCTCTTTCTCTCTCTCTGCTTGAATATTTGAACATTTAACCTGTCATTAAACACACAGTCTCTCTCTCTCAGCCATGGTTTGATAGTTAATCATTCAGCAGGTTGTTTGTCAGAGATTCAGTGATCCATTATTATCCTGATACACTTGAACAGAAAGATTACAGTTCAACAGAGGCAACATTCATATAAATGCCACACTACCTGTGTAGTGTTTTTTTTTCTTAAGAAATTAGTATTTTTATTCAAGAAGAATGCAATAATTAATATTGACAGGGCTTCATTCATTAATTTTGTTTTGGCTTAATTTACCTTTTCAGTTTTAACGAACTTAAGACTGACAATTGAGCTCCATTCATAGTGCACTCCGAAATCCTTTATGCTATTTTGAACACAACCGTGGCTCATACCAAAGTCCCTTTAAGGCAGGGGTCTCAAATTCGCGGCCCCTCAGGCCGCATTGATAGTTTGTGGCCCCCGCCTTAATTTGAAAGTTTAATGTTAGTGCGACCTGCGAGTTTGATATGTAATTAATTTTACAGCGTTGTGTGCGAAGCTGAACGAACCTACCAATCACAAACACTGTCAATGGTTGGTGGTTATTGTTTCGAGCAGTGAGCAGTGAAAATAAATAAAGGCATAGTGGCCTGCCTGAATAATATTTGTATTTTCCAAAATTGCAAAGAGGCAGTCAAGCTTATTTTCATTTCTTTAAAACCACGAGTAAAACTGATAATGAGCCTGATCAAACTAAATCTCGAGAAGCTGGAACTGTGTCCCTGCATCAGGATAGTGTATGACAGGAGCAACACAAGTCAAGTCAGCCATAGAACATGACAGCTACTGTGGGCTCTACTTGAAGATTAGACAGAGTGAGTTAATTAATTGCTATTTTTCGCTTGGAAGTGAACTGAAATGGCATTTAGAGAGTTAATGTGAGGTCTCTTTCTTTCTCTGACAGATGAAATCAAAGTGATGTGTACACGACGGTATAAAAGAAAAGTAGTAAACTCAGTGTCGCCTAATGTAGATATCTGCAGTCACCTGTCCATCGGCAATTAGAGTCCCCAGTAACCCAGACCAATTATAGGGTCACACTGTTATTTGTGGGTCATTTGCATCGCGCTACTTGCATTGTATTTGCATTGCCTCACACAAAAAACACGACATATATTTCTATATGATGTAAAAGTAATCAAAACAAATGACAACAACACAGTGTTGCTTCTTTTTCTTTAAAAACAGCACAGTGGATAACAGTAAATTATTATTTTTATTATTTATTATTATTTTTTTTTATTATTATTACTGATTGATTTATTTTCTTATTAATTTTTAATTGTTTTGTTTTTTCCATCTTATTTCGTGTTTAAAATACTAATCTTCTCAAATCTCTTTGTGGAGTGTGGGTCTGTCGATTGGTCGGCCAGCCAGTCAGTCATTCAGTCAGACAGACGTTCAGTTGACAGCGGGCTCTGGTGGGTTCACGTGAGAACAGCGGCCGCGAACGGCACTCGCGAGAGAAATTTGAGATATGAAAAAGCGCACACAGCGGCCTCTCGTGGATTCGAGAAAGCATAAACTGCAAAAACATGCACCTCGCGGGATGTATTTCGCGGTCTCCAGAAACGTCCATGTGACTACATTTTCAGAATGAGCCTGGGTTGGTATTCTGGCAATAATATTTAGAGGGGGCGAGGCTAAGCATATTTCTCCAAATCTGTCAAGCTGCCATTCCTGAGCAGAAGCAAATGGTCAGATTTTGATTAAAGATTACCAAAACAAATCGTTAATTTCGGTAGATTAACTTGCACAGCTTAATTGTTCACTAACAAGACTAACAATGTGCTCAAGCAAAATAAACACTGTACATTTTGACCTTTAACCTTACGACTGCCCTTCAGATGGGTCAGTTGACAGTATTTTGCATCACCAAAAAGAACATATTGAGTTGAAGGTGTATTTAGTGAGCATGCTACGGTCTAGCTTCTGTTTCACTGTGCTGCGCTGCTGTAACACTTCACAGACTGCCACACATGTCAAAGAGTGTGAAGGGGATTTCCTCTTTCAGTGAACGCGTCCCACTCTCTCTCTGTTTGAGTGACTCTGAGTGTGTGAGTGTGTGTTCACCTGAAACATTTGCATCATTCAATGTTTCAGCCCTTCATCCTCCCTCTATTTTTTTTCTCAAGATGATTTTTCTTGCATGATTTGACTTCAAGCCAGTGGCTGAAATACCAATGGGGAAGTTTCTTGGGTTATGTGTGTTGGTTGCCAGTCTAAGCCTACTGCGGGTTAGCTCTCTCTGTGTGTGTGTGTGTGAGAGAGAGAGAGAGAGGGCAATGAGGAAGTGACACACTGAGACGCTCTAAAATAACATACTCATGTGGTGCCCATAAGTTTCAGCTCTTTTGCCATGAACGTCTGAAATTAGCAACTTTACTCAATGGTTTCCAAATTTAAACAGGAAAATCATGCACAATTCCACAGTACACCGCACACAGTTATGCAATCGCCTACTTAAAGGCATTTAAAATGGGGTTATTTTGAGTCATGCCTGTTTTATCATTTATGGTGTACAAAAAAACTCTGATTTGATACGTTTTTAAAATGCAGTTCGTTTGTACTGTGTAAGTAAACACACAGACACACACACACACACACACACACACACACACACACACACACACACACACATCTAGCTGTATGGGGACCAGTGTTGGGGGTAACGCATTATAAGTAATCTATCTTACCTAATAATATTACTTTTCCCATGTACTTTTAAAAAAAAGTTATATTACTTGAGGTACTTTTTACCTTGCTTAATTGGTTTTAATAAATATATTGCGGAATAAAAATGACCTTAGTCAGGTTGAATCACACACTCAATAAGAAAGCGTGCAGCAAAAGAACAGACAAGTCGGCTCGTGCTCATCATCATCATCAGGTCTCTTTTTTTTACAGCAGATGAGTCAGTGTACTGTTCTAGTAGCAGAATAACTCAGGGTATGGGTTTATTTCAAGTCAGAGGGGGTATCTGGTATGTTAGTTACAGTGTTGGGCAGTAGCATCAGTACAAGTAGCGATGCTACTAGCTTAACTACATTTCTCAGTAGCGTGACAGTAGCTTCGCTACCTTATAAATCCAATAGCTTTTCAGTAGCGAAGCAATTTTTTTACTCAAGTAGCGCAGTAGCGTCCACACAAGCTACATTTAGCGATCGCAGCTCAATAAGTGACAGCACCAACATTCACGGAACTGTGAGGCCGGTGTCTAGCCGATGAAGGTAAATCCATATGATGGCGAGAAAGACGATTTCTTCTTCTTCCTGTTTTACGATGGTTGATAACAAACTTTTTGGTGTGTTACTGCCACCTCTCACTCTCAATCGCAAATCAATCATTGGGCTGACACGAGAAACTTGCTTGATGGAAAGATGACTGAGGGAGAGGAGTTATATAATATATATACAGTAACATATAATTATAGGTGTATAATTATAATATATATAACATAATTATAGGAGTTATATAATATATATATATATATATATATATATATATATATATATATATATATATATATATATATATATATATATATATATTAGTTTACTGTAGTAAAAACTAAAATATAATACGGTAATTAGTATTTCATGATAGTTATTAATGATACTACAATATGTAAGTTAGTGTAAATATTTCCCTTTACTACACATTACCATTGTATTTTAAATGCGTAACACCTGGTTTTATTATTTTTTTTGTTTTTGCTGTTATATACTTTAATTTGTTTCTGTTTGGTACAATATATACTATTTACAGTAAATAACTGAACTGAACAATTCCGCCTCATATGGTTCATTGACAGTTTTAGTGATCACTAAGATATAAATGATCATTTAAGTTGCTTCGATTTGAAAACAGAAAATTGCAAAAATAGCTTAAATGTAGCTAAGCTACTTTTGCAAAGTAGCTTTTAGCTTAGCTTGCTACATTTCCCATGGGGTAGCTTTTAGTGTAGTTAAGCTACATTTTAAGTAGTGTAGCTAATAACTTAGCTCACTACATTTTTCAAGTAGCTTGCCCAACACTGGTTAGTTAGTACTTACTGAAGATGCGAACCATTTAATGACAACTCCGTTCAATTTAATGAATTGGTTCGGCTGGTTTACTTAGAAGATTCGGTTAAAACAAACGATTCATTCGTGAATCATAGTCATCACTACAGACAGAAACAGAAACAATGGCAGGCGGGAGACTTATATTTGTGCAATGGATTCTTGTTATTTAAAACTCGAAGAAAAGAAGTGAATTGTTGGTAAGTGTAGATTATGTGTAAGTAAAACTCTTGACAACTGCAAGAAACATGACATCGAATAAAAACAATCAAAACTGGATGCGAATCGATGGTTATTGCTTTTATTGTTGAGGAGGTGCAGCCACTGTCTAACGTTACTGTAGAAGCGACTATGTTTTGTAATATAGTACGATTTTTTTTCTCTTTTGGTAAACGATTTACACTTTCGTTAAGGCCTTTTTATTCAATGTATAAAGCTAAACAAATTATTTTGATTCGGGGATGTTTGTTATCGTCTTACTGTTTATTTTGTTATTATTTGTTATTTGTTATTTATGTTTTTGCCTTAATATAAATTATTTCATGTTAGTACTCTTTATTGCAGTCTTTATCTCAATGGACAGTGAATTTACTAATAACACACAACATACAAAAGTAGCAAACACATTACTTTACATGCTTTCATCAATCTGTATATACAATCTGTATGAGGTCTGGGCTCAGAAAGTTCTCAAAATATTATTTTATCCTACATTTTAAAAGTAAATGAAGATGTAGGTTATATAGGTGGCTGTTAAATGCTGAGCTTCTCTATAAAAAAGGTGAAAAAACACCTGCTGGTTCTGAAAGAGATCAAACCAGGGGCGTCGCTAGACCCAATTCACTGGGGCACGTGCCCCAGTAAAAATCTCCAGTGCCCCAGCAAATGCATTGAGACATGATTTACTTCATATGCAAATGTATTTATTAAGAGTGGTAATTCCGAATTAAAGACGTAATTCTCTATGTGCAACCAAACCAACGCTGGTGAAAGCAATGTGTTTAATCAAGAAGCAAACTGATGCATCTCCGTGTGTGCGCAGAGAACCCGCGCGCCTCACGCATGCGCTGCTCTTCTCCCGGTGCGAGTCCCGGTAGTTAACATGCGCGCCAAAAAAGCAGGCTACTTGCTTGTCACGCGCCGCTCATGCGTTTTAAAACCCGCGTAACAGCCTTTTTTGTTTTGAAAGTGGACAAAACCAAAGTTTAAACAAAATGACGGCGATGATACTAAGCATGCATCCTGGTCGTTTTTTTTTTTGTATGAAGCAAAAAGGAGAGATGAGGAGTCAGGGAGTAATAAACCTAATTCTCTTCTATGTGTCAAGTCTAAGACAACAAATTCTATAAAACATCTTTTTTGTATTTTATTGAATTGTCTATAGAATTTCATTCAAATAAAATGAACATTTATGCAAAAGATTTCTTAAATGATCTTAGCATCACTCCAGTTGTGTCGAAACATTGTTTTCCAGTTACATTTAAGACTATTTAGAATAATAATTGTATAATAACAAGAGTACGTTTATTTATAATAAATATTTATTAAAAAAATATAGTGTGTATATATATATATATATATATATATATATATATATTCATTTATTTATTATTATTATTATTATTATTATTAATTAATTAATTTATTTATTTATTTTTTGAGGAGGGGGCGGGGGTGCCCCAGTAGAGCTTTATGTCTAGCAACGCCCCTGGATCAAACCCCAGGCATGTAAGGGAAAGTAACGCAAAAGTAACTCAAAAGTAATATAACACACTACTTTCCATAAAAAGTAACACAATTAGTTACTTTTTTGGGAAGTAACTCAATTTTGTTATGCATTTCTTTCAAAAGTAACTTTCCCCAACACTGATGGGGACTTAACATAGACATGATTTTATACTGGACAAACTGTTTATGCCATGTGGTTCATGAGCTGTTTTCTTCATGGAGACAAAAAAAAGTTTAATTCAGTTCATCTTTAATTCATAGCGCTTTTACAATGTAGATTGTGTCAAAGCAGCTTAACATAGAAGTTCTAGTTAACTGATACTGTGTCAGTCCAGAGCTGAAGTTCAGTTTAGTTTAGTTCAGTGTGGTTTAATTTTCACTTCTGAAAGTCCAAACACTGAAGAGAAAATCCATCGATGCACAACTCTACAAGTCCCAAACCAAGCAACCCAGTGGTGACAGTGGCGAGGAACAAAACTTCACCAATTGAGTGAAGGAGAAAAAGAAAAGGTCAAATATACTGGTATTGCTATACTTGTGGGGACATTTGGTTAGTATTCCATATTAGGAATACTATATTATGTGTGTCTTGTATTCCATATTAGAAATAAAAGACACACACACACACACACACACACACACACACACACACACACACGTATAAGCCTTTGTCCATCAGGGATTATGGTGTCATAACAAATGAGAAATGGACTGATGTATGATATTTCACAATTAATTTAGAAAAGTAAACTTTTGTACCTTTGTAACCGGTATGAACCAGACCAAATCAGCATATGAATTTCAATGCCTAATTAAGGTACCACAGGTGCTGTGACAAGGACATAAGAAGCATCAAGGGGTACATCAAAGGCCCTCATAGGTATCTGTTGTGTCACCCCATTTCTAAACATTTAATTCTAAACAACAGGGATACAGACACTGGCGGTAATGTTAGGCATTTGTAAACTAAGCGTTCTAAAGTATGGCTTTATTTTACAAGCAAGAATTCTGATACAGCAACGTGAAGCAGATTCTTTACAAAAGTTAAGTGTAATGGGGGAAACATGTTAAACTTAGTGAAGCATTTGAGGGCACATCGAATCAACTTAAAGGCAGAGGAATGCACTGTCTTTGACAGCTTGCGACATCATCTGGCACTTTCACGGAGTATGTTTACATGGACACCAATACTTCGATTTTAATATGATTAAGACAATACTCCGATTAAGAGTCTACCATGTAAACAGCGATTTATGATTACCTTAAATGGTCATAGACACCCGTATCACAAAATACTGAGGTTTTTTCTTTCTATTTGGCGTGCAGTATCAAATTACAATAAAACAACTCTCTTCCACCAGTCCTTACTTCATATTCTCATCCAATATCTCGGTTTGTCACAGGGGCATGAACAATATGTGAGAATGAAAGTAAAACTGCCGAACTGCACTTAAAGACAGAAAATTAAAAATGAAACATCCGAAATTACATGAAACTCTGGATAGCTCAGACTATGTGGAAACTCAATGTGGAAATGTGGATGGCGGGTGACACAATGATGTTAATCAATCTATGTGCTATAACATGTAAAACGGGATCATGAAAGGAACATTCAAAAAGAAGCTCATGTAAACACCTTGATCATATGATTGTCTTATTCAGATTAAGGCAAATCTTTAAATTACTGATGTCCATAGTCACAAGCCCAAACCCTAGAAAAAAAGTGTTCCCTAATTTTGATGACAGCCTGTCCACAGGTTCGTAGTAAGCTCATGTAATGATAATGGCATAATGCAAATCTTAAATTCATGCTAACAAACAAAAGATCAAAATAAATATATTAATGCAATTCAAGTTAAATATATAAAATATGACTTGATGTATACTTTAAACTTTAATTCTATTGTTTAAATAAAATTATTTTTAAAAATTGTCAAATAAAAGATTTTTCTAGAGTCCAAAAGTATCAGGCACCATTTCAGGCACCATTTTAAAAGTATTGCTTTAGCACCGGTATCGAAATAACCCCAAATGATACCCAACCCTAAATAAGATGGGTAGAAATACTAACCACAAAAGTCACTAACAATGTTTTTAGCATTATTATGATTTAACAAGCATCACATGACACTAAAAACTGAGGTAATAATGCTGCAAATTCAGATTTGAATGAAAGGAAATACATTTTAATATATTAAAATGTACACGATGGCTCAGTGTTTAGCACTCAGAAGAAAGGTCGCCGTTTCGAGTCCCAGCTGTTTTCCCCATGTTGCCGTGGGTTTCCTCTGGGTGCTCCGGTTTCCCCCACAGTCCAAAGACATACGCTATAGGTGAATTGAATAAGCTAAATTGGCCGTAGTGTATGAGTGTGCATGTTTCCCAGTACTAGGTTGCAGCTGGAAGGGCATCCTCTGTGTAAAACATATGTTGGATAAGTTGGTTCATTCCGCTGTGGCGACCCTTGATGAATAAAAAGACTAAGCCGAAGGAAAATGAATGAATGAATACTAAAATGTAATAATTTATTTAGAAATTGAGATAATATAATATAAATATATCACAATTACAATAAAAACTCAAAGTAAAATGTTTTAAATTGTACTTATATTTCATAATTTTCATAAACAGTCCTTTAAAAACATGAAAATATCTTACAAACCTCAAAGCTTAGTGTAGTTTTTGTATAATAATAAGCTTATGAAAACAAAGACACTATTTTATTGTTGACTTCAAATCACTTTGTGGTTTCTGCTTATGTTTATTTGACAAAAGTGTGCATATATGTAGATCACAATGACATCATGCAAAAATCACAAAGCATTATAGTCTTTAGGACACAGAGAGAGAGAGAGAGAGAGAGAGAGAGAGAGAGAGAGAGAGAGAGAGAGAGAGAGAGAGAAAGAGAGAGATTTGGGGAACAGCAGGATTAGGGCACTTGGGTGGTTGTTTTCTTTAGCAAAGACACAGTTAGTCTCACATCCAATCAGAGCTCTCGAATCCCCTGCTGTTTGCATTGTCTGCTCTATGACATCATTGCATACCTGTGCTGTCATTGGCTGGTTATGCTGAATTCGCTGACCGGCTACAGAAGTGGCAGGCGGTGACATCATCAGCTGGAGCTCAACCAATAATGATGACACTTACAAAGAAAAGAAAAACATCCTACTCACACACACACACACACACACACACACACACACACACACACACACACACACACACACACACACACACACACACGCTCTCTATTGTCCATTTTTTTATGTTGTTTTCACTCAAGTGCTGATCAAAACTGCCTAACTTTCTTTAGGTCTTCAGAATCTTTTAATATTCTGCAGACTATTAAGTTTATTTTTTCTGTTTATTTTTCCAATTGGGACTTTTAAAGGTCTTTGTTAACGTGTTGTAAGCCATAAACCAAACCAACAACTATGATGAAAATCACAGCATTATACACTTTTAATTGAGCAAATGAAAATCAGACACAAGACTTTACTTAATAAACAGCAACTACAACTCCCATAAAGCATTTTAAATTATAGTTATTTATATCCAAAGAAACAGCATGTTTGAAATATATTGGGAACTTTTACATATACAAATATTTAAGTATTTTGACATCATTCAGCGTGCTTCAGAAGTGGGCGGAGCTAAAAAAAATCATTTGATTTGCTCTCTGATTGGTGGAAGTTTCTGTACAGCATCATGGGTAATGTAGTTTTATTGTACAAACAAGCTGTTAAAGATGTTATTGTAAAATATGTCTATTTCAAATAATCCAGGATTAGCAAAAGCATATTATTAGCCCTGCTGTGAAATTTTTATTCTTTTTCAAATATTTCCCAAGTGATTTAACTGCATTTTCACAATACTTCCTATTAAATACTTCTTCTGGAGAAGATTTTATTTATTTATTTATTTATTCATTCATTCATTCATTTTCTTTTTCGGCTTAGTCCCTTTATTAATCCGGGGCTGCCAAAGCGGAATGAACTGCCAACTTGTCCAGCATATGTTTTACACAGCGAATGCCTTTCCAGCTGCAACCCATCACTGGGAAACATCAATACACACTCATTTACACACATACACTACGGACAATTTAGCATATTCCCAATTCACTTATACCACATGTGTTTGGACCTGTGGGAGAAACCGGAGCACCCAGAGGAAACCCACGTGAATGTGGAACATGCAAACTCCACACAGAAATGCCAATTGACCCAGATAGAACTTGAACCAGCGAGCTTCTTGCTGTGAGCTGTGAGGCGATTGTGCTACCCACTGTGCCACCGTGCTGCCCTATATTTATTTATTTATTTATTTGTTATTGTTTGCCTGGAATATATATATATATATATATATATATATATATATATATATATATATATATATAAAATGGAAATATTTAAAATAAACTAATTTCTCAAATAATTTCTCAAGTGATATTTAACAGATTAAGGACATTTTCACAGGACATCTTCTAGAGAAAGTCTTATTTGTTTAATTTCACCTAGAATATAAGCAGTTTTTACTTTTTAAAAACATTCTAAGGTCAATAATATTAGCCCCTTTATGTAATATATATTTTTTTCAATTGTTGTTCAGTGACATTCCTAATTACCCTTACTTGCCTAATCAACTAAGATAAAGGCTGATTTATACTTCTGCATCAAGCGCACACTAATGGTCTGGCACAGCCTTCTCGCGGTCACATAGCCCTCACCGTGGCTGATGCCTATCCTGATGTGCATCTCTCAAAAAAGTGACAAAATGTCGCCAGGGGCGCCGCTAGGGGGGGAAGTTAGGACAATTCTAAGGGCCTGCGGCATATTGGGGCCTCCAGCGACACTATTAGGGGAGTCGATACTATTAGGGGCCCCTCGCTCTTCACTTTCGTTCGTGACCCCTCATCATCCTCCAACCCCACTATATACTTTCATCCATGACCCTACATAACACCCACCTGGCTATTCACCTTCGTTCGAATTAAGTCCATGACACCATTGGAATGTTGCCATAGGGCCTGTACAGTCACACGCATATGGTCGAGCGCATCCTTTACGCAGTTGCATAACCCTCGCTGTGGCTGACACCGACGCTGATGCACGTCACCAGGAGCACTACTTGGGGAGAAAATTTAGGTTGATTCTAAGGGCCCACGACATTTTGGTGCTCCCGCTCTTCACTTTCGTTCACCTCCCCCATCATCCCCTTCCCCGGCTCTTGACTTTCGTTCACGTCCCCCATCACCCTTTTCCTCAGCTCTTCACTTTCGTTCATGTCCCCCATCATCCCCTTCCCTAGCTCTTCACTTTTTGTTCACATCCCCCATCATCCCCTTCCCCGGGTCTTCACTTTCTTTCACGGCCCCCATCATCCCCTTCCCCGGCTCTTCACTTTCTTTCACGGCCCCCATCATCCCCTTGCCCGGCTCTTCACTTTCTTTCTTGATCCCCATCATCCCCTTACCCGGCTCTTCACTTTCGTCCTACTTACGTCCGTGACAATTTTGGAAAGTTGTCATAGGGCACATACCGGCCAGCGGCACCCCTGAACGTCCCAAGGTTTGTGATTGGTTGGTTAAGTAGCTGTGACGAGTGTGGGTGGAGCTGAGAGCCCGATGGAATAAGTGGAGTCCTGTGAAGGAGCTCAATACGCAGATGGGCACCTCTCCAAAAAATAACTACACGTTCTCAGGGAGGCTATTGCAGGCTAAAGTTATGGTCAATTCTAAGCGTTTTGGGGCGCACAACATTTTGATGCCCCCCACTCTTCACTTTTGTTCGCATCGCCCCCATCATCCCCTTCCCCGGATCTTCACTTTCGTCCTAATTACGTCTGTGACAATCTTGGAATGATGTCATAGGGCCCGTACCGGCCAGCGGCACCCCTGCACTTCGCAAGCTCTGTGATTGGTTGGTTTAGTAGCTGTGACGAGCATGGGTGGTGCTAAGAGCCACGAGCCCGATGGAGTGAGTAGAGTCCCGTGAAGAAGCTCAATATGGAAACTTTTGTTTGGTGTTTACCTTACGATTAACATTGTTGCATGTCTGCCGGTTCCTGCCTCTGAATCAGCAAATTTTAGCTTCTTGTAGTGTTCGGAAAAAACAAAACACCCGTGAAGAAACTCGACTCAGTGGAACATAAAAACCTACTGCCAGCTAGTGGATTGGAAGTGTTATTGCAGAGCAACACAAACAGCATGCAGAAGTATAAATGCATGACTTTACTCAACGTCGATCAGCCGACAAGTATAAACCAGCCTTAAGCCTTTAAATTACACTTTAAGCTGAATACTAGTATCCTGCAAAATATCTAGTAAAGTATTATGTATATATTATCATGGCAAAGACAAGATAAATCAGTTATTATAAATTAATCAATTTATTTGTTTTATTGATTATCAGTCACTCTTAAAAATCTGTTTCCCTATGGAGAAATTGTATTTTTTTAACCTCCAAAGAGTTGCATTGTATGAAGTGCTATTTAAAAATATATAGAAATATAATCAGTTTAAATATATGATTTTTCTGAAGCCAAATATTTATCTACCAGCTTTGTATGAGGATCAGCAAGTCGTTTTGCGAGTCTGCTTCTCCAGTTTGATTGGCTGTCATGTTAAGTTCAAACTCGGCTTGGTGTAGATGAATTTTGTGAGTGATTGAAGAGTTTAGAAAGGAAGGGCCATTTTAATGATAGTGATGTGTGTCAGAGTTGGTTTTATACACTCTGTTCCTGCTCTTAAAACTTTGATGAAAGTAAAATGTCGATTCCTCATTTTAATCTCTGCTTTAGAGGCAGATTACTGTCCATGTTCCAGATGGACTCCTCTAGCAGATCAACTTCCCCTTCCTTTCCTTGCAGTATCACATTGTCTTTCTGTCTGTCTGGATAGTTCTTCTTTCTGTAAGTGAGAGAGAAACAGAGAGAGACAGAGAGAGAGAGAGAGTGCTGTCTATATATATATATATATATATATATATATATAGAGAGAGAGAGAGAGAGAGAGAGAGAGAGAGAGAGATAAATATAGATATAGATGCGATAAATTAATCAAAACTGATATTTAAAATTTTACAAAACATAATTGATTCTCTTGAAGGTCCTAATTAAATGACATCTAATAGGATTATTTTTATAGCAATACATAAAATATTAAAAGACTACTTGAAAATTCTCAGTTTCAATGAAATTACTTGGTATATTGTGTGTGGGTAATCTTTTTTTTCTATGGTAAGTCTTTAAAGGTCATATATACCAAATTCCAAGTAACAAAATAGTCATTTATTGCATTTCTTCACCAAATAATGTCAATTGGTCAGAATAATAATAGTTTTTGTTTGTTGTGATTTGAAAATCAGTGTTATTTTAACAAATATTGATTTCTTAAAGGCATAGTTCACCTCAAAACTGATATTTCTGTCATCATTTAAACCAGTTTGAGTGGTTTATATTCCTTTTAAGATAACACAATACCAATGATTTAAAGGGATAGTAAATTAACAGGAATTTTTCATTTTTTGGGGTAAACTATCCCTTTAACCCAAACATAAAAAAAAAATCCTGTTGATTTACTCACTATGTTCCCTCCCTCGACTGATTATAATCCTCTACGAGTTTCTTTCTCCTGTTAAACACAAAAAACGATATTTTGAAGAAATTTGGAAACCTTTAAGCATTGACTCCCATACTAGTAAAAAAACAACAACAAATACAATGGAAGTCAATGCTGTAAGGTTTCCAGCTTTCTTTTTGCAAACCGAGGTCTGCAGAAGAGCACCTCTGAACGCACAACATGTCCAACCTTGAGGCGGATGGGCTACAGCAGCAGAAGACCACACCAAGTGCCACTCCTGTCAGCTAAGAACAGGAAATTGATGCTACAATTGGCACAGACTCACTGAAATTGGACAGTAGAAGATTGGAAAAATGTTGCCTGGTCTGATGAGTCTCGATTTGTGCTGCAACATTTGGATGGTAGGATCAGAATTTGGCATCAACAACATGTAAGCATGGATCCATCCTGCTTTGTATCAACAGTTTAGGCTGGCGGTGGTGGTGTAATGGTATGGGGGATATTTTCTTGGCACACTTTGGGCCCATTAGTACCAATTGAGCATCGTGTCAATGCAACAGCCTCCCTGAGTATTGTTGCTGACCATCTCCATCCCTTTATGACCACAGTGTACCCATGTTCTGATGGCTACTACCAGCAGGATAACGTCATGTCATAAAACGCAAATCATCTCAGACTGGTTTCTTGAATATGACAATGAGTTCACTGTACTCAAATCACCACCATAGTCACTAAATGTCAATCCAATAGAGCACCTTTGGGATATGGTGGAACGGGAGATTCGCATCATGGATGTGCAGCCGACAAACCTGCAGCAACTGTGTGATGCTATCATGCCAATATGGACCAAAATCTCAGGAATTGTTCCAGTACCTTGTTGAATCTATGCCACAAAGGCAGTTCTGAATGCAAAAGGGGCTCCAACCCAGTCCCAGTAAGGTGTACCTAATAAAGTGGCCGGTGAGTGTATATTGTTTTGTGTCTACATTGTAAATGTTTATTTGGCCTCATGCAGTTTTGATAGTGGTGCAGGTGTTTCAGAGTCGATCTTTCCCACACTGATAGCACTCTTGGCTGAAGCCTCTCGACAGCTCGGCGCACTCACCCACAGCAAGGAATTGATGTCAATAAATAATGTTCAGTCATTTTTAAAACATGGCCATGTCATGGCGTATAGTGCACTGAAAATGAGGATTGAGAGCGTCAGGCTTCAGGCTCAAACAGAACTGGGACTTTGAGCCTCTGCCAAGAAAAACTGGCTTTCGCTTGTTTGCTTTCACTTCTTCTTTCTGTCTGATGCTGATACAGCCACCCCGGAGAAACTATTTGAGGCATCTACTTTTTTGAAACCTGAGCTATTGTTTGATCATTTGATACACAGCAAACAGTTTATCTCAAGATTAAATGAAAGCTATAAATTGCATTGGTGTTCACTGATAATTGCCCCTTATGCAGCACACTTTGGTTGTGTTTGGATCAAATACTAAATTAAATTAACTGATTAAAATAAATTAACCAAATGTCAATTTGTGTAGTGATATATAATAGTTATGTGTATTTATTTACATAGTAGTTTTAAAAGCACAAAATCTGTTGACTCAAAATCTATTAAAAATCTACTGAAAAAAATTTTTAATTTATATTTATATCTTATTTATATATTTCAATAATAAATGTATATATAAAATGTATATATACATTTTTAATATACGCGTATTTGTATATTTATATAATATTATATATCAGCAAAGAGTGCTATCAGTGTAGGGAAGATCGACTGTGAAACACCTGCACCTCTATCAAAACTGCATGAGGCCAAACAAACTTTTACAATGTGGACACAAAACAATATACACTCACCGGCCACTTTATTAGGAACACCATATATATATATATATATATATATATATATATATATATATATATATATATATATATATATATATATATATATATATATATATATATATACACACACACACATATTTATATATATATATATATTTATATATATAAGCATTCTTACAGCATTGTTCTTAGCATATGCATATACACTGTAAAACTCAATAAGTTAACTCAAACTGTTTTTTTTTTTTTTTTGCCTCAAAGACCGATTGCAGCAAAGCATCTATGTTTGATGGTTTGAGTATTGTAAACTTATATATTGTGCCACATACACAAATCATGTGTTGATATCAAACTTTAAAAAGTATTAGTAACGTAAACATTTTAAGTTCAGTTATCTATTAGTTGAATGAACTTCCAAATAACTATAAAGAACTATAAAGCCATTCAAATGGTTTGGTACACTGTAAAATCCGATAAGTAAAGTTAACTCAAACTGTTTGAGGAAAGTGATTTGGGCAAACCCTTTAAGTTTTGAAACAAAATGGTTAGAGTACTGTAAACTATATGACTATGACTATACATAAAGTAATATATTATTTGTGTTGCTCATTTGTGTTGTCAAACTTTTAGACTATTATTAACTTAAACCTTTTAAATTCAGTTATCAGATCGCTACGAGTTCAAAGAATTAAGTCCAAACAACTATGTAACTACTAAAATTGTTTGGCATTGCTTCTAGCATTAGAGTTAACAAAAAAATATAAAATTCGTATATTCATAACTCGTTAATTTTGAGTTCTGCTTAATATGATCCTTTCATGAGTAGCAATAACTCTTTTTCATTGAGTCAGTTTAATTAAAAAAAAAAACATAAGTTAAACGATCTTATTTAATTTAGTGATTTTCACTGTTAGGTTTTACAGTGTATTTCTTCTTGCATTAGAATAAAAAAAATATAATTTATTCATTTATAACTCGTTCGATTACAAACTCAGTTCAAACTACTTACTGTATTTAAAAAGAGCTGAAACAAAACAAGTTTTTTGAGACAACTTAATTGTTTTGTGCTAAATCCACTTAAATTTGTAAAAATGATCAAGTTAGCTTAATTGATTTGTGTTGGGACAACATGAATAGATTGTGTGGAAGCCAGCATTTTTTACAGTGTAGAGTTCTGCTTAATATAATCAGTTTATGAGTTACCATAACTCTTTTTCATTGTGTTAAAGTAACTTTTTAAAAATTCAGAATCAGAATCAGAAAGAGCTTTATTGCCAGGTATGTTCACACATACGAGGAATTTGTTTTCGTGACAGAGCTTCTACAGTGCAACAGGATAACAGAGACAGGACAAAAAACAGATAATAAATATATTTAAAAATAAAAATAATAAAAAAAAATAGAAAATAGAAAAAAATAAATAAATAAATAAATAAATAATAATAAAAAAAATTACAAATTAGACTAACTTATTTTATTTAGTGATTTTCACTGTTAGGTTTTACAGTGTATATAATATTACAGTGTACAGTTTCACACACTCAAAAAGGATATGATCAATAATCATGGCAACTTGTATTTTTATGTTAATTATAACTTAAGATCACAAGCTATTTTAAGTCAGTTTAATGTCATTTAAGTTAAAATAATGAATTTGGGGTGACACAGTGGCTCAGTGGTTAGCACTGTCGCCTCACAGCAAGAAGATCACTGGTTCGAGTCACGGCTGGGCCAGTTGGCATTTCTGTGTGGAGTTTGCATGTTCTCCCGTGTAGGTGTGGTTTTCCTTCGGGTGCTCCAGTATTCTGTCGATTTGTCCTACTCTGTCACATTGTCCTGCCTCCCAATTAAAAAAGTAGGTAGCACCTTTTAATGACGTAATATGCTACCCATCATTGCTACCAGTGTAAATTTTAATGTAGTGTGATATGAAGCTGTAATATCGCCCTAACCTACCTAACCCCAACCTCAGAACCATTTAAATGCAGTGGTGGTAGCATGATCTGAGGGGTAGGATAAAATGTCAGGACACCTGTTTTGCCCACAGTGCAAACACATGTGCTATAGGTAAAATGGAAAAACTAAATTGTCCATAGTGTATCTGTGTGGATGAGTGTGTATGGATGTTTCCCAGGACTGGGCTACAGCGGGAAGTGCATCCGCTGCATAAAACATTTGCTAGATAAGTTGGCGGTTCATTCCGCTGTGGCGACCCCAAATAAAACAAAGGGACTAAGCCGAAGGAAATGAATGATTGAATGGATAAATAATGAATCTGATTCAACTTAAAAAAGTAAGACAACCAGAATGTTTTATTTAAAGTTTAATAGCTCGTATCTGTTGATATTTTAATATATATTTTTATATATCTCATGAAATCCTAATGTCCTTAAAAGTAGTATATTCATTTTCAACACTGATAATACATGTTTCTTTAGCCAAAAATCAGCATACTATATGATTTCTGAATTATTGTGTTCAATTTTTAACCCTTAAATTGATCAAATAGATTAAATCAGTTTTCTTCAGTGTATTATTTAATGCAGTGAAATCCATACATTTTAAACTGTATCTGACAGCCAAATACTTTTCGTGACCATTGCACATTGTTTGTCTTTCCTGAATTTCATTATAGGCAATAAATCAAGCTGAGCGCGAAACATGGCAGTTGCAGAGCATTGTGGGATTGTATATTTGACTCTTCTCTTTGCTATCAGTCACCGTGTCTGCGGCTGTGATAATGTTTTCAGCAGACACACAGAGTGATGGAGGAGACGCAGGAATGTATCTGGCTTGTCTCTGCTGTGATGCCGGACGACTGTGTTTATGAGACCAGTCTGGATCAGAGACGGCAGAAAAACCTCTGTCAGAAACTGCTCACAATTACACAAACTAGAGAGCATTTAGAGGCTAAACTAAGAATTAGGCTACATTGAGCTACAGTCAGAATTATTAGCCGTCCTGTATATTTTCCCCGGATTTCTATTTAACGGATAGATGATTTTAACACATTTCTAAACATAACAGTTTTAATAACTCATTTCTAATAACTGATTTATTTTATCTTTGTCATGATGACAATACTATTTTAATAGATATTTTTCAAGACACTTCGATACAGCTTAAACTGACATTTAAAGGCTTGAGTAGGCTAATTTAGCTGCTTATGGTCATTAGGCAAATCATTGTAATCGATGGTTTGTTCTGTAGACAATAGAAAAAAATATTGCTTAACCTCCTAGGGCTTAAGTGGCCACATAAATGGACAGCACATTTTAGCTCTTAAGTGGCTATTTAAAATACTTTGAATGTTTTATATGTTGTTACAGACATACAGTGTCATCCTGCAACTGTTTTGTAGCATATGGAATGTCCCAAACCCTATTTTTAAATGTCCAAAATGGAAAAAAAAAAAAATAGTTTTTACTCTCTGATAGTCAAAACATGTTCAAAAAGTATGCATGAGTTATAAATGCATTAAAAAACAGTCAGGAAAAGGTTTTATGGAAATTCGGACAACATATATGGACATCATTTTTCTCTAAAAGTACATCCTATCAAAAGATGATACTTGGGTTTTATTCTAATTTGGTTCCAATAAAACCAAATAGCAAAGAGAAATAAAAAATGCATGTAAAAAAGCAGCTTGGGCCTTAAGAGGTTAAGGGGGCTAATATATTGACCTTAAAATGATTTTACAAAAATTACAAAATGATTTTATCCTAGCCGAAATAAAACAAATCAGACTTTCTCCAGAAGAAAAAATATTATAAGGAATAACGTGAAAAATTCCTTGTTCTGTTAAACATCATTTGGGAAATATTTCTGAATAAATAGAAATCATATGAGGGAGAGTAATTTTGGCCTTAACACTACATTGAAACTACACTGTAAAAAATGCTGAGTTCCACACATTCCATTTGTGTTGTGACACCAAGAAGGAATTAAGTTAACTTTTTTTTTACTAATTTAAGTGGATTGAACATGAAACAATCAAGTTTTCCCACCAAAAAAGCTCAAGAATTGTGTTGTTTCAGCTTATTTATATAAGTACTTTGAACAAACAGTAAATGTCATTTCTTTGAATGTACACTGTAAAAAAAACATCTTACTGCCTTAAATTTTTAGTTGAATCAAATGATCTTTTCTAGTAATCTCAACTTCAGTCAAATGAACTAAAATATTAAGTAACACTTTATTTTTATGGCCCACTTGAGTATTAGTAGACTATCTGCCTAATATCCTTTGATACTGCTCCTTCAACAGACATTTACCTGACTATAAGAAACTTTGCAAGTACATGTCAACTTACACTAACCCTAACTCCAACCTAACAGTCTACTTATAATTTAATGAGAGTTAGTTGGCATGTAGATGCAATGTAACTTAATGTGACCAAATATTAAGTTAAACTTTGTATGACTAGTTAAAAAAAGTTAAAAATTATAATATAAAAGTTTTGTGATGATGGCTTTTTGTCATACTATTTTTTACAGTGTATGTTGAGGAGTAAATCTTTAAATATATGACTGATCAGATCTCTGAACCTTCCTTTTTAATGAAGAAATTGTGTAAAAGTTGATCATGGTTTATGTAAAATATAGGAAACTATTTTCAACATTAAGAATGATAAAAAAAAATGCTAATAAAAAATAATGAATTAGAATGATTTAGTTCATTCATTCATTCATTCATTCATTCATTGATTCAGTTTCTTTTCGGCTTAGTCACTTTATTAATCTGGGGTCGCCACAACGGAACGAACTGCCATGTTATCCAGCATATGTTTTATGCAGCGGATACCCTTCCAGCTGCAACCCATCACTGGGAAACATCCATACACACTCACTCACACACATACGCTACGGCCAATTTAGCCTACCCAATTTACCTATACCACATGTCTTTGAACTTGTGGGGGAAACCAGAGCACCCGAACCTAGGTTCCAGAAATGCCAACTGACTCGGCCAAGGCTCGAACCAGCGACCTTCTTGCTGTGAGGTGAACATGCTACCCACTGCACCACCATGCAGCCTGATTTATGTTATAATATCATAAAAACTGGAGTGATTATGTAAAATATTCATTTTTGAATCACAGGAATAATTAATATTTGCAATATCTTCACATAGAAAATTACTTTTAGTTTCGATAATAATTTATAATACCTTTTTAATCAAATACATTCAGTCTTAGTAAACAGAAGTTAGTTAACTTTAAAACATTTTAACGTCTATTAATGTTAGTTTATAATAATCATATCTAATTATACTATATATAGATCTCTTATAATCATTTTCATTCATTCATTTATTTTCCTTCGGCTTAGTCCCTTTTTTCATTAGGGGTCGCCACAGTGGAATGAACCGCCAACTTATCCAGCATATGTTTTACACTCTTCCAGCTGTAACCCAGTACTGGGAAACATCCATACACGCTCAATCACACTCATATACTACGGTCAATTTAGTTTATTCAATTTACCTGTACCAGATGTCGGGAAACCGAAGCACCCGGAGGAAACCCACGCTAACACGGGGAGAACATGCAAACTCCACACTGAAATACCAACTGGCCCTTCCAGGACTCGAACCAGCAACGTTCTTGCTGTGAGGCAACAGTGCTAACCACTGAGCCACCGGGTCGCTTTATAATCATATATATAGTATTATAATAGTCATATATATATATAGTATTATAATAATCATATATATAGTATTATAATACTAGAATTTATAGAATTTAAAAAATAAAATAAAATAAAGGTTTCTCGGTTACTTTTATTGTTACTTTACTGGCAGTACAGGATTTAGTTCAGAGAATCAGAACTTTTGATTTTTTCTGCCCCTAATATAATTATGATTATCCTAATTTATCAAGCTAGAAACATTTATCCATCATTATACTACAATTTGCCAAAACCATTGCAAAATGATGCGAAAATGACTCAGTTGGACCTCAATGCAAAGATTCTGTGATTCATTACTGAGTCATCCTCATAACAGAGTCATTCATTCATTCATTTTCCTTCAGCCTATTCCCTTTATTCATTAAGGGTTGCCACAGCGGAATGAACCACCAACTATTCCAGTATATGTTTTACACAGCGGATGCCCTTCCAGCTGCAACCCAGTACTGCGAAACATCTATACACACTCTTTCACACACACATATACTACGGCCTATTTAGCTTGTTCAATTCACCTGTAGCACATTTCTTTGGACTGTGGGGGAAACTGAAGCATCCGGAGGAAACCCATGGCAACATAGGGAGAACATGCAAACTCCACACAGAAATGCCAACTGATCCAACTGGGACTTGAACCAGTGACCTTCTTGCTGTGACGCGACAACGCAAACCACTGTGTTAACCACTGAGCCACCCATAACAGAGTAATTTAAATGAATCAAACATCCACAAAGAAGGGAAACAGTAAGATTTTTTTGTTTGTTTCAGTTCACTAATCTGTATGCACATCATCATGTGACATAAAAACAGCAATGCAGCAATTTATTTCACTAGAACTGATTTTATACTGAAAAATCTTTAGTATTTTGAAAGCAGCACTTTAAATTATTGGCTATCAAACACAATTTCTCACACTAACGGTAGAGCTACTCCAGAATTATTTGCCCTGTACTATTTTGTCATAACATGTCATAAATTGTGACAGATTCATCTCTAGATGGACTGAAGTGCATGTGCACACACACACACACACACACACCAAAGGATATGAATACTTCTGCTTTTTCTTTCAGTTGTGTTTATGCTGAATCGCTGTTCCTTACACACACACTTACATGGCCTTACATGGATCTCGCTGTAAACCTGAGCTCCTAAATGTTTTCACTCAGTTAAAACCAAGGACATTTGCTGAATCGCTATTGAGGTTATTTGACTCTCCCTCCTGGATTCCCTCATACTTTAGATCTGCTTTAATATCTTACTTCATCTTTCGCTTATTTCAAGACCATTAAAAAAAAGTATGTTCTATTGTGAAATTTGGATGCTATTTACATTATGCTGGTCATTTAAACGTTTCTTTTTTTTTTTTTTTTTGAGGATCTGAAAACATCAGCTTTTGACAAATGGGTTTCGTTGGGTTTGACAAATGGGGTTTGTTTTGTCTGTTATTGTGAGTACTACAATGCAAAATCAATGACAAAAGTGAGTAAACCAGTTGCTTTTAAAGCAATTATTTGACCTAAAAAGTGAGTAAACCGGTTGATTTTAAATTGACTAGTCAACTAAATGCTAAAAAGTGAGTAAACTAGTTGCTTTTAAAGCGATTAATTGACTTTACTCAAGAAAAGTGAGTAAACCAGTTTTTTAAAAGCGAATAGTTGACTTTACAAAGTGTGCAAACCTGTTTTAAAATTGATTAGTTGACTTTATTAAAAAAGTGAGTAAACCAGTTGTTTTTAAAGCGATTACTCAGCTTTACTCAAAAAAGTGAGTAAACCAGTTGCTTTTAAAGCAATCAGTCAACTGTACACAAAAAGTTAGTAAACTAGTTGCTTTTAAAGCTGTACGCGACTTTACTTTAAAAAGTTAGTAAACCAGTTGCTATTAAAGCAATTAGTTGACTTTACTCAAAAACGTGAGTAAACCAGTTGCTTTCAAAGCAATTAGTCGACTTTAAAAAGTGAGTAAACAGTTGCTTTTTAAGAGATTAGTTGACTTTACTCAAGAATGTGATTAAAACTTGTTACTTTTAAAGCTATTAGTCAACTCTACTCAAAAAAGTGAGTAAACCAGTTGCTATTAAAGTGATTAATTGACTTTACTCAAAAATTGTAAACTTGCTGCTTTTAAAGCAATTAGTCGACTTTAAAAAGTGAGTAAACAGTTGCTTTTAAAGCGATTAGTTGACTTTGCTCAAGAATGTGAGTAGACCAGTTGCTTTTGCGATTAGTTGACTTTACTCAAAAATGAGTAAACTAGTTGCTTTTAAAGCGATTAGTTGACTTTACTCAAAAAATGAGTAATCCAGTTGCTTTTAAAGTGATTAGTAGACTTTACTTTAAAAAGTGAGTAAACCAGTTGCTTTTAAAGTGATTAGTAGACTTTACTCAAGAATGTGAGTAAACCAGTTGCTTTTAAAGTGATTAGTAGACTTTACTCAAGAATGTGAGTAGACCAGTTGCTTTTGCGATTAGTTGACTTTACTCAAAAAATGAGTAAACTAGTTGCTTTTAAAGCGATTAGTTGACTTTACTCAAAAAATGAGTAAATCTATTGCTTTTAAAGTGATTAGTTGACTTTACTCAAAAAATGAGTAAATCTATTGCTTTTAAAGTGATTAGTAGACTTTACTTTAAAAAGTGAGTAAACCAGTTGCTTTTAAAGTGATTAGTAGACTTTACTCAAGAATGTGAGTAAACCAGTTGCTTTTGCGATTAGTTGACTTTACTCAAAAATGAGTAAATCTATTGCCTTTAAAGTGATTAGTTGACTTTACTTTAAAAAGTGAGTAAACCAGTTGCTTTTAAAGCGATTAGTCGACTTTGCTTAAAAAAGAGAGTAATCTAGTTGCTTTTAAAGCAATTAGTTAAATTTACTCAAAACAGTGAGTAAACAAGTTGTTTTTACAGTGATTAGTTGACTTTACTTAAAAAAGTGAGTAATCCAGTTGCTTTTAAAGCAATTAGTTGACTTTACTTAAAAAAGTGAGTAATCCAGTTGCTTTTAAAGCGATTAGTTGAATTTACTTTAAAAAGTGAGTAAACCAGTTGCTTTTAAAGTGATTAGTTGAATTTACTTTAAAAAGTGAGTAAACCAGTTGCTTTTAAAGTTATTAGTTGAATTTACTTTAAAAAGTGAGTAATCCAGTTGCTTTTAAATCGATTAGTTGAATTTACTTTAAAAAGTGAGTAATCCAGTTGCTTTTAAACTGATTAGTTGAATTTACTTTAAAAAGTGAGTAAACCAGTTGCTTTTAAATCGATTAGTTGAATTTACTTTAAAAAGTGAGTAAACCAGTTGCTTTTAAAGTGATTAGTTGAATTTACTTTAAAAAGTGAGTAATCCAGTTGCTTTTAAAGTGATTAGTTGAATTTACTTTAAAAAGTGAGTAAACCAGTTGCTTTTAAAGCGATTAGTTGACTTTACTTTAAAAAGTGAGTAATCCAGTTGCTTTTAAAGTGATTAGTTGAATTTACTTTAAAAAGTGAGTAATCCAGTTGCTTTTAAAGTGATTAGTTGAATTTACTTTAAAAAGTGAGTAAACCAGTTGCTTTTAA
>NC_079447.1:6917727-6960227 GCF_903798145.1 Danio aesculapii | reverse complement strand
GTAGCATATTTTAACACTTGGCTAACATGTTTTAACATGTTGTTTATGTTTTGTCTGATAGCACATACATTCTAGTACAGCTAATATATAACATTTCAAGTTGCTAACTTGATTTGTCACATTGCCTGCATGTTTATGACATTTCCATTTGTTTTAGCAGGTTGTTAGCTGATAAGTTTTGACATGTTGATAGCATGTTTAGCACAGTGTTAAGATAAATAGGGATTCAGGAAGTTGCTAGCGTATTTTATCATTTGGCAACCATGTTTAACATGTTCCTAACATGTTATGTTATGTTTGGCTATGCTTTGACATGTTATTGCTAGCATCAGTAGCATGTTTATAGTGTTTTTGAAAGGTGTTTGCATGATTATCACATTTTACCAAGGTGCTAGCACATTTTTAAATGCTTCAGCTGATTGTTCAGCGTATTTTAATGTTGATAAAATGACAATTGATACATGATAAATGATGGTAATAGTAGGAATTCAGGCAGTTGGTAGCATATTTCAACATTTGGCTAACATGTTTCAACATGTTGTTACCATGTTTTGTGCACTGATAGCATGGTTATATTGTTTTTTGCATGTTGCTAGCATACTCATAACATTTTAGCAAGTTGCTACAGTAAGTTGTTTTTTCACACTGCCTGCATGTTTATAACATTTCCACATGCTTTAGCAGGTTGTTAGCTTATATGTTTTGACATGAACAAGCATGTTTTGCTATGCTTTGACATGTTATTGTTAGAATCAGTAGGATGTTTATATTGTTTTTGAAGGATGTTTCCATGTTTATGTCATTTTAACAAGCTGCTAGCACATTTTCGAATGCTTAAGGAGAGTGTTAGCATGTTTTAATGTTAATAGTATAGCATGATAATTGATAAATGATGATTTTTGTAGGAATTCAGGAAGTTGCAAGCATATTTTATCATTTGGCAATCATGTTTTAAGACGTTGCTAACATGCTTTGCTTTGACATGTTATTGCTAGCATCAGTAGCATGTTTATAGTGTTGTTTTCATGTTTAGACATTTTGCCTAGCTGCTAGCCCATTTTCACATGCTTAAGCAGATTGTTAGCATATTTTAATGTTGCTATCTTTTAATAATTGATCATTTTATGGATTCAGGCAGTTGGTAGCATATTTCAACATTTGGCTAGCATGTTTTAACATGTTAACATGTTTTGTCACATTGATAGCACATTAATATTGTTTTGCATATTGCTAGCATATTCATAACATTTCAACAAGTTGCTAACTTGATTTGCCACATTGCCTGCATGTTTATAACATTTCCACATGCTTTAGCAGTTTGTTAGCTGATATGTTTTGACATGTTGATAGCATGTTTACCACATTGTTAAGATATTTGTAGAGATTCAGGAAGCTGTTAACATATTTGATCATTTTGCTACCATGTTGTAATGGGTTGCTAACATGCTTTGCTATGCTTTGCTTTGACATGTTTTTGCTAGCATCAGTAGCATGTTTGTAGTGTTCTTGCATGTTGTTTTAATGTTTAGACATTTTACCAAGCTGCTTTACCAAGATTGTTTGCATGTTTTAATGTTGATAACATACAGTAACATGACAATTGATACTTGATAAGTTATATAAATGGTTATAATTGTAGAGATTCAGGCAGTTGGTAGCATATTTTAACATTTGCCTAACATGTTTTGTCGGCTGATAGCATGGTTAAATTGTTTTTGCATGTTGCTAGCATTATCATATCATTTTAGCTAGTTGTTTTGTTACATTGCCTGCATGTTTATAACATTTCCACATGCTCTAGCAGGTTGTAAGCTAATGTTTTGACATGATGATAGCATGTTTACCACACAATTTAGAATTTACCTCACATACAAGTATGTTTTGCTAGGCTTTTACATGTCATTTTTATGTTACATGCTAGCAGCATCTGTAGCATGTCTATAGTGTTTTTGAAAGTTGTTTGCATGTTTATGGCATTTTAGCAAGCTGCTAGCACATTTTAAGTGCTTAAGCAGAGTGTTAGCATGTTTTAATGTTGATAACATGATAACCTGATGCTTGATAAATGATAATGATTGTAGGGATTCAGTTGGTAGCATATTTCAAGATTTTGCTAGCTTGTTATAACATTTATAAAATGTTGTTAACGTATTTTGTCACACTGATAGCATACACATATATATATATATATATATATATATATATATATATATATATATATATATATATATATATATATATATATATATATATATATATATATATATATATATATATATATGTGTGTGTGTGTGTGTGTATATATTTGCATGTTGCTAGCATATTCATGATATTTTAGCAAGCTATCTTGTTTTGTCACTGCCTGCATGTTTATAACATTTCCACATGGCTTTAGCAGGTTGTTAGCTTATATGGTTTGACAAGTATGTTTACCACAGTGTTATGATATTTGTAGGGAGTCAGAAAGTTGCTAGCATATTTTATCCATTGACAATCGTTTTAACATGTTCCTAACATGTTTTGCTATGCTTTGCTTTGACATGTTATTGCTAGCATCAGTAATATGTTTATAGTGTTTTTTTAGGCACGTTTTCAAACACATAAACAGACTGTTAGCATATTTTAATGTTGCTATGTTAACGTTTTGATAATTTTATAGATTCAGGCAGTTGGTAGCATATTTTAACATTTGACTAGCATGTTTCACCATGTTGTTAACATGCTTTTTAACATTAATAGCATGTTTATGCAATTTGGTAGCATGCTTATAACATTTTAGCTAACTTGTTTGCTAAATGCACATTCACAATGCTGTTAGGCTGATTCTAGGGCTTTTGGTTAATCAAAAAATATATATGTATTTTTTTCAATAAAATATTTTTGAGCAAAATGATTCCAGAATTCACATTTTCATTATGATGAAACATTAATTTTAAAATCTTTTGAAAATACATATGCTACATCAATTCATTGTGTACTTGGAAACCCAACTGACAGAGTTTTTAGCCCTTGTGGCTGCCTGATTTTTACCATGTTTTCAGACTTTACCACGTTCTTACCCTGTTATTTACTTTTTTATTTAAATTTTTGGCTTTTGTTTTTGTCTTACCTGCTAACTGGAACCGTTCTTTGCCGGACTCGAACCCTGTCATCGTGGTCAACTCCTCTATGCGTCTCAAGTCCGTCGACTTACAGGGCAAGCTACTGGGCAAACTGATAACAGTGGAAACGCCATCTACTCAGAGGTAAGTGGTCAGCTGGTAAGCAGAAAAAGAAACAGAAGCCGTCGGCGGCATCATACTAAGCCTTATCTCGCAACCTCCAAAAATATATATGGGGCTACGTTTTCAGAATGAGCCTGTGTAGTTTATTTTTCATGACAATAATGTTATGTTTGGAATTTAACACAACATTAGTACACTGTAATGCTGGGTTCCACACAATTCCTTCATGTTGTCCTAACACAATTGATTAAGGTGACTTAAACTATTTTTACAAAGGGTACATTTTCACAATGAGCCTGTGTTGAAAATGTAAGTGTATATCTACATTCTACATATGTACAAATTTATTCAATTTCTAAAGTTAATCACTAATTAATTAAGCAAATAAATATGACTGTTTAATAGTAGAAATATATTTTTTTACAATAATTTTGCCTGACTGGTGGCCCTTTCAAGGCTCTTCATCAATAAAGTTAATGCCAATGTGAACAGAGCGGGAGAAAAAAAGTGACAAATGGAAAGAGTCTAGGTGAGTATCAGGATCATAATGGAGCCGTTTCTCTTCCTGCAGATCAATACGAGATTCATCATGAAGATACAAGCGAATCACTGCTCGTCTACAGCCATAAATAAAGACACTGTTCAACACAAATACACAGATTTGCCACACACATATGACACTCGAGGGGCCTCACTTTTCTTCCATGTCAAACGGATGGACCCCATGTGAGCCGTATGGGGTCTCAATCCCACAATGCATCAGCTTTAACCACCTACAGCAGGACAGTAAGTGGCCATCTGAAGCTTCCTGTGGGATCGGAAACATCCGTGTGGTCAATACAGCTCATTATCCAGCTTTCTCCACACATCTATTGAGTGTCAATTCTTTGACACTCAATAGATGTGTGGAGAAAGCTGGATGGTTGCACTTCTGGTTTGGGGAAATTCCATTCAAAAGAACTGAAACAAATCGTTTTACATAATAAAGGTTGCACTATAAATACTTTTATCAGTACACAGTGAAACTGAGTGCGAGGTACATTTGACTGTGCTTTATTTTTTAACCTGGGCTCATTCTGATTACGTACCCATATATACATTTCTGGAGAGCGCCAAATACGTCCCAGGAGCTATGTAGGCCCCTGTGTATGCTTTTTGAGAACTCAGATTTCCCACGCGAGTGCCGTTCGTGCCTGCTGTTCTCACGTAAATCCACCAGAGGCCGCTGTCGACTGACTGCCCGACCTATCGATAACCCCACCCACCACCATCTGTACACTCAACTGACATTGTTTTCAAAAGCAATCCAGATAAAGAAAAGCCCTCTTGGCCGCCTGATTTTTACCACGTTTTCAGATTGTACCACAATCTCACCCTGTTATTTAGTTGTTTATTTTTTGGCTTTTGTTTTTGTTTAACCTGCTTTCAGGAACCATTCTTCGCCAGACAAGAACCTTGTCTTCACGATCAACTCAAATCCTCCGACGTATGCAGCGAGTCATTGGACAAACTGGTGACATTGGAGAAGCCGTCCACACTGAGGTAGGCGGTCAGCTGCTTGCAAGAAAAGAAATGGCGTCATACCACCCGTAGGGTTCGTTTTAAAGATGAAATGCAGCCCATACATACTCCTGACTACATAATTCGTGATCTCCAGAAATGTATCTAGGGCTACGTTTCCAGAATGAGCCTATGTTGTTTATTTTTCATGACAATAATGTTATGTTTGTAATTTTAACAACATTAGTACACTAAAAAATGCTGGGTTCCACAAAATTCCTTCATGTTGTCCCAACACAAATGATTAAGTTGACTTAATCGATTTTTACAAATTTAAAGGGCACATAGGTTACCCCTTTTTCCAGATTTAATAATTCTTTTGTGTCTCCAGAATGTATCTGTAAAGTTTCAGCTGAAAACACTTATCAGATTATTTATTATCCCTTTCATAAGTTTCTATTGTATAGCTCTGAGCAGCAGGTAGTGGTTTTTGTGTACTGTGCCTTTAAGGCTATTTCTTCACGCCCACCGTTTCCACGTGCCTGTCAGTGTGCCCTTATCTCCTCCCTCGGCTGCGTCAGACAATAGACAGACATGAAGGAAGCAGATCTCAGTTTGTGAGATCACTCCTACATCGTTGCATGCTGGTCTCAAAACCGCTCCAATTGGTCCACCGTTTTTATGTTGTTAAATTGAAAAAAAAAAAAAGGACTGGGTGTGTTTATATCACCACAATACGACGGTCTATACACTATACCTACACATATGTCTGTCCAAACAGCTTGACAAGTAGATTTTTCACCATAGGTGCCCTTTAAGTGGATTGAACAATGAAGTGGTTCCCCCCAAAAATGTAAGAATTGTGTTGTTTCAATTCATTTTTAATAAGTATTTGATCAAGCAGCAAAAGCCATTTTTGAGTGTATCACAAAGCGTATCTGTGGCCAAAGTTCTATTGAGATAACTGCAGCTTTGTTCCACCAAATTATTTTCTCTCTCTATACCCCCAATATTCTGTAGTACACTCAAAAAAAGAGCTGTTTAAAAGTACTTGTTTAAAATGAGAAGACAAATCACAATTCTTGCATTTTAAGAGACAATTATTTAATGTTAAATCCAGTTAAATTTGTAAAAACAATTAAGAAAGTAAAATTATTGATTTGTAGTACCTTATTCCTTTAAATTATTTTCTCTTTCAATTCACTACAACAAAGCAATAATTAATATGCCTATAGTACACTCATTTTTTATTGCTTGTTCAAAGTACTTATTTAAATGCAAAAAAATCTTGTGGGATCTTTTGGGACAACTTAATTATTTTATGTTCAATCCAGTCAAATTTGTAAAAACTACTGAGTGTTAACTTGATTTGTATTTTACAAAAGGAATGAATTTTGTGAAAGCCTGTGTTTTTAGTTACAGTGTTTTACCACAGAAAGATGCATCTAGAGTTTTTGGAGTTTATCCATGTCCTTTGCTGTGTGTATGTACAGGTTTATGTGGTTTATATAGGAACACAAATTTGTATAATGACATGGTATGACCTAGTTGTACTCTATATATTAAGGGAGTTTATAGGGACACACACCTTGCGTCCCTGTAATTTAAAAAAATCATACTAAAGGTTTTTTCAAATTCAAAATTTGCCACAGGTCTCCTGTGAGGGTTTGGTTTAGGGGTAGAGCCGTGTAATAAGTGTTTTTTTTTTTTTGTATAAAATACAGTATGCTTAAAAAGTGTCCCTGTAAAGCATGTATACAAGTGTGTGTGTGTGTGTGTATATATATATATGTGTATATATATATATATATGTGTATATATATGTATGTATATATATATATATGTATGTATATATATATATATGTATGTATATATATATGTATGTATATATATATATATATATATATATATATATATATATATTTATATATATATTTATGTATATATATGTATATATATGTATATATATATATATATATATATATATATATATATATATATATATATATATATATATATATATATATATGTATATGTATATGTGTGTGTGTGTGTGTGTGTGTGTGTGTGTGTAAGCACCTCAGTAAGTCCTTTTCAAGGAAAGTCCGTTCGCTTGGTGGCCATATTTGCAACCTCTTGGGAAGTTCATCCAAGACTATCTTTTTACCCTTTCCACTGATGATGTCTTCACAAAATGTCTCCAACTATTTCTGTCTGCTGTTAGGTCAACTGTTTGCCGTAGACTAATGTGCCATGTTTCCCTGATCAAAAATTGACACTTTCAACAGAGTATAATAAATGATCTCATTTGTATTTTGAGCTAAAACTTCACAGACACATTCTGGAGACACCAATGACATTATCTTGTATATATGCCAAAATTAGAGCACTTTAAGGTACACATGAAATCAAAATAACCATATTGACTTTGTTAGCTCACATTGCTAGTTTTGTGGTGAACAATTCATCTGTGCATGCCATTAAGGAAAAACAAATTGTCCTTGTAATCTAAAATCGAAATCTGAAAATGCACTTCCTGATTGTTTTCATTTGAATTCTCATATTATGTCTGTCTGAGCAATTGGGCGTGGCTAACATACTTAACCACGCCCCTCCAGCTGTCAGTTTTGACAACAAACAGAAATGGTGAGCAGGAGGTGTCTGTTAAGTTATAATAACTCTCCCAAACCCTTTTCCACATGTTTCTGAACGAAACGCCTAATTTACTACATCCAATCAGCTCACAGTAAAAAAAAAATAAATTAAAAAGCCACGCCCACTGATTTCTTATTTAACATTTCGTATCTGTAGAAAACATCTCAACATGAATAACAAAACGATCTCACCTTCTGTTTCATGCAGACTTTAGGGCAAGTTTTTTCAGGTACAGCTTTTGAAAGAGATGTAAAAGAAAGTAATCCTACACACACAGGATCAGTTTGAGGACACACACAAAAATCCTGAGAAATGTCCTGAACTACAATGATGACAGTCGGAAACACATGCAGAGGAAAACGGCTTCAGAATGGAGCCATTGTCTGATTTCCGGCTCATTCATGAACAACACGCCTCGTCTGTTCACAGAGACAGTTGTTCAGTTCATTCAGAGTCTAAACACTGGCCTGTTCACTGAAAGCATGCATTCGTGTGTAAAGCCGCCTCATCTGCCGTCTTTATGATGATCATTCATGTTACAGTCGGCCACCAGACACACTTCACAAAGGATGGCTTTACTGAGATTGTATGATACATTACACACCGGAGAAGACCACTTCCGGCATAAGAAGAGGAAATCATACTAGAAAGTGATACATAAAAGTTCAAACTATGAGAGTGAGCCATAGTCAACTTTATTAGACAGAAAAAGCAACTGTGCATTTTGTTTTGTTAAGTATTTTTTTATTCATTTTCCTTTGGCTTAGGCCTTTATTTATCAGGGGTCACCACTGCGGTATGAACCGCCAACTATTCCAACATATGTTTTATGCAATGGATGCCCTTCCAGCCGCATTCCAGTACTGGGAAACACCTATACACTTATACACTATGGCCAATTTAGTTATCGTGTCACCCACTTAGTTTTATCTCACAGTTTACACTTTTTTTGTCATGATTTTTTTTTTTTGTAAATGAGTTTTTATCTCAAAATGTATTTTTAAAATGGTTTATGTTGTTATTCTGTCTTTTTAAAACAATAATAATTATAAATTGTTATCTAAAAATAGCAAATATGCATTTTAATGTAATCAATTTGGCATTTGATTTCATAAGATTTTTTATGAGACTTTTTTTTTTTTGATGTTTATGTTATGACACAATGCCATAAAGTGTCTTTATAATCTATTTTTGTCATAAGTTTGGTTTAATTGGTTCAATTTCTTACTTTTCCTAAATTACTTTTTGATTTCATATTTTTATTTACATCCAATTATAATGTTATCATTTATTATCAGTGGTTTTCAGCTGATAGATATGAGCCAATAGGGGCCTCCTGCGTCTACTTGTATAGGCTCAGAAGGCTGATATCATCCATCTACATGGTTAATCAGCAATAAATCATGAGAATGTTACAGTTAAAAGTTAATAAGAATTATTTATGTTATTTATTAAATTTATTGTTAATTGTATTTTATTAACGTCTACCCCTACCTCAACCCTAAACCCAACCGTCACAGTAATTTAAAAACAGATATGGATCTGGAGTCTTCTCTATGCTGTTCACACCAGACGCGGAACGTGCGGATAAATCATGCTATTCGCATGTAAATAGACACGTGAGCATTTTGAGTTCACTCGCTTCATTTGAACGTCAAATCCACTTTATTTGTGTGTCAAATTCACTGATCAATAGATGCGGGTTTGCATCATGGGCAGGGCTTCTGTCTGCCCATTGGCTGTAGCTTCGTTGCTAAATGGCTAACATGGATTTTATTGAGAAAATAACTGTGTTTATGTGCTTTACGAAGGCTGAAAAACGGCGTCAATTCATTTGAAGCCCTGTCTGAGTCCACTAGATCCTTTCAGAGGTGCACCCAGCTCTATGAGTTCATAAACTCCTCCAGAAACTTAACCTAGATGATGGAGGCTTTCAGCGGTGCTTCCGACTGAGCCGAACCCAGTTTGATCAACTGTTGTCCGGTGTCGGCTAGAGGACTAGCCACTGGGACACCAACAACAGGCGCTCATAATAAGCACGCCCCTACAAGAGAATATCCGCTAAAGTTCAGATTTTCAAACTTGAGAGATTTGCGCAAAACGCTTAACTCGCACCGCTTCATTTGCGAGCATCGCTTCATTTGCTCCACGGGATGTCTGTTCGCGTCTTTGCATTGACTTAACATGTAAATCACTCGTGCTTGATGCTTCTCCTGCATCTGGTGTGAAGGCAGCATTAGAATAGCTGATTAACCATGTGGATGGATGATAGCAGCCTTCTGAGCCTACAAGTAGACGCAGAAGGCCCCTACCAGCCCATATCTATCAGCTGATAGCCACTGATAACGCAATCGAGTGACAACATTCAAAAAGGGTGGTGACGTTTTATGCTAATTTATATCATTCTTTAGTAATAGTGTTTTTTTTTTACTTATAAATATGACATTTCATTTATTTAGGGACTTTAAAACTTTTTATGATTTTCAACTCGTCCTAATTTCAGCCTTTCTTGAACTTTTTATGTCATATGTACAACTTCATACTGTCATCATTTTGACAAATATATTTAATACTCTTTACTTTTCATGATTTATCCTATCAGGCACAGGATGTCAGATTGGCGTTGTACCCAATTTCGAGGAACGTTGCATTTTATTTGGAAATGAAAATAAGGTTGGCGCCAGAACCCAATGTCAGTATCCAACCTAAAATAATTCAAATATCAATGTCTAATGATATTACAGCTTGATGTTGTGTGGACGTTGAACTTTGATCACTTTCAAACAACCTAAAATCAACCAAAAAACGAATGTTATTATTGGACGCCAAAATAATGTTTTCCTTAGACGCTGGCTAGACATTAAATTTTGCTCACCTGACATCACGACCTAAATCTAACCAAATATTAACATCTCATAACATTGTATGCCTGCTGATATATCTCATTATTAATTCTCCACTAGTTTAACCTTTAAGCCATGATTGGACTTCTGTCATAATTTTGACTTTTACTACATCATTTTAATGTCATAATTTTGGATTATAATATAAATACGAATTTGTATTCTTTTTCAACTAAAATGTATGATATACCCTTTTATCTCATGCAACAAAAACTTAAGTAACTTTGTATATTTATTCAAACCTGTTTTTGTGCGCCACAGAAAGTGAAGAATGCCGTGCATGTTTGGATGACAGCAGTTTGGGTAAATCATCTTTTAGATGATCTTTAAGCATGTAGTTTTCCTCGCATTATGATTGCAGTCTTAGAAAGCATTAAAGGCAGCTCGCTAGGTTTTGGAACAGAGCCGTTTTGTCTCTCTCTTTGCCTCTTTCCTGTTGTCTTTTTTTTTCCTTAGCAGCATCTGTGACGCTCTGTGTGTGTGTGAGCTGTGCCAGATCTCACAGCTGCCAGAGAAACACAGAGGAGGAGTAAAGCTCAACACATCAGGAGTGTTGAATGCAAACATCAATGCAAAACATCAAGAACTGAACATCAGCAAACTAAACATCAGCAATTTACACAACCTGACAGTCATGCTCTCAGACAATGTAGGAAATCTCCTTCAGGTGCATTAATGGTGATGCTTCGCCCCTATTGTTTGCTTGGTTAAAGGGCAGCTATGATGCAAATGTTTGGACAGGACTGTCTATATGTATAGTGTGTCCACTGTCATATTGGAGTGATAGAAACCCAACAAGTCTCTTTTTTAATTTCTTGATGTTAAAATAGGATCCTGAGGGCAGCACGGTGGCACAGTGGGTAGCACAATCTCCTCACCGCAAGAAGGTTGCTGGTTCGAGCCTCGGCTGGGTCAGTTGGCATTTCTGTGCGGAGATTGCATGTTCTCCCTGTATTGGCATATTGGGTGCTCCGGTTTCCCCCACAAGTCCAAAAACATGTGGTACAGGTGAATTGAGTAAGCTAAATAGTCCGTTGTGTATGAGTGGGAATGTTTCCCAGTGATTGGTTGCAGCTGGAAGGGCATCCGCTGCGTAAAACATATGCTGGATAAGTTGGCGGTTCATTCCGCTGTGGTGACCCCAGATTAATAAAGGGACTAAGCTGAAAAGAAAATGAATGAATGAATGAAAATAGGATCCAAATCCCAGCAATTTTGAGGCCCACCACAACGTGACGTAGGAGTGTGGTCTTCCCCGCCCACCGAATTGATTGACAGGCATGTATTAACATGTCTCCATAGTAACACATAGAATCATGTCCACAGAACAGGATTTGCAAAGAAACTGGGATTAAAGAGATCTGTTCCAACTCTCTGTGATCAGCTGCAAAGCTTGAATAAACTCCACCACAACTATATTAAATAATCTTACGTGGTATTGTTAACTCATAAACTGTCTGTCTCTGTCACTGATGGCTGGTTTTCTGACATAACACAGCAGGAGAAACAGACATAGATGTTGGAGGAACCAGCTCATTTGCATTTAAAGGTGCAGGCTACAAAGACAGCTATAATTTCCCCTGACCCCAAAATTCACATTTTCAGCCCATTATAATAAATCAACCATGCAATCATATTTGTTAAAATTGGTCAAATTACAATAGAATAATATTAATTAAATATTAGATTTTTGAAACTGTGTAGTACAGTAGTAAAATGACAAAGAATAAGTGCATAAATAAAATAATAGTCACTATAATAAAGTCAGAAAACTAGATTTATTATAAAGTTTATAGTCATAAAGAATTTATATTATACAAAAAGAGGAGAAATATGCTCAACTTTTTTTCTGCTGACTTCATGCTTCTTGTAAAATGTAACCTCTCAGGTTTTACATTGTTAATTTCTGTGCTTAATTAGTTTTTTCTAGAGTATTTCAGAAAATGAACCGCCAACTTATCTAGCAAATGTTTTAAACAGCGGATGCCCTTCCAGCTGCAACCTAGTACTGGGAAACACCCATACACTCTCACATTCACATACACTCATACACTACGGCCAATTTAGTTTATTGATTTCACCTATAGCGCTTGTCTTTGGACAGTGGGGGAAACCAGAGCACTCGGAGGAAACCCGTGCCAACACGGAGAACATGCAAACTCCACACAGAAATGCCAACTGAACCATTCGGGACTTGAATCAACGACCTTTCTGCTGTGAGGTGACAGTGCTAACCACTGAGCCACCGTGTCACCCATTCCAGTAACTTTAATTGTTACATTAAATTTTTTTTATATGGCAACTTTAATTGCAGAGAAACAAATAACTTAAGTGTCAGCTTTTCAGTACAGGTCACCCATAAACCTTCACACGCCATGCCTGAGATACTTGCAGCATTCTGGACGCAAGAAAAAAAAAAACAGTGTTGACGTTTTCCTCAAGCGAGAGTGAGTGTAAACTCCTGTGATGACGTGCAGATTGGGTAAAAATGAAAATAAATCAGCGGAGGAATGTGTGAAGGCCACTATCTTTCCCTCCGCATCCATCTAGGGTCTGGAAGTGAAGCATAGTGGAAAATCAGCGATGGCAGACGCTGCTGTTATGACAGACTTTACAGATGTACACGCGCCACTTTTCCATTCAGCAACACTTTTCTGCGACCACCACTGTCAGCCTCTGACTGATACTTTTATGGCTCTTTCATACACTTTTTGGTCATTGCTTGAAAGTGTGGATAAGTGCAAATTGTAAAGGGTAAAAGACGAAATTGAAATGTAAGTATCTGAATTTTGAAAAAGGTCAGAACTGCATGATCAGATTTCTACAGGTTGCAAGTCAAATGTAATACTTTTTTGAGACCATTATGAATGAAATTTCAGACACAAGGCTAAACGCTAAGGATTTTTTTTTCTAATGGCCCAATTAAAACATTAAAAAAACTTTAAAAACAAATGTTATTGTACACTCTCAGAAACAAAAGTACAGGAGCTGTCACTGGGGCAGTACCTATATCAAAGATACATATTGGTACCCACATAGTCCACAGTCGTACCTAAAAGGTGGATATTAGTTCCTAAATGTACCTAAAAATTACATTTGAGGTATCATTATGGACCCTTCAGGTACACATATGTACCCCAGATGTACCACATATGTACTGCCCCAGTGACGGCTCCTGTACCTTTATTTCTGAGAGTGTAAGGAAGATAATTAAACAACATTTTTATAAATAAAACACAAATAGAATTGGTAAATAGAGTTAATAAATAGACTTTTGTCTGAATTATAGTGATGTAATGGGTGTTGGCGCAATTGGGTAAAGCCAGAATTCTGATTTAAAAAAAATCTGATTTGCAAAACATAATATTATAAAAAAAACTATCAATTTCATTACATGAAGTCAGAATTATAACAAAACATACAGAATAATGGAAATAAGGTCTGAATTTTGAGATGTAAGATCATTTAAGAAAAAGTCTGAATTGCAAGATGTAGAGTCAGAATTAAAAAAATGAAAAAGATTAAAACAGAAAAAGATGATAATGAGAGATGGATGATTTTGAGGGAAAAAAAGTCTGAATTACAACAAAGCATCAGAACTGTGAACCATAAGGTGATGAGAAAAAGTCAGAATTCTCAGATATAAAATGATGGTAAATTATAAAAACAAGATAGAAGTGAGGGATGGAAAGTCAAAAATAAAAAAAAAGTCAAAAGTGTGAGGTAAAAAAAACTTTATTAAAGCTAATCTGAATTTATTGAGTATTTAAAGGAAAAGTAGTCGAAAATGTGAAAAGTAAGGCAGAATTCCGAGAACAAAAAAGTCTGAAATCCACCATGTAGAGTCAGAAATTCAAGAAAAATGTTGGAAACATGAGGTCAGAAAAAAAAAAAACATAAAAATTGCAAGATGCGGAGTCACAATTTCATACATAAACAAATCTAACAAAACAGAATTGTGAGATGTATAATCAAAGTTCTGAAAGAAAAGAATTGGAAGAGGCAGAATCAGTAACTCAAGAAATACAATTATAATTGCTGGAATTTTGAGGAGGGAAAAATCTGAATTGCAAAAAGTAAAATGTACATATCAAAATGTAAAGTCAGAATTAATTCAGATAAAAATGTTAAAAGTCAAAATTTACTGATGAAAAAGTGGAAATTCTGGACAACAAATACTAAATTGCAGCCAGAGTCAGAATTCTGAGATGTAAAATCAGTAATTCCAAAAAGAAAGTCAGACTTATGTAAATCCAAAATTCTGAGGGAAATTTTAACATTTTCAAGTCAATTTCAATGAAAAAAAAGTCAGAATTTCATTACATAAATCAGAATTATACTGAAACGTCAGAATTTGTCTGAAAATTATGAGAAAAAGTCTGAATTCTGAGATGTAAAAATCAGTCAGTCAAGAAAAAGTCTTCATTGCAAGATTTAGAGTCTGAATTGAAAGAAAAAGATGATAATGAGAGATGGACGATTTTGATGGAAAAAAAGTCTGAATTACAACAAAGCGTCAGAACTGTGAACTATAGGGTGATGAGAAAAAGTCAGAATTCTGAGATGTAAAATGATGGTAAATTATAAAAACAAGACAGAAGTGAGGGATGGAAAGAAAAAAATTCCAGAATAAAAGTAAAAAGTGTGAGGTAAAAAAATAGTTTATTAAAGAAAATCAGAATTTAGTGAGTATTTAAAGGAAAAGTAGTCGAAAATGTGAAAAATAAAGCAGAATTCTGAGAATGAAAAGGTCAGAAATCCACCATGTAGAGTCAGAAATTCAAGAAAAAAAGTCTAAAATTTGAGGTCAGAAAAAAAAACAAAAAAAAAACATCCGAACTGCAAAATGAGTGAGAATTTCACACATAAAAACAACTCAGAATTGTGCTGTGTGCAGTCAGAAACAGTACAGTAAATGAAGAAAAGTGATTAAAGAAAAAAAATCAGAATTGCTGAAATTTTAAGCAGGGGAAATCTGTATTGCAAGAAGTGAAATGCACATTGCGAAATATAAAGTCAGAATTAATTGTAATGAAAAATGTTACATTTGCATCATATAATGTCCGAATCCTGAGGAAGAAAAGTCAAAATTTGCTGAAAAAAAGTTTCCGCAAAACCGCATGATGTAAAATCAGTAATTCAAAAAAGAAAGTCTGAATTGTGAGAGGTAAAGCCAGAGTTTGGATTAAAAACTGTGTTAAAAAAAGTGTAAGTCAGTAAAGTCAGAAATTCAAGAAGAAAAACAAACATAATATTAATAATAACACATTTTATTTATAATGCACTTTTCTCAGTCCCAAATCGCTAACAGAGAAACAAGGCAAACAAAGCAGAACAATAAAAACAGTCAAAAAATAAAAAGAGCACAATAAGATATGAACGATTCAATACCATTGGATGATAAAATTAACAAAAATAATCAATTGAAGTTAAAAGCAACGGTAAAAGGTGAGTCTTAAGAAGTTTCTTAAAACATTCCAGAGAAACAGCATTCCTGATGCTGGTGGGTAGGCCATTCCAGAACTTAGGCGCACTGTACGAAAAAGCATGACCACCCATAGTCTTCAGTTTACAGCGTGGCTGATGTAGCAAGATTGCAGATGAAGAACGAAGACTGCGGGTGGGAGTGGCCAGAGTTACCAGGTCACAATGTAGTCAGGTGCTAGCCCATGCACTGCTTAGTATGTTAAAATCAGACTCTTTAAATCAATTAAAATCATACAATAAAACCTCTGAAAGGCAAGATTTGGAGTCAAGACTGCAAGACAAAGTCAAATAAAATTGAATGAATGAATGAATGAATGAATGAATGAATGAGATGGCATTTTAAATTCTAAGGGGGGAAACTTTTTGGGGGAAAGTCAAACTTTTTTTGAGTTGCAAGAAGTCAAAAATTCAAGGAAAAAACTTCCAGAAATAATCTGAGGAATATTTTTGTTTAAAAGATTAAGATTAATTTCACTTAAAGGGCACATAGTTTACCTCTTTTTTATGATTTAATATTAATATTATGGTTCTTCTGAGTGTGTCAGTTTAGGTTCAGTTTAAAACACAATTCAGATTATTTTTATTATAATGTGTTAAAAAGTGTCATGTTGGGGGCGTGTCCACAGTTCGCTGATTTAGGGGTGTGTTGCTTCACATTTAAATTAATTTCTGCTTCCCGCCAACGTAACAAGGGGGCGGGGCCATGAGCTCACCCACTCTGCGTTTGCAACAGAGGCAGACTTAGAGGAGCAGGAGTGAGAGGATTCGCATTCAGTTGTACATGTACGACTCGGACACAGACCAAGCAGAGAGTACAAAATCATTTGTGTCTTTGTACAGTTTTACAGCCAACTGTGTGCTAGTTTCAAGTGCCAAGCTTGTACACTGAAACTAATAACCACGCACACTGAATTAACTTTGACTGAGGCATCGGATGCGCCGCTCGAAGCCACGACACGGCACACCAGACACTCTCTGTGGCGCGGCAGAAACATGAAGTGTCCCGAATCGTCGCGCCACACATTTTTGAATTCTAAACATAGGTTTCTATCAGGGTACACACAACGGTGCTTCAAGTCTGCAGCGGTCCGTGGCGCCCAGCCGTCGACTTGAGTGTACCCTGATAGAAACCGATGTTTAGAATTCTAAAACACATGCTAGTTAAGATCACAGGGAGCTTCTGGGATCGCGAGAAATGCAAACGGCTGAAGTATAAGGTAGACTCAATGAGAAGTACACATGTTTGCAAACCTTCCTAAAGATACAACCAATAATTCCGATTAGAGCGATAATGTGGAGAATATTGATCTTGTGTTGAGCCCAATGAGCCTTGCATCTAAAAATAGAGCTAGGGTGTTCCTTTAGTGATATCGCTTCGACTCACGCTGAAAATGGCAGACGTGAATCAACAAACTGAGGATATGATGACGCGCCTGTCAATCAATATTGGTGGGCGGGGGGACCGCACTCCTACGTAAAGTTGCGATCGATTTGAAAACAGCTCCAATTGGTCCACCATTTTTATGTTGTTAAATTGAAAAAAAAGCACTGGGTGTGTTTATATCACCCCAATATGACAGTCTATACACCATACATGCACATATGTCTGTCCAAACAGCTTGAAAAGTAGATTTTTTTACCATAGGTGCCCTTTAAGATAAAAACCTACAATTCTGAGTTTTTAAACTTGCAATAGGAACATGTAAATTCACAATTGTGAGGATTAAAAAATAATGATGTGATCAGAGGTTGCAGAGCTGCTGTTTTCTTAGGCTTAAATCATTCAGCAGGAGGTGCTGAACAGAAAGTACAACAGATATAATTTAGCATGTGTGTGTGTGTGTGTGTGTGTGTGTGTGTAAGACATTCCTGAACAAGTACAGTAATAAGTATTTCACGGATCTGTCCACTTCCTTATCACTGCATAAACAAGCTGTAGCCTTTCATGAGGAATGAGTTCACAGCTGTCCTGCACTTTTCTGAACACAACGCCAAGCGCATCAGATGAATTGGTCTGAATTGTTTCATATAATGACATATTTTGGGCCAAGTGCTGGATCAAACGTTGATAAAATCTGCAGCCGCTCTCCACAAATGTTTCTGGCACGCGGAAACTCAACATGACCCTGTAATAAATTTTGGGGGCGGAGAAATTTATTGTTGTTTTGTTGAGTTTCTGTTGAACTCGTGTTTGATCAAATAAATCCTCCATCAAATCACTCTTTCATATGCTCCAAAAGACACACATGCACAGACACACACACAAACACCTTTCCTTCCAAATGCTTTACTAATTATTAAATACATTTTACATGCAATATTAAAGATCAATTACATGCAAGATCCGGTTTCCCCCACAGTCCAAAGACATGTGGTACAGGTGAATTGGGAAGGCTAAATTTTCCGTAGTGTATGAGTGTGGGTGATTGTGTAGGGATGATTCCCAGAGATGGGTTGTGGCTGGAAGGGCATCTGCTGCGTAAAACATGAACTGGATTACATTTACATTTACATTTAGTCATTTAGCAGACGCTTTTATCCAAAGCAACTTACAAATGAGGACAAGGAAGCAATTTACACAACTATAAGAGCAGCAGTGAACAAGCGCTATAGACAAGTTTCAGGTGTGTAAAAGTCTAAGAAGCAAAACATTAGTAGAAAATTTTTTTTTTGGATTAGTTGGTGGTTCATTCCGCTGTGGCGACCATGGATTAATAAAGGGACTAAGCCCAAAAGAAAATTAATGAATGAATGAATATACATGGGCAATATCACACTCATAGCATCGGCACTAGTGGGAGGCATGCATTGGCGGCCGAGTGCCTTAGTGCCCCACCAGTGCCAATATACAGCCATTTCGCACTGCTATGAGTGTGATTTTGCGTTTATACAGCATTTTGACGGCATAATCACCTATATAAAAAAGAAAATCAAACATGGAGAGTCTCAAAATCCTTATGTACGTAGAACTACTTTCTTCAACCGTTAATTCACATCTGGCTTGCATGGTTTGGGACTTGTGGAGCTGCACATCGGTGGATTTGCTCTTCAGAGTTTGGACTTTCAGCAGTGAAAATTAAACCACACTAAACTGAACTTCAACTCTGAAAACTGAACTGACGCTGTTTTAATTTACTATAATCTTCTATGTTAAGCTGCTTTGACACAATCGACATTGTAAAAGCGATATACAAATAAAGATGAATTAAAAATTCAATTGAATCTGCAGCTGACATCAGGACAGCAGAAACTCTTCCTACTTCACAATCATCACTTCAGAGCTAGTATTTGAATAATTCTCTAGCGTAATGTCTGAAGTGATGACAAATCAGGTGATTTTTGCTCACATTTTAAGACTGTATTATACAGTATATCATATATTAAATAGACTATATATGAAATGTCATCAGTCTACAGAGATTTTCCAGCATTTCTCTGTTGCAATTGGGAGATCACAATAATTTTCCCCGAAAAAGCCAGAGCAAAGCATAACACTAGCAGATTACTGGGTTTTTTTTGCGATAAGGAAATACTCTAAACACATGCCGGCATTTCTTCTTTTTGTTTACTGGACTAGTCTGCAGTAACGAAACAGGAGGCGCATGAGAAACAAACAGATGGCAAACCACAATTTAACTCAGGGTTATACAAACAGTGGCCAACACAAAATACATACTGTCCTGATATGCAAGTCCCATCTCACGCTCAATAAACTACAATTACTATGGTATAAATACAGCACTACAACATACAAAAGAGAGAGATGGACTTATAATGTCACTTACCTGTTTTATAAAGACTTGATCAGCTGTAGTTTAACATTACGCTGAGTTTCTCTCCTCTAAGGACTTATTATGTGGTCTCTGTCGCTATCTTGTGGCGGAACATCAACCGTCTTTGCTCTGCTCAGTTTTCATGCTGATGGATGTCGTCGCACTGTATCTCTGAAATTATAGATATTTAAAATAGGCACTATCCTTATAAATAAGCTGCATAGTTGCAATCTAAACAACAACTTTCTTGCCTAAAAAAGCTTCACAAGTGCATTATGTTGTCCAACAGCAGTAATATTTGTCAAACTGTAGTGAGTTTAATGATCTGCTGTCACTCCATGTGGGCGGAGTAATACACAAGGGTGAGGAGGCTGTACAAGTGCTGTTATTACGGGAATATCCAGCCTGATCTCACGAAAAAAAATGTAAGTATTTTACATTTTGTCCGTTTAGTGGCTAATTCGTACGAGTTTAGTCATACGAAAATGTACGTTTTTAAAAAGGAGGCGTGGCACCTAACTCCAACCCTAAACCAAACCATCATTGGGTGATGAGCAAATCGTGCTATATTGTACAAATTAGATCGTACGAATTGATCCGAATTAGCCACTAAATCAAAAAGTTACGAATTGCCGTGAGATTGTGTTGAAATATCACACAGCTATCAGTCAATCAGATTCAAGAACCAGACATAACTGTTTTGTGTATATATATGTATTCAAAATGAAAGGGACATTGGCTTAATGGTTTCAGTTTTAGTTAACTATAATAACCTTAAGGGATTTTTTCTTATTTCACAATACACTAGATAAAAAAAAAAAGCCCAAGTAGCATCACTTGCAGTAAGTGAATTTTTATTTGAAAGCGAGTTCAACAACACGATTCTTAAGTTTTTTGGGGGACAACTTAATTGTTTTATGTTCAGTTCATTAATCAATTTGTGTTAGGACAACATTTCATTTACTTTGAAAGGTAAACATATATATATATATATATATATATATATATATATATATATATATATATATATATATATATATATATATATATACACTTTTTCATTTATTTTCCAAATGATGTTTAACAGAGCAAGGAAATTTTCACAGTATGTCTGATAATATTTATTCTTCTGGAGAAAGTCTTATTTATTTTATTTCGGCTAGAATAAAAGCAGTTTTTTTACATTTTTAAACCATTTTAAGGTCAATATTATTAGCCCTTTTAAGCTATATTTTTCCGATTGTCTACAGAACAAACCATCATTATACAATAACTTTCCTAATAACCCTAACCTGCCTAGTTAACCTAATTAACCTAGTTAAGCCTTTAAACGTCACTTTAAGCTGCATAGAGGTGTCTTGAAAAATATCAAGTCAAATATTATTTACTGTCATCATGACAAAGATAAAATAAATCAGTTATTAGAAAGGAGTTATTAAAACTATTATGTTTATAAATGTGTTGAAAAAACCTTCTCTTCGTTAAACAGAAATTGGGGAAAAAATAAACAGGGAAGCTAATAATTCAGGGCGGCTAATAATTCTGACTTCGACTGTATATAAGGAAAGAGGTTTCTTTAGTGTTCATTTACAGGTTTAACTTTATTAAATGTTAAAAATGCCTTTGAGATGTCAAATGTTTATAAGTAACTTTTTTATTCCTAGAAAATTCCATAACAGTGGTATTGGTATTAATAATTGGTAGACTGGAAAATAACCCAAGTATGTGTTTAAAAGTTATCCTCAGCACTGCTTTTCTCAAACTATACCTTGTTAGATACGAGGATTATGGTATGATCACATATCAATATGTAATAATCATTATATTTGATTATATTTCTATGAGAGTTAGCTGAGTGTGTAGATATGAATGAATTAAAGTGCTGTTTGGTTCATGAAATATAAGTCTACATAAATCTTTGTTGACCTAAAATGAGGTAAAGGAAAGGCTGCATGGTGGCTCAGTGGTTAACACTTTCGCCTCACAACAAGAAGGTTGCTGGATCGGGTCCTGGCTGGACCAGTTGGCCTTTCTGTGTTTGCATGTTGTTGGCGTGGGTTTTCTCCGGGTGGTCTGGTTTCACCCAGTCCAAAGACTTTAGGTGAATTGGGTAAACAAAATTGGCCTTGGTGCATGTGTGAATGTGAGAATATATGGGTGTTTTCCAGTACTGGGTTGCAGCCGGAAGGTCAACTGCTGCGTAAAACATATGCTGGAATAGTTGGCGGTTCATTCCGCTGTGACGACCCCGAATTATAAGGAACTAAGCTGAAGGAAATTCATAAATGAAAACAGACAATGTTAAAATGACAACTAATTCAAGATTAATAGAAAACCACAGTATAGTTAATCATCATTTCATCTGATAGTGAATCTCCTGTCTTGTGTGGATTTTCTTTGAAGTGCACTTTAGTAAATTGAGAAATTCCTCTTGCTGTCATTGATATTCACCATCCTGTTAAGGGGTTTTCCTTTTTAACACACAGCACTGTCTGAACTAGACTGACATTTCAGTGTTTGACTTTACACACGATAAGATCTGCTGCAGATGATTCATTGGACTTTGACTCATTGATGTGTAGTGAAATTAAGCACACTGAATGAATGATGTGTGTAATACTGGCTAATATGCACTGAGGGGAAGGGAGATGAGCAAGATTAACTGTGAAACAAATAATTTAGCCTATGCTTACAGAGAAATACACCAAATTAAAGATTACCGCAGCATTATTTACAAGAAACTGTCACTAGTATTCATGGTAACATGTGAAGAAAGAAACACTATGGGCTCTATTTTAATGACAAGTGTATGGTATAAATAAGCCTGAATCCACTTTTGCTAATTTAAGGATGGGGAAAAACTATTGTTGCACCCAGCGCATGGTCTAAAAGGGTTGTACTTTCTTCTCTTAATGACTTATGACTGTGTTTTGGGCGTAAAGTGCGATAAACTAATCAGAATCTTATCTCCCATTCCCTTTAAAAGCAAGTTGAGGTTGCACCATGGTGCATTCATTATTGACATGGAAGAATTTGTAAGCGGAAAAACTGAACACTTCATATGCGAGGTTAAATCTAGCAGACAGAAGAAGGATGTTTGGAGGTAACGGTTTTTATAGACAAAAATAATTAATTAACATTTGAATTTTTTATTTATTTATGGGTCGGCACAATGGCTCATTGGTTAGCTCTGTCACGTTACAGCAAGAAGGTTGCTGGTTCAAGTCCCACCTGGGTCAGTTGGCATTTCTGTGTGGAGTTTGCATGCTCTCCCCGTGTTGGAGTGGGTTTTATCCAGGTGCTCCGGTTTCCCCCACAGTCCTAGGTGAATTTAAGAAACTAAATTGGCGTGTATGTGTGTGTGTGTGAATTAGTGTGTATGGGTGTTTCCCAGTACTGGGTTGTGGCTGAAAGGGCACCCACTGCGTAAAACATATGCTGCAATAGTTGAGAAGGGTATAAACGGAGGTCGGAGCCAGCTCCAAGTAAACTGTACCAAACGTCTAATATTGGGCTTTATAAATGTCTACACCTAAATGAACTCTAAACCCAACCTCACAGTAACCTGCTGTGTTTTATTAACATCAACACCAACCCCAACCCTAAACCCAACCTCACAGTAACCTGATGCATTTTATTATTGTCTACTGCACCTACACCAAAAATCCCTCCTACTTGGAGGTCACCCAACATACTTGTGGTGTAATACCTTCCACTTGGAGGTCTCCGGGCTGCAGCGATACCTACTTGGAATAGTTTGCAGTTCATTCCGCTGTGGTGACTCCAGAAATAAAGATTAAGCCAAAGGAAAATGAATGAATTTCATTTTGTTTAATTTTTATATGCTTTTTTGGGGCCGGGTCGTGGAGGCAGCAGTCTTAGGAGAGAATCCCAGACTTCCCTCTCCCCAGACACTTCCTCCAGCTCCTCCAGGGGGATCCCGAGGCGTTCCCAGGCCAGCCGAGAGACATTGTCCCTCCAGCGTGTCCTGGGTCTTCCCCGAGGCCTCCTCCCTGTGGGAAATGCCTGGAACACCTGCCTAGGTAGGCATCTAGGAGCCACCTAAAACAGATGCCCGAGCGACCTCAGCTGACTTCTCTTGATGTGGAGGAGCAGCGGCTACTTCAAGCTCCTCCCGGGTGACAGAGCTCCTCATCCCATCTATAAGGGTGTGCCCTGCCACCCTGCAAAGAAAAGTCACTTCGGCCGCTTGTATCCAAGATCTTGTCCTTTCCGTCATGACCCTAAGCTCATGACTATAGGTGAGAGTAGGAACGTAGACTGACTGGTAAATCGAGTGCTTTTGCCTTTTAGCTCATCTCCTTCTATACCACAATGGATTGATAGATCGACCGCATTACTGCTACCGCTGCACCAATCCACCTGTCAATCTCATGTTCCATCCTTCCCTCACTTGTGAACAAAACCCTGAGATACTTAAACTCCTCCACCTGGGGTAATGACTTTCCTCCAACCTGGAGATGGCAAACCACATTCTTCCGGTGGAGCATTATGGCCTTGGACTTGGAGGTGCTGATTCTTATCTCAGTCGCATAACACTCAGCAGCAAACTGCCCCAGAGCATGCTGAAGGTCCATGTTCGATGAAGCCAACAGAACAACATCTCTGGCGAATAACAAAGATAAAATCCTGTGGTCACCAAAATGGACCTCCTACAGCCCAAGACTGCACTTTAAAATTTTGTCCATAAAAATTATGAACAGAATTGGTGACAAAGGGCAGCCCTGCCGAAGTCCAACATGCACTGGAAACAAGTTTGACTTATTGCCGGCAATACGAACCAAACTCCTACTCTGTTCATACAGGGACAAGACCCCTTAACAGAGCGCCTCTAACCCCATACTCCCAGAGCACCTTCCACAGAATGCCATGAGGGACTCGGTCGAATGCCTTCACCAAGTCCACAAAACACATGTGAACTGGTTGGGCATACTCCCATGAACCCTCGAGCACCCTTGTAAAAGTATAGAATGATGAATGATTCATTAATGAATGAATGAATGAATTTATTTATTTTGACAGTGAATATTAGCCAGTATTACATGTCATATGTAATCAATACATTGACCTTGAAAGAAAATGTTTTGTCAGGCATTAGCAAAGCTGCTTTTTTCCACCATTTAAAGATATTTGTGTGCTGCTGTGCATCCCTGTGTGTGTAATAAGCAACTTGAATGCACGTTTGGACCCTCCTATCACTAACACACTCTTTAAATAAAACAATTAATAAAAACTGCAGTATTGACTTTAGAGCAGCTTTAATTTGGTCAATGGCGCAGTCCTTTTCAGTTGCCTCAAAATTGCAACGTATCAACAATGCACCTTAACTCACCTCCTTTTAGACCAGCACACCCATAGATGTAGAAATGTGTGCAAATGCATTAGATGTAAACAACCTGACAGAGGAAGTGAAAGTAATACCTCCACCAGGCTGAAACTGCCACATGGCACAAAAAAAAAAAACACTTGCGTAGTGGCTCTAGCGTCACATCGGGCCAGATGTATGATTGAGCCTTTTGTGTGTACTCTGTTATCATGTGTGTGTGTACATGTATCAATGTTGACCTCACACCTCTGACGGAAAAGGATGCGTGTGTTGTGGTGTTCAATGCGTGTATGTATGCTGACCTCATGCAGGCACACAATGTCATAAGATGTTAATATTAGGTTAGATTTAGGTTGTGATGTCAGATGACCAAAATTCAATATCTAGCCAGTGTCTTAGGACATAATTTTGGAGACAAAAGTGCAGAACAAGCCTAATTTGGCTTACAGCCCAATACATTTAAATAAAAGCTTATGTTCTCCGCCGCGCGTCTATCTTGTACCAAAAACGAAAACATATTGTTTCAAGAAATGGTCCACTTCTATTAATCCCAACTCAGTCAAGTATTTCTGAATGAAAAAAAAGAAAAAAAAAGCTTTGCTGAGTCCTTCGATGAATTATCCACAAACTTCTTTGCCTCCTCAGGTGATTCAAGGACAATCTCTTGGCTGTTGTGATGCAGCATCAGTTTCGCTGGAAAACGAAGGGACAATTTCAACCCTGCCTCACATAGAGCTTTCGTGACTGTCGCCGCAGTTACCTCTGGGGTAAAGTTGAGAAAGATGTGAATCTTTTATTCTTTGAGTTCCAGAGGAAAATTTTCTCTGCTCAAACGAAGAATTAGATCTTTATCCCGATCATTGGGGTCTTTGTCCCTCAGATGGCTTAGGTAGTAAAGCACGATGTGCTCGATCCATTTTCACAGGTTTTGGAGAGGGGCGCCCCCGCTTTTCACCTTCACCTATTCCAATGAATTTGAGGTTTAGTCTACAGGAACGTCCTTCCAGGTCATTCAGTTTGGCCCAGAGAGATTTATTTTCCGCGCACAAATCTTCACACACTTTTTTCAACCTCTCAGAGTCATAAACCCGTTCCGTTTAAAGCCCCTTCTACCTCCACCATATTTTGTTTAACGCCATCCTGCTCCACTTGCGTATGAACCAGTGTGGCCTCTAAAGCATCCAGGCGAACAGTTAAAGCAGTCATTTTGTCCTCAATCAACTTTTTCAGATCATATCCCTGAGAACTGATCGCAGCAAGAATCGAATTTACATTTCCTTGTGAGAAAGAGCCAACTGCGTTTGCGTACTCCATAACAGCTGCCACTTTTAACATTAAAGACGCCATTTTCAGATGATGAAAGAGTCCACGTAAGTAATAAAATTTTCACTTAAATTTCACAGCGAGCTCAGAACACCTGACGTTAAATACCTTAGAAAGAAGCCACTATCGATTCTGAAGTGGATTAACGGTGCTTTACTTTCAAAAACATTCCAAATATAGCATGACAAGAGAAAAGCTCAAAGAAAAGCAACTACTCCATGACAACCCCCCCCCCTCCCCCCCCAAAAAACGTTATTTTGACGTCGAATAATAACGTTGATATTTAGGTTGTGTTTGAAAGTGACCAAAGTCCAACGTCGAGCCAACATCTTAAACCAACATCATATTGACAACAAATACTGACATTTATTCATCAGGTATGGCAACCAAAATCCAACATCTGATAGACGTTATAGTGGTAACATCCACACAACATCAAGCTGTAAGATTGTCAGATATTTGGTTGATTTTAGGTTGGACGTTGGACATTGACGTTAGCCTGACATTGGGTTCTGACATCAACCTGAATTTCATTTCCAAACAAAATGCAACGTCCCTACAACATTGGGATACAACGTTAATCTGGCGTCATGTTGACATCCTGTGCCTGATGGGTTATGGTGTGTTGTGTGTGTGTATCAATGTTGACCTCACACCTCTGACCTCTGAAGAATAAGGATGTAAATGTGTGAGTTGTGTAAGTTATGGTATGTTGTATGTGTGTGTATCAATACTGACCTCACACCTCTGATGGATATGGATGTGTGTTTTATAGGTCTGTGAGTGTTGTGTGTTATGGTGTGTAATATGTAGTATGTTGATCTCACACCTCTGAACGCTGCTGGATAGGGTTGTGTGTTATGGTGTGTGTGTGTGGCTGTATTGTGACCTCACACCTCTGCTGGACAAGGATGTGTTTCCTTATTCCTCCCTGGGACAGGAAAAGCCCATTGCTGCGGAAACAGTCACTGTGAAGAGGAAATGATCTCACCGCACCTGTGAGGATCAACATACAGGCACACACACGCTTCCCATGCAGCTGTGTGCAGTTGTATTTTAACAGGAAGTATTGAAGATATTTTTCCCAGCCCTTTTTTCTTATTCCCATAATGAGAAATGTTGTAGTGTAATAGTTTGTAATAGTTAAAAGTTTTTTTTTATTACAAGTTTGAATTTAATTTTGCATTTACATGTTATGTTTTCAGTTTCATTTGTAAATGGGAGTTATTTTGTGGTGTTTTGTGATTTATGTTTTTTTTATATTTATTTAAAATGTATTTTAGTTTCACAAAATAATATTTTATTTTATTCTCAATTATTAAATTATGTTTTTTATAACAGTGGTCCTCAGCCTTTTTATCACCGCGGATCGGTCAACGCTTGACAATTTTACTGCGGACTGGGTGTGGGGAGTGATGGGAAGGGAGGTGGAGTAGGTGTACGTAGATTGCTAAGCAACCATCAACTGTTTTATCAGAGGATGACAAGCTGACAACACATTGCTGCAACTTTGATACAAGTTTTATTCATGGAGAAAATTTAAAAGCACTGCAGTTTTTTCGGTGCTTTGTCTTTGTCTGATATAATAATAATAACAATTCCTTACATTTATATAGCGCTTTTCAGGACACTCAAAGCACTTTACACATTTATGGGGGGAATCTCCTCATCCTCCACCAGTGTGCAGATGACGCGACGGCAGCCATATTGTGCCAGACCACATATCAGCTGATTGGTGGAGAGGAGACAGAGTGATGAAGCTAATTATGATATGGGGATGGTTAGGAGAGCATGATGGACAGAGGCCAGTGGGCAAACTTTTAAAACTCTTTTTAACGACCACAGAGAGTCCGGACCTCAGTTTAGGACTCACACAGACCACAGGTTGAGCGCCCCCTGCTGGTCTCACTTACACCATTTCTGGCAACAACCTAGCTTTCCCATGTGGTCTCCCATCCAGGAACTGACCAAGCAAGCCCTGCTTGGCTTTAGTGGGCGACCATGTGTGAGTTGCAGAGACTTGCAGTCTATAATTAGTCTACCGAATATTGTATATTCCATACAAAGTATAAAGCTGATCTGTCAATTCTTGTCACATGACTCACTAAAGTTAAGACATTTTCAACTGGAAGTGCCTGGAAGGCTTACTCCCGAAATGCTCGTGCACACTGCCTGCCTCTATTGGAAATAACGAACTTGCCCACGGAAAAAACGTGATATGTGAACGGCCCCAAAGGCCGCCATCATTTGCAATCTCCAGCAGTTGATCTTTTTGCACAGACATGTTGGATTCACCTGATTTGTTGACAAATGGGTTGCGAATTCATTCCTTGGCAGTTCGTGGGTCCTTAACTAGGACTTTTTTAACCTTCGCAAAGAAACTTTCCAAAGACGTCTGTTTCTTACTCAACTTGCTAGCTTGTGGGTTAAATTTTCAAGTGCGTCTGTCTGCGGACTGCAAGACAGTGGCGTAACATGAAGGGCCGTAACTTGTGATAAGTTAGAGGGGTGTAACTTGCAGTTATCGAGATCCCATTGAACCATGCGAGATATCACAACGGGATGTTGTTGGCAATAATATGCTGAAATACGTAACAGATAACCTTTTTACCAAATGTTTAAATGGGTTTACTCCAAATTTCTCCATAACCAATTAATTTAATATAATATTATATTCATTCAACTACTGCACTATGCAACTCCACTCGCTGATTTCTTCATTCGTTTTAACATAACAGTTAGCCTTCTCTGCGACACCCCCTGTGATTAAAAGTAACAGTACAATGACAAGTCAAGTATGAAAGTTTGAAACTCATGGCTGTATGAAAACAACTGAGATGGCTGGATTTAGGGTTGGAGAAGGTGTAGACATTAATAACCATGATGGTTGGATTAAGGGTTGGAGAAGGTATAGACATCAAAAACCATGATGGTTGGATTAAGGGTTGTGGTAGGTATAGACGTTAATAACTATAATGAACTACACACGTTAATAACTATGATGAACTAAACTGAACATAACAGTTTCAATTTATTATGATTTTCTATGTGAAGCTGCTTTGACACGATCTACATTGTAAAAGCGCTATACAAATAAAGGTGAATTGAATTGAATATGATGATTGGGTTTAGGTTTGGGGTAGGTGTAGACGTTAATAACCGAGATGGTTAGGTTTAGGGTTGGAGAAGGTGTTGACATCAATAACCATGATGGATAGATTAAGGGTTGTGGTAGGTGTAGATGTTAATAACTATGATGATTGGGTTTAGGTTTGGGGTGTAGACGTTATTAACATGTGAGCGTTGGGTTTGGAATTTGGGAAGCTGTAGACATTAATAACTGAGATGGTTAGGTTTAGGGTTGGGGAAGGTGTTGACATCAATAACCATGATGGTTGGATTAAGGGTTGGGGTAAGTATAGACGTTAATAACTATGATGATTGGGTTTAGGTTTGGGGTGTAGACGTTATTAACATGTGAGCGTTCGGTTTGGAATTTGGGAAGCTGTAGACGTTAATAACTGAGATGGTTGGGTTTAGGGTTGGGGAAGGAGTAGACATCAATAACCATGATGGTTGGATTAAGGGTTGGGGTTGGTATAGACGTTAATAACTGAGGGTTTGGTTTACAATTTGGGAAGCTGTAGACGTTAATAAATGAGATGGTTGGGTTTAGGGTTGGAGAAGGTGTTGACATCAATAACCATGATGGATGGATTAAGGGTTGTGGTAGGTGTAGACGTTAATAACTGTGATGATTGGGTTTAGGTTTGGGATGTAAACGTTATTAACATGTGAGCGTTGGGTTTGGAATTTGGGAAGCTGTAGACATTAACAACTGAGATGGTTAGGTTTAGGGTTGGGGAAGGTGTAGACATTAATAACCATGATGGATGGATTAAGGGTTGTCGTAGGTGTAGACGTTAATAACTATGATTATTGGGTTTAGGTTTGGGGTTGGTGTAGTCGTTAATAACTGAGGGTTTGGTTTAGAATTTGGGAAGCTGTAGATGTTAATAACTGAGATGGTTGGTTTTAGGGTTGGGGAAGGTGTAGACATCAATAACCATGATGGTTGGATTAAGGGTTGGGGTAGGTATAAACGTTAATAACTGAGGGTTGGGTTTAGAATTTGGGAAGCTATAGATGTTAATAACTGAGATGGTTGGGTTTAGGGTTGGGGAAGGTGTTGACATCAATAACCATGATGGTTGGATGAAGGGTTGGGGTAGGTATAGATGTTAATAACTGAGGGTTGGGTTTAGAATTTGGGAAGCTGTAGACGTTAATAACTGAGATGGTTGGGTTAAGAGTTGGGGTAGGTGTAGACAACAATAACTGTTATGGTTGGGTTTAGGCTTGGGGAAGGTGTAGACGTTAATAACTGATGTACAGCGCCATTTTGCCAACAACATAGTTTTGACATGTGGGTCTCCATAAATGTTACACCTCTAACATACTGCAAGTTACACCCCTTCATGTTACACCCCTGTCTTGCAGTCCACAGACAGAGCCTCCTCTAAGTTTGGGTGCTCAAATGACCAAGATATAACCGAGATAATACAGTAATTTTTCAAAATAAAAGATGGTTCAGACTCAGATAATAAAAAAATGGAAATAAATAATGATTTCTTGTGCAGCCCGGTATCAATTGATCCACAGACTGGTGCCGGTCCGCAGCTCAGGGGCTGAGGACCACTGATTTATAATATTACATTTTCTTTTTAAAAATGAAAGGGACCTAGTTTAATGGTTTCAGTTTTCGTTAACTCTAATAACCCTAAGGGATTTTTCCTTATTTCACCATACACTAGATAAAAAAAGCATAAGTAGCATCACTTACAGTAAATACAGTGAATCACTCATGTCTGTACAAATATGAATGACGTCTGGATCACAGAGAGTTCTGGAAGATCTGCCGCCTGAAATGTGATTGGAAGAGCAATAGAGATGCTGCCAGTCATGTGTAGCGGAGTGTGTTATGAGTGCTGGACACACACTTCACGACTCTTCAGCTAAATGTGACATGAGGTAAGCATGCAGAAATGACAGAGAGTCTCAGTGTTGAGCAACTGCAGGAGTGTGGCATGTTGAAACAGAGACCGCTGTCATTTCCCATCTGATTCAGTGGAAACGTGTGATGAGACTCACCGTGAGCTCATATCTCCATCTGAACGCTCATTCCTGAAGAGATGCATGTCAAACACACACTCAGAGATGTGCAGATCTACATCTCACAGACAGCAGGACTCTTTTGAACACATTCGGCTCCATCTGAACACATGCAGACAAACATAAGCATTGTTAGAGCTATTCATTAATTTTCCTTCAGCTTAGTCTCTATTTAGAGGTCGCCACAGCGGATTATACTGCCTACTATTTCGGCATCCTATGCTACTATGCCGTCGAACTGTTGTATAAACGCAATATCACACTCGTAGCAGTGTGATATGGCTGTATATCAGCACTGGTGGGATGCTAAGGCACTCGGCCTGCGGCCTCGGGCCAACGCACGCCTCCCACCAGTGCTGCTATACAGCCATATCGCACTGCTACTCATGTGATATTGCTCATATATATATGTGTGTTTAAATGTGTAGTGTCATTTACATTTTTTCACAGTTTCAAGGCATTTCCTGTTTTATATTCACATGTGTTTCATCACTTCCTGTTAGGAGAGGATATCCTGTTAGCTGGTGAATGTTTGGGTAGTGAACTGAGACGCGAGGACATTTATAACTTCTGCTTTATATGTGTGCAGCAGTAAAACTGAGAATAGGCCACTGACATGTCAATATGTGTGTGACCACAACAACAACAACAACACACTCTTCTCTTATCCATTGCTGTCTTTCTCTATGGCATGTGAGGAATGAAGACAGATAGAAAGAGAAAGAATGAGAGATGGAGACGCCGACAGACAGAAACTCTTCTGATTATCAGTGTGAGAGTAAAATTTGTTCAAACACACTTACAGAATCTGATTCACAGATTCAAAAACATGCAAATGACATTACACTCATTACACATGTACAGTTTGATATACAGGACAGGATATATACAGATCTCAGTTGCTGCGTCCCAATTCGCATACTATCCATCCTAAATATTATTCGAAAATCGAATTAGTAAGTCCCAAATCATAGTATGTTGAAAATAGTATGCCAAAGCTTCCCGGATGCTTTACTATTTCCAGTAAAAATACGAAGTGTAGAAGCGTCCATACTCTAACTGCTAATATTACCCACAATACATTGCACATTGGATGGGAATTTGATTAGAACTACAAACTCGGGTGAAAACTGTAAACAAACTACAAACATGGCGGACACACGAGACCAACCGTTAAGTAGAGAGGCTTAAGTAAAGTTAGAATGACTGTTAATCAATATAATGTCAACTAGAACATATGTTAACCACATCTCCATGTAATATTTGATCTGCAACAACAATGTGAACCTACATGAAGATATGTTTGGACATTAACTTCTGAATGCATAATTATCCAAAGACCTGAGGAGATTTCTTTGCATGAAAGACTCCCGAATGTCAGATTATCCTGCTGCTGCTTCTGTAATAAAGTAGGTAATTAAATATAACAGAAATGTTGATGATGTGTGGATGATTGCCTGGGGACTTGACTTAGCAACACAACCATCTGTTAACGAGGAACTAGAATGTCCCAAATCTTCTTATGCACTCAAAAGTAAATACTTTTAGGGAGTAGTATAAGTATGTGAATTGGTACACAGCGAGTGCCTTTTACTGTATATATATTAACTGTTGACATACATGCAGTGGTGGGAAAAGTACTGAAAACGCATATTCAAGTAAAAGTACGATTACTTGCCCAAAAATGTAGTGCAAGTAGAGTAAAAGTATATGTTGTAAATTTTACTCAAGGTAAGAGTAAAAAGTAGACCTTTCAAAAGTACTGAAGAGTAGTAAGTATCGAGTATTATACTGTGAATGGCTCATGCGTGTGTAAACGTAACATTCTGTAGTGCATTTATACAGAAAACATCTGTCATCTTCTCATTAGTGACATGCATCTAAACAGTCTCTGGGTCAGTGCGTGTAAAGATTTCGGACATCTTTATGGACACTTTTAATGCTTCCAAATAGTTTGCTGCAATTATAAATCGCCCATGTCTTGAGGTAGTTCATTATGATGCGATTTGCATTTTATATGTGATCTGACTGGAATTAGGAATCACAGGACTGATTTTTCTAATCTCCATAGACAGGAAAAAATAAAGTAGCAACTGCAGGTTAAAGGCAAGTAGTGGAGTAAAAGTACTATTACTGCAGTAAAAATGTACTCAAGAGAAAGTAAGAGTACACATGTTTTTAATGTTATATATTAAATATATAATAAATATAATATATATAATAAATAGAATATATATTAAATATATTGTTATATATTAAATATTCTGTGAAAATGTTTTTTTATTAATTATAAGAATATTTATTTTACAATCTATGAAGTTGCTTGATTAAATATGTTTACAAAAACTTTATAAAATGAATATTATTAGACAATATTATCATTTAATATGTGAAACTATGGGCGTCACGGTGGCGCAGTGGGTAGCATGATCACCTCACAGCAAGAAGGTTGCTGGTTCGAGCCTCGGCTGGGTCAGTTGGCGTTTCTGTGTGGAGACTGCAAGTGTTGGCGTGGGTCTCGCCCGGGTGCTTCGGTTTCCCCTACAGTCCAAATGTCCATGGTCCATGCGCTATAAGTGAATTGGGTAAGTTAAAATTGTCCATAGTGTATGAGTGTGAGTGATTCCCAGTGATGGGTTGCAGCTGGAAGGGCATCCGCTGCGTAAAACATATGCTGGATAAGTTGGCGGTTCATTTCGCTGTGGCAATCCCAGATTAATAAAGGGACTAAGCTAAAAAAAGAAAATGAATGAATGAATATATTTATTGTATATTATTTTATCTGCCATATATGTATAATTTTATATTTGCACAATATTATTTTTAATACTTTTTATTATATATTAAATATTCTGAGAAAATATTTTAACTAATAATAAAAATATTTATTTTACCATCTATGAAGTTGGTTGATTAAATATGTCTACAAATACATTATAAAATGAATATTATTAGACATTAATATTTAATATCTTAAACTATTTTATTCACACATTACACAGAATTAAAAAACAAATTGATCAAATTTGTCAGCAAAGAAATATTTCTGATAATTTCCTATAATGATCATAAAACTATTTTATACACAAACAGTAAGAAATGAAGTTAGTCTGTCCAGATTACGTTGTTTAAAAACATGCTGCGTCCCAATTCACATACTTATAATACACCCAAAAAGTATGCACTTTTTTTATGTGAAAGAAAAGTATATGCAAAAGAGTATGCAAGCTTTGGGACATCCTACTTCCTCATTAACAGATCGTTATGTTGCTTAGTTACATACCCTGTCAATCATCTCCATACATCATCCACATTTCCTTCATATTTAATAACCTACCTTATTGGAGAAGCAGCAGCAGGATAATCTGCCATTGACACGTCTTTCATGCAGAGAAATCTCCTCAGGTCTTTGGATGATTATACATTCAGAAGTTAATATCCAAACATTTCTTAAATAAGCTCACATTGTTGTTGCAGGTCAAATATAACATGGAAACGTGATTTAAATATGTTCCAGTTGGCTAGATATTGATTAACAGTCATTCAAACTACTTTACTGAAGCCTCTCTATTTGACGGTTGGTCTCGCATGTCCGCCATGTTTGTAGTTTGTTTACGGTTTTCACCCGAGTTTGTAGTTCTAATCAAATTCACGTTCAATGTGAGCAATATTAACGGTTAGAGTATGGACACTTCTACACTTTGAATGTTTACCAGAAATAGTAAACCATATTTGGCATAATCTGTTCAACACACTATGGTTTGAGACATACTAATTTGATTTTTCAGTATTATTTAGGATAGATAGTATGAGAATTGGGACGCAGCAACATTCTCTACTGTTGATATTAGCTCATTTTTAAAGGCCTGCAATGACCTTTGACCACTCTGTGAGGTTTCTTAAATGATTTTTCAGCATCAAATAATAACTGAGACCTGCTTCACTTCTGCTTTCCACAACACACAACTATTATAATACATTCATCTGCTGCAGATTAATATGCAAAGATGGCAGTGAATAAATGCACTGCCTGATTTCCCTGTGAAGTGTAAACACTGTGTCTCTATGACATTATCTAAACACTCATCTGTTTGTTTGAACAACATGAAACCGCAAATACAACACATTTATTTCCTTACTGTGACATATTTCAGAGCAATCAACCATCGACCAATCAATGGTGGATGATGAGATGCATGTTTCATTTCATGACAACATCTGACATATGCTATTATAGTATTCATTCATTTACTCATTCATTAATTCATTATTTAACTGTTGTTTTTTTTGCATTGTTTTTAATTGTATTACTCTATTATTATTATTGTCTAAATGTCTTTATTAATATTATTATTACTACTACCAATTCCTATTTTGTTTTATTTTGTATGTCAGTTTATTGTTGTTCTATATGCTTATGTCATTTTATCAGGTTTTCATCATTAATATTTTTACTTTAATTTATTATTATTATTTGCTTTATTTTATATTTCAATTAAGGCTTTAGTTTAGTATATCCAGGTCTTTTACTTTTGATTATGTTTTTCAATATTCAAAAATATTTTTACTTTCATCAATTAAAATAAATAAATAAATAAATAAATATTGATTTTTATTCATATTTATTTTTTTACTTAAATCTTGTATTTATTTTAATATTTTAACTTTGATCAAATAAATAAATAAATAAATAAATGAATAAATATTTGGTTTTCATGATTGATTTATATTTTGTTGTTTATAGCATAAATCTTATAACTTAAATCTTGATTTTTTTATTTGATATTTTTACTTTGATTAAATAAACAAACAAACAAATAAATAAATAAATAAATAAATCAGACCCGTCAGAACGGGTCACCTTTATCAGGCTTGCACTTCCACTGCCAAAAGGGTACCCTTTGTATGGGTCGTTCACATATCATACGAGAAGCTCTTCTCACAAAACAGATGCTTCATACACATAAATACTTGTGAATAAATGTTATTACTAACCTTTCAATGAACATGATTCTATTATAACTGCAGATCAATGACAGTGCGAAATAGCCTACTGTAACGTCTGCAATTATATGAAGTAAATAAATAAATGCAACAAAAATGAACACATACAGACTCTTACAGTCTCCGATATGTTACCAATTACAGAAAAACTACAAACAGCATACATTTAGTCCTTATTGGAGTTCAAATTTCCGTCATTCTGAGTTCATAATAGTTCAAAAGGTGATGATAATGGTTAAAGGTGGCAGTTTGTTCATGTTTTTTATGTTGCAGAAAGCATCATTTTCTGCTGTTTTTTCCGGCTTCTCCTTTGCTTTGTTTTTTTCGATTCGTGGTTGTCCCTTTCTGAAAGGATCGGATATCAGAGCACTTCAATGATCACGCGCACGTTATTAACATGAGTCAAAAAGTTTGTTATTTCAAATATAGATGCGATCCCGAGCACTCTGGAGAACATGAAACTGCTCGCACTTTTAGATGGGCTCGTAAAACAACAACAGGACACGGCAGATTTTGTTCTTCTTGGCTTTGTGGCTGTTCATCAAGACGACGACAAGGTTTGTTTGAGCCCGGGTCGACAATGGCCTTTTTATTATATGTATATATTCTTACGGTGTAATGTCTCGGCTGTGTTTTTAAAAATGGAGTTTCCTTTGTTTTCATTCTCCTGCTTCTGTGAGTGACGTATCTCTGTAAACCAATGGCGTTCAGCTACACCTCTGGCTCTGCCTTTTGGTACCCTTTTTCTCGTGCTAGGTACACTTTGCAAAGGGTAACCAAAAAGTGGTAGGGTACGGTTTGCTTTTAGGTACCCTTTGACAGTGGAAACGGCCATAAAAGCGTACCAAACCAAACCGTACGGTACCATTCAGTGGAAACGGGCCAAAAGAGAACCTCCGCAAACACAGGGATGACATCAGATTCGCCACGTGCACTCAACCAAACTAGCGGACGCATTTTTTTTATGACTATGTATATTATTGACCTTTTTTAAGGTCTGTCTGTACTTGGACTGCTCTGATGTTCTTGTATTGTAAGTTCAAGCAATTAAAAATGTAAGGAATTCAAAGGACGCATCGAGTATAAACCAGGCTTGAGAGATACAGAATGCATGCAAGGTAGGCCAACTGTGCGTGCATGAAAGACTATTAACGTTACTATTATTAATTACTATTACTAATACTACTAGGCGATGCAGTGGCGCAGTAGGTAGTGCTGTCGCCTTACAGCAAGAAGGTCGCTGGTTCGAGCCTCGGCTGGTTCAGTTGGTCTTTCTGTGTGGAGTTTGCATGTTCTCCCCGCATTCACGTAGGTTTCCTCCGGTTTTCCGGTTTCCCCCACACTCCAAAGACATTTGCTATAGGTGAATTGGGTAGGCTAAATTTTCCGTAGTGTATGGGTGTGAATGAATGTGTATGGATGTTTCCCAGAGATGGGTTGCAGCTGGAAGGGCATCCGCTGCGTAAAACCCAGATTAATAAAGGGATTAAGCCGAAAAGAAAATGAATGAATAGCATTACTATGTTTATTGTTTCAAATAAATAAGTACACATTTGTTATCTATATAATTGATGGTTGTCTATAACAGCAGTTTTTTTTTGGTGCTGAATTTATCAAATTAATTCTGAATGATAATTTAGATTACTTTCATTTATTTATTTCATAAAGGTTTTGTGTTTGTTGTATATTGTTGCTATTTTCATACTCAAGCTGTGAAGGAACATGTTTAAGGGTTAAATACAAACTTTTATGATGCTGAAGTGACTTTAGTTTTTGCCTTTTTGTTTCTGAATATATTATATATTATACCCTTGTGATATTCATGTTTGTGCTGCAGATTTGAGTTAAGTAAATCAGTGTTTAAAAATTATAATTGTTCTTTGAAAAAGTAACTCAAATAAATCCCTTTTACAGTAATGCATTACTTTTGGTGTAAGCAGGGGCCAGTGTCAGGGGCCAGGTGTCAGCCCTGGCACTGTCGCCACACCAGCCCATATACCACACAGACACAGCCCCTCTCACTGACACTTACATTCACTACTTATATTAGTGTACAGATGGTGAAATAATATAAGCAGTACCATATGTCATATATATTTAAACAAAAACAACCCATTTACATACATTCATTTCATTCACTCAATTTCTTTTGTCCTTAGTCCCTTTATTAATCTGGGGTCGCCACAGCGGAATGAACCGCCAACTTATTCAGCATATGTTTTACGTAGCGTATGCCCTACCAGCTGCAACTCATCACTGGGAAACACCTATACACACACAAAGACTACGGACAGTTTAGCTTACCCAATTCACCTATACCGCATGTCTTTGGACTGTGAGGGAAACCGGAGCACCAGGAGCAAACCCACGCGAACATGGGGAGAATATGCAAACCTCCACACAGAAATGCCAACCGACACAGCTGACGCTCGAACCAGCGACCTTCTTGCTGTGAGTTGACAGCGCTACCCACTGCGCCATCGCGTTGCCCCCTTTCGAGAATATTTCAGCCATTTTTTGCTTTCTCTGAGCCATGTCTGACAATTAGCTTGTGTTGCACTTACTGTTTGTTTGACATTCTTGTCAGATTTTGATTACATGCGTGTAACCTCTGATTGGGTCGGCCCATCTCGAAACCAGCGACCAAAAATAAATAAATAAATAAATAAATAAAAAACTGACCGGCCCACATTTAAAAAATGGTCCGGCCCTTCTGGCATTTGCCAGAATTGCCAGATGGCCAATCCGGCCCTTGGGTGTAAGTAATAAATGTTTTAAATGAAGTAACTAGTAACTGTAACTGTTACTATTTTTCAGTAACTAGCACAAAACAGAAAGTGAATGATATGAAATTTGTGTCATGTTGACTGTCACAAGTCTACACATTTTAGACCTGACATTCATCATTTCCTGAATGACTCTCTCTAATAAACCCTCCACATCTCTGTCATCATGACCAACTCAACACGAAACACCCACTGCGTCAGATCCCACACACACTCATTCACAGTCTGTATAAGTGCGTTTTCTAGCTGAGTGTGTAATCTGCTTTTCTGATCTCTCCTGATGGTCACAGCTACACCACATGCTAAACACCATGATTTGACCACCACTGAGGTGTGTAACTGGTTGTGACGTAAAGACTTAATCACACACACTTAAAAGTAAAAGTACAAAAAGCTTTCAGTGGGGTGGTGCACAATTTAAAAGAAAGAAAAGTCCATATTGGTATAAAATCCAGATTTAAAATGCTTATTTTTGCTAACCGGTTCATTCAGCTGTGGCGACCCCTCATGAATAAAAGGACTAAGCTGAAGGAAAATGAGTAAATGAGTGTTTTCAATGCTTCTTAATAATTTTAAACACATTAGATTTATTTATATTATTAAATAAATGTTGTTCTTATGGAGAACATGTTCTTATGTGTCGATTTTGCCCCAGAATATTAAGTAAACCAATTCCATAGAATTGAACTAATTGGATCTGGCTTTTTCTACAGTTTTGTATAGTTACTATCATATTCTTTAACAGACTAAATCTACACTGTAAAAAGCGATTCGCTGTTATAAAAAAGCGAGTCAACCCATTGCCTTAAAACAACAAGTTGATGTTTTCCAAGTTGATTGACTATTATTTTGTTTGTTTTGTTTGACTTATCTGATATAGTTTTGTTTGACTTAACCTTTACAATTTTTTTTGTTTGTTTGTTTTGATTGACTTAACTTTTATAATTTTATTTGACTTAACTTTTATGATTTTGTTTATTTGTTTTGTTTGACTTAACTTTTAAGTAAGTTTGTTTTGTTTGTTTTGATTGATTTAACTTTTATAGTTTTGTTTGGTTTGATTGACTTAACTTTATAATTTTGTTTGTTTTGATTGACTTCACTTTTATCATTTTGTTTGGTTTGATTGACTTCACTTTTATAATTTTGTTTGGTTTGATTGACTTAACTTTTATAATTTTGTTTGTTTTGTTTGATTTGATTGACTTAACTTTTATAATTTTGTTTGTTTTGTTTGATTTGATTGACAACTTTTATAATTTTGTTTGACTTAACTTTTATATTTTGTTTGTTTTGTTTGACAACTTTATAATTGTGTTTGTTTGTTTGTTTTATTTGACTTAACTTTTATCATTGTGTTTGTTTTGTTTGACTTAACTTTTATCATAGTGTTTGTTTTGTTTGACTTAACTTTTATCATAGTGTTTGTTTTGTTTGACTTAACTTTTATCATAGTGTTTGTTTTGTTTGACTTAACTTTTATCATAGTGTTTGTTTTGTTTGACTTAACTTTTATCATAGTGTTTGTTTTGTTTGACTTAACTTTTAAGTAAGTTTGTTTTGTTTGTTTTGATTGATTTAACTTTTATAGTTTTGTTGATTGACTTAACTTTATAATTATGTTTGTTTTGTTTGATTTGATTGACTTAACTTTTATAATTTTGTTTGTTTTGATTGACTTAACTTTTATAACTTTGTTTGTTTTGATTGACTTAACTTTTATAATTTTGTTTGTTTTGATTGACTTCACTTTTATCATTTTGTTTGTTTTGATTGACTTCACTTTTATCATTTTGTTTGTTTTGTTTGACTTAACTTTTATAATTTTGTTTGTTTTGTTTGACTTAACTTTTATAAGTAAGTTTGTTTTGTTTGTTTTGATTGACTTCACTTTCATAATTTTGTTTGTTTTGATTGACTTCACTTTTATAATTTTGTTTGTTTTGTTTGTTTTGTTTGACAACTTTTATAAGTTTGTTTGTTTTGTTTGACTTAACTTTTATAGGTCAGTTTGTTTTTTGTTTCACTTAACTTTAATAATTTTGTTTGTTTTGACTGACTTAACTTTATAATCAAGTTTGTTTTGTCTGTTTTTTTTGTTTGACTTAACTTTTATAATTGTGTTTGTTTTGTTTGTTTTGATTGACTTAACTTTTAAAATTTTGTTTGCTTTGATTGACTACATTTTAATAATTATGTTTGTTTTGTTTGTTTTGATTGACTTAACTTTTATCATTTTGTTTGTTTTGATTAACTTAACTTTTAGAATTTTGTTTGCTTTGATTGACTACATTTTAATAATTATGTTTGTTTTGATTGACAACTAAGTCAGTTTGTTTATTTAATAATTATAAGGCAAAGAATTTACTCTACTTTTATTCATTACTTTTGGGTAGCAGAAAAGCAGAAAATATGTACACAATATTCAGAACAAAATTACTTTTAGAATCAAAAGACTACCATCAAAAGTCAGTTTTTTTTTTTTTTAGCCTTTTCTGAAATGACGTGCTATTTAATATCAAGCATCTTTCAGCATTTCTAAGAGTTCTTAGTTTTTTTAGTTCTTAGATTTAGCATGTTCGATCTTTCTTCTCTCTCCAGGTGAATCTCATACCGCTTATAATAATATTGACTATATATACTAATAATATATATTAGTAATAATAACTAATAATATAAAATATTCAGGTCTGGACTCTGTGGAGGCCATTTCATGACTGTCTTTGTTTCATCAACTGTTTTACTTCACTTTCTTTATTGTTCACAAGTGGAAATTTTTCTCTTCTAATATGATTTCATTGCATTAGCAATGTGTTTGGGATCATTATTATGCTAAAAAACAAAACTATTACAAATAAAACAACAAATGTTAGTGACACAGCTCTGGAATTTACTCCAGTTATTAAATACAGATTTATTTTATTTTATTATATTTTATTTTAAACTAAATTTAATTTATTACTAGTAGTAATGTTTACAATTTACTTTATTTTATTATATTTAATTTATTTTTAATTTAATTTAATTAATTAGTAAGAGTAGTATTTATATTTTACTTTATTATGTTTAATTTAATTTAATTTAAGTTAATATTTAATTAAATTTAATAATTTTTAAATTTAATTTAATTTAATTTTATTTTATTTTATTTTGTTTAATATTATTATTATATTTTTATTTTAAAAATTATTTTATTATTTTATTTTAATTTAATTATTATTATTTTTTTATTAGTAATATTATTTATATTTAACTTTATTTCATTACATTTAAATTATTTCATTTTTCATTTATTTTAATTTAATTAATTAGTAGTAGTGTTTATA
>NC_079447.1:6765227-6912727 GCF_903798145.1 Danio aesculapii | reverse complement strand
ATGTTCTCCTCGTGTTCGCGTGGGTTTCATCCTGGTGCGCCGGTTTCCCCCACAGTCCAAACACATGCGCTATAAGTGAATTGAATAAGCTAAATTGGCAGTAGTGCAAGAGTGTGAATGCAAGAGTGAATGGGTGTTTCCCAGTGTTGGGTTGCGGAAGGGCGTCCGCTGCGTAAAACATATGCTGGATAAGTTGGCGGTTCATTCCGCTGTGGTGACCCCTGATGAATAAAGAGACTAAGCCGAAAAGAAAATGAATGAATGAATGAGTTGTTGCAATGAAGCCCTGCAAACCAAATGCAAATGATGCAATAAAGCCTTTGTCAATACATGTATATGAAAAATACACAAAATACAACAGGACCACATCACAACTGGCCCACCTTCACAGGTACAGTGGCATAATTCCCCCCTCCTTTTTTCCTTCAGCACCAGTAAGGAATACATTCTATATAAGGGTTTGTGATTACAGCCGGTCATCAGATGGGCACCCCCCTTTCCTTGGTGTTTCACCAATTTAAGCCCATGACATCCCACAGTGAGGTTTCCAGCTTTTTTGTATAAAATATCTTTAATTTTTGTTTATCAGAAGAAAAAAACTGCATGTAAATACAGAACAAGTGGATGTTCAGTACATGATTTAAAATGTTTTGGTGAACTGTCCCTTTAAACACACTGAAAAAAAACAATTAATTGGATGTACAACATGCATAACAACAGAAAATTATTATAGGTCACACATATCAATAAATGAAGCAAATAAAATAGATAGAAATAAAACAGATAGAAACCAATCAATGGAAAGGAGTGACAACAATGATAGCAATGTATTGATAGATATAATGACAGTAAAAAATGAAAATAAATAAAGGAAGGACAACAGTGATAATAATGATAATAATAATAATAATATTTCACTGCATTTCATTGCCTTGTACTTGTACATGTGTAATGACAATAAAAGTTGAATCTAATCTAATCTAATAATAATAATAATAATAATAATAAAACAAGTACTATATCAACTACAACTACAGCAATTACTAATGCTAATACTACAGTTGCTATAGCTATTACTACTGCGACAACTACTACCAGTGGCACCTGCAGCCATACAGCTGTACGCACTGTGCATACCTATCATGAGAGGGCAGAAATTATTGTCGCTTTTATTTATTACATAATTTAAATTGATTATTAAACAGTATATACTACGATATATTGACAAATCAAGAAAGAATGACAACAAATAAAAGTGTGCGTTTGTGTTTGAAAGTGTGTATGTACTTGCACGGTGGGAGATGGGTAATCAATTATCTTAGGTTTGCTGGCGGTTTTTCCGCACACTTAAATTTACAATTCAGATAGCTATTGTTTAAAACAAGGTTCAAAATGAGTAAACTCTCTTAAAGACAGCTAAACTTAATTGAGACATTTGCCGAAAGGCCCAAAACTAATGACACAAATATTGACCCGCACGGGGTGGAGACCGGAGTCTCATCAGCACCTGAGCCAGGGAAACAGTCTCTTTCATCAGACAGATCAGATCAGATCAAGCAGCCTCCTTGCATGGAACGGCTACCAATCAAGGTTATTTTATCTAGACGATAACCGACCATGATAATTTTTTAAACAAACAGACAAACTATACGAAATTCATTTTAAAAAGATTTTTTTTTGTCAAGAAAAATATACAAATGATAGTTTTGTTTGAGCCCGTCCACTACTCTGTGCGGGTGGATGATTTTCGGTCAGTGGAAAGTAAGGATTTAATTAATGCTTCAATAAATGTATTGCTTTTCTGTTAATCTTCTGTCATATAATTTAAGTTTTTTTAATATGTCATTATTTTAAAGATTACGTCTTGAGTGTCTGATATTTCCTTGGTGCTGATGTGCTTTAATTACATTTAGATTTCAACAAATTATTAAAATTAAAAAGGAAACGAATTATGTCGTAACGAGTGCCCTTAAATAATGTAGCCTTTGACAGTCAGCATCAGTGTTTCTTGACATGACTGGACGAAGGGGGCGGGCGGTGCTGGATTTGTGAGTACCTTGGAATAAAATCCTGCAGGCGCCCCTGACAACTACCACAACTACAAAGACTACTACTACAACAACTACTACTACAACCACAACAATAACAACTACTATTACTACTACAACTTCAACTACAACAGCGACCTGAATAATGACAATGATAGAACTACTAACAATGATGATAATGAGGAGGTAACAGGAGGACAGGTCAGAACAGTGGCAATAATAATGATTAACAAAAGTAGAAGTAATAATATTAATGATAATAATGATAATCAGGAGGTGACTACTAATTTATTTTTAAGGTAAGTGGTTGCAAACAATTTATATGGGCTGAATTTAAACAAACAATTAAGTTGAACATTACTACATTTAATGTGTTTGCTTAAATTCAGCCCACATTAATTGTTTTCAACCACTTACCTTAAAAATAAAGTAAATCCAAAGAATCATTTTTTCAGTGCATCCAGCTATAAGAACACACACTGTAGCTGTAGACTTTAGCTTGAAGAAGTGCAGAAGTGAACACGCTGCAGATGTAAAGCCAAGCACTGAATGAGAAAAGCAGGCTGTCGGTGGGTTTGGAGGAGGGTAGAAAAGGGTTATTGAGGACGAGTGATGAAGGGGGGCGAGGGGAGGGGGGGTGAAAAATGGGTCACGCCGTTGAACACGCTCTCAGAAACACAGCTCTATGGCAACATGACAGCAGCAGATCAGCCAAAACACCAAACTGGAGCAGAATCACAATGAGCTGCAGCCAGACGGATACACACATCAGAAACACATCAGTGTGTGTTTGTATGATTCCAAATGAACACACTTGCTAAAACATAACCGTGCTGGAATTCAATGACTGATTTAAGCTTTTATCCTCGGAGAAAAACCAACAATAGAATTGCTTTCCCACATACTGCTGAAGTCAAAATTGTGAAATCTCCTGTAAATTTCTTTTGCTTTCAATTACTTCCCAAATTATGTTGAACAGAGCAAGGAATTTTTCACAGTATTTCCTATAATATTTTTTCTTCTGTAGAATAAAGGCAGTTTTTAATTTTATTTAAACCATTTAAGGTCAATATTATTAGCCCCCTTAAGCAATATTTGTTTTCGATTGTTTACAGAACAAACGCTACGGTTACTAAAGTAACCCTTCGTTCCCCGAGGGGGGGAACGGAAATGCTATGTGGAAACTTCCACTATGGGGATTTCGTCAGAATCCAATCATCTGAAAGAGTATAAAAACGGGCCAATGAAATGCCAATGAGTTGGCAGCGTCAGCGTGCACAGCTGGCGTCAATGACAATCAGTCATGCTATAAAGACGCAGCCAGTGCCATGCTCGACATCCTTTTCTAGCTGAAGAGACTTTCACGCTCAACAGCTAAGGGACAATCGTTGTGGCGAAGGAACATAGCATTTCCGTTCCCCCCCTCGGGGAACGAAGGGTTACTTTAGTAACCGTAGCGTTCCCCTTCGGATGGGGAACTCCAATGCTATGTGGAAACTTCCACTATGGGGAAATCTATGGAAAACGCCACAACGAAAGAACCTTACTGCGTCCCTGGCGAAGGGTGTGCCACGCAGTAGAGCGAGCGCATCTACAACGCCCCGAGACACAGTCTTCCAACGTGTCCCCTGGCCCTCACTTACCTGTTCAGAACAGTTATGTTTTTCGGGGAGTCGCAATAACCCAGTAAAATAGGTTTTGATACGACAGTACGTTGGGAAAGCGTTCAGTCCCGATAGGGAGGACACTGCGGAGCTCACCTGTTACCCAGAGGGGAGACCTGGTGACAACCTATGGACTAGCCCAGAGATGGGGAGTCCTTGCATAAGGATGGTTAGCGGGGAGGGAAGACACGAGCCTGCCCTAGAAGGGGGGACTATACCGTGGCTGAGTGAACGTATGGGATCGCCAGCGGGGATCACACATAGCAGGCACCTATACCCAGAACGCGGGCTGACCAGCGGGCATGCCGACAACGTAACGGGCCAACACCTGACTCCTCCGCTGAGTCAGGTGCTGGGGGCCTCGGAGGAACTCTGCAGGGTTCGCCAAAGAAATGGGGAACTAACCTGACAAAGCTGAAAAAGCGCACGTATCTCCGGGTTAGGGAGAGTGGCGCAGCAAGCGTGTTTCGACACCTCAACCGAATCGTTTCCTCAATCACCAAGGGTTGCCTAATACCCTTGAGGAAACTGGCTCCACTCGCAGATTGTAACCTTGCAAATGTATTGGGTGTCACCCAACCCGTAGCTCTACAAATGTCTGTCAGAGAGGCGCTGCGTGCTAACGCCCAGGAGGATGCGATGCTCCGTAGTGGAGTGCGCTCTCACCCCCGGGGGACACGGCTCACCCTGGCCCAAAGGCGAGGGAGATGGCATCCACTATCCAGTGGGCCAACCTCTGTTTAGATACGGCACTTCCCATCTGCCGACCACTGTAATGGACAAAGAGCTGGTCAGAGGATCTAAGGCTCTGAGTGTGGTCCACATATATTCGCAAAGCGCGAACAGGACACAACAACGAAAGGGCTGGGTCTGCCTCCTCCGCAGGCAGCGCTTGCAGGCTCACTACCTGATTCTTAAACGGCGTGGTAGGAACCTTGGGCACATAGCCGGGCCGGGGTCTCAGGACAACGTGAGAGTAGGCCGGCCCGAATTCTAGGCACGAGTCACTGACCGAAAATGCCTCCAGGTACCTAACCCTCTTAACCGATGCCAACACGACCAGCAGAGCTATCTTCAAGGACAGAAATCTCAAGGATACTGAGTCGAGTGGTTCGAAGGGATCCCCACGTAGGCTCGTAGCACTACCGCGAGATCTCAAGAGGGTATGAGAGGGGGGCGGGGGAAAACATCCGCCTCGCACCTCTGAGGAACTGGATGATGAGGTTATGCCTCCCCACGGTGCCGCCATCCACGCATCATGATGAGCGGAGATGGTGGCCATGTAAACCCTCAGTGTGGAGCGCGACAGCCTTCGCTCCACCTGTCCTGAAGGAAAGAAAGCACAACACTGATCTGGCAAGATCGGGGGTCTTCTCGGCGAGAAGCGCACCACTCAGTGAATAGACTCCACTCCAGGGCGTAGGCATGCCTCGTAGAGGGTGCACTAGCCTGAGTGATGGTATTAACCACCGCCACCGGTAGGTTACCTAAGTCTTCCTCGTCGCGTCTTATGGACCCCACGTGGAGGTTCCACAGAACTAAGCGAGGGTGCCAGATGGTGCCCTGTCCCTGAGAGAGTAGGTCCTCTCTCAAAGGGACTCGCCAGGGGGGGCGTCGCGAGGAGGGAGAGTTCTGATATCCAGGTCCGGTTGGGCCAGGGGCGCAACTAGCAAGACCTGCCCCTCGTCCTCCCTGACCTTGCACAGAAACTGCGCGAGTAGGCTCACTGGGGGGAGTGCATACTTACGCATGACTCGGGGTGGAGTCGCCATTCTCCCGGGGAAGGAGCTGCCGTGAGAGCCTGTTGGCCGCACGGTTGAGCCCATCCGGGGTGTGAATAGCAAGCAGCGACTTCAGCCGCGTATGACTCCAGAGGAGCAGACGGCGAGCGAGCTGAGACATGCAGCGGGAGCGTATACCCCCATCCGGATGGAATACGCTACCGCGGCCGTGCTGTCCATCCTGACCAGCACGTGTTGCTCCCTCAGCACCGGTAAAAAGCGGCGCAGAGCGAGAAAACACTGCCAACAGCTCTAGGCAGTTGATATGCCAATGCAGCTGGGTTCCCCTCCACAGGTCCGCAGCAGCATGCCCGCTACACACGGCCCCCCCACCCCATACTGGAGGCATCTGCCGAACGACAGCCTGCCTGGACGCCTGACCTAGGGGCAAACTGGCCCGTAGGAAGAAGGGGTCCTTTCCAGGGGGTGCGGGTGCGGTGACACAGCGCAGTGATAGTCACTCGGTGTGTGCCCGCGTGCCATGCGCGTCTGGGGACCCGATTGTGAAGCCAATGCTGTAGTGGTCTCATATGGAGCAATCCGAGCGGCGTGGCCGCGGCTACGGATGCCATATGCCCCAGGAGCCTCTGAAATAATTTCAGGGGGACCACTTTTTTCCTGTCGAACTCTCTCAGACAGTTCAGCATTACCTCGGCGCGCTCTCGTGAGAGGCGCGCCTCCATAGTGATCGAGTCCAGCTCCAACCCGAGAAAGGAGATGCTCTGCACGGAGGCGAGCTTGCTCTTTTCTCGGTTGACCTGAAACCCCAACGGGCGGAGGTGCCGGAGCACCTTGTCTCTGTGCATAATCAATTGCTCCCGAGAGTGGGCTAAAAATCAGCCAGTCATCGAAATAATTGAGCGTGCGGATGCCGGCGAGCCGAAGGGGCGCGAGGGCACCCTCCGCGAGCCTGGTGAAAACTCGCGGAGACAGAGAGAGCCCGAAGGGGAGGACCTTGTATTGCCACGCTCGACCTTCAAACGCAAACCGCAGAAACTGCCGGTGGCGTGGAAGTGTGGAGATATGAAAATACGCGTCCTTCAGATCTATTGCTGCAAACCAATCCTGAGGACGAACGCATCGCGTGATGCGCATCTGCGTAAGCATTTTGGAGCGCAGCCAGTGAAGGCAGCGGTTCAAAATGTGCAGATATAGGATTGGCCATAACCCACCGCTTTTTTTTTTTTTTTTTTTGGGCACGATGAAGTGCGGGCTGTTAAAACCCGCGCTCCATCTCGGCTGGAGGGCCGGCTCGATTGCATCCTTCGCCAGGAGGACAGCAATCTCCTCTCGCAAGACAGGGGCGGACGCAGGACTGACCCTGGTCGCCCGTTGAACCTGGGAGGCTGTTTCGCGAACTGAATCGCATAGCCGAGTCTGGTCGTATGGATGAGCCATTGCGATGGGCTGGCCCGCGCTAACCAGGCAGGCAGAGCCCCCGCAAATGGTCCCACCCGCACGATCGCTGACGTGCCAGCGGCGGGGCAGCGTGGAGTGAGTGGGCTCATCCGGGGAGCGCTGGGGTCCCACAGGAGAGCAGGAGAGGAGATGTTCTCGTCTCGCACTCAAACTCCAGGAGAGGGGCTGGGAGTGGAGAGAAAGGAGACCGTTCTCTCGTGCTCCATGAGCCATTGGCGAAATGCACCGATCCTGCGAGCTGGAAGGCCATAGCGTCCCAGACTGGCAGTGTGTCGGGCTGTCACATCCGGAGGAGGGGGAAAAGTGCTCTTTCACTGAGGATTTTGATTGGCGTTTTTTTTTTTTTTTTTTTTTTTTTTACACCTTTAAATAACGTGCCCCGCCCTCCAGCGGGGAAAGAGCCAAATTCCCTCCTCCCCAGATGGCCCGCCTCAGGACGCTTCGCGGTCCGTTTTACCGAACTTAGCGGCGCCCTGGGCGGGGGACGCTGGTTGCCGGCGCGATGCTCGGCGCAGCCGCGTGGCCGGAGGCGCAGGCGGGGGGCGGCGAAGCAAAGCTGCGGCGCGGGCGGCCTCGGCGAAAAAGCAGTGGATGTGGATGGCTCGGCGGGGGGGGAGCGGTCATACAATCCCGCCGATAGAGACCTCGCCCATCGCCTCCGACTGCTCTATCACCGGCGTGAATTCCTGGGCGAATTCACCGCCAGTGTCGCCGAACAGGCCAGCCTGGGAAATGGGTGAGTTAAGAAAGCGAACTTTGTCAACGTCACGCACATCACCAGGTTTAGCCTGAGGTGGCATTCCTGGATCACGGATGTGATCATCGTCCTTCCCAGGGCACACACAGCCGACTTTTTTTTTTTTTTTTTTTTTTTGTAAGAGCATAGTCGGTTGCGGTGCGGAGCGCATGCTCAGTCCTGGGTCAGAACCATCCTCGCGCAGCCGGGCCAGCGCCTGCGCTTGGTAGCGCTGGTAGGTGGCCATAGCGTGCATGGTGAGGGGGAAGGCGCACGCAGCACACTGCGTGAGCCTACTGTGCCCATCCAGGAAGAAGGGGATGGGGAGGCTTAGAAGGTCTCGCCTTCATCCTCCACATCACACCCCTCTAATCGGTCCGGCCGCGGAGCTGGGGGATAAACCATCTCCAGAGCCACGGCCGAAGCAGCCTGGGGAAGCACAGCCGCAAAGTCTGCTTCTGGATTCGACGCCACGCTCAAAGTCCCGGAGGGAGCGAACGGGTTCGAATCCTCGTCAGACCTTGACAGCCCAACCTCCAAGGATGGTGAGGATGGAAGCGCACGCAGATCGGGCAGAAAAAAGTGCCCTCAGGACCGCGTGAGTTTACTGTGCACTTCCGGGAAGAAGGGGACGGGAGGCTTTGAAGGTCTTGCCTCCTTATATCCTCCACATACACCCATCTAGTCGGTCCGGCCGCGGGGCTGGGGGATAAACCATCACCAGACCCACGGCCGAAGCAGCCCGAGAAAGCACGGCCATCACGTCTGCTTTTTAGATGCTAACGCCGCACTCTCCACCCCGGAGGGAGGGAGCGAGCGGGCTCGCATCCTCATCAGACAATGACAGCCCATCCTCCGATGCAGCGATGGACATCTGACCCCCGGTGTCATCAGGTGAGAGAGCGACCATCCAAGGACGGAGCGCTTCTCTTCACCTGAAGCTTGGATGGAGCGCGTGGAGGAGCGAGAGGTCCACGGCCCGGGGGCGGCGGATTTACTCTCACTGAAACCCTCAGATCTGCCCGAGTGCCAACCGCAGTGCGGGGGACAACTGGGGTGGGTGGCTCTTTTGCAAGAGCGAGCCGCGATCTTAACTGCGCAACAGACATGACATCAGTGATGGCATGCACTGCCCGCGAGCACCGCATTAACATGCTGGACCCCCAGACATGAAACGCTGTGCTTGGCCCATCATCCGGGGATAGGAAACCACCGCATCCAGAAACGCACGGTCGGAGTGACGTCTTGAAAAAGACGCGCTGCACGACCGTGTTGCTCTTTTAGGAAAGCTTTTTTCCTATATACAAACCGCTCTTGGAGGACCGGACCCAAAGGACGCCAGGCAAGGGAGAAATACCCAGCTCGACCATCTGCCACTGCGTATACGCGCTCTGGACCGGGAGAAGCTGCTTCTCGATCTCTCTCTGTAGACACAGGTTGGAGATACCCTCAAAGACTCTCTCAGAAGCTTCGTGAAAGGCTCTGAAAGCGAAAGGATGTCGAGCATGGCACTGGCTGCGTCTTTATAGCATGACTGATTGTCATTGACGCCAGCTGTGCATGCTGACGCTGCCAACTCATTGGCATTTCATTGGCCCGTTTTTATACTCTTTCAGATGATTGGATTCTGACGAAATCCCCATAGTGGAAGTTTCCACATAGCATTGGAGTTCCCCATCCGAAGGGGAACCATCGTTATACAATGATTTGCCTAAATACCATAACTTGCCTAATTAACCTAATTTAGCCTTTAAATGTTACTTTAAGCTGAATACTAGTATCCTGAACAAATCTAGTCAAAAATTATGTGCTGTCATCATGGATAAAAGAAATGTTATTAGAAAGCAGTTATTAGGCTGGCTTGTGAAAGCAAGCCTAAACAAAGCGCATCTCCTACTAGAGATTTCAAGCTATGACCACCAAACTCCAACCCCCCAAACTATTCTGACTCGGGTTGCTATATCTTTTCCGACTGACCCGACTTTCGGTTTTCCGAAAAACGTCCCAGAACTGTCAGGAAAATCCCATAGGCTTAACATTGGACCAAACTTTGTGACCTCATAACTCTGGATCAGACTGTCACACAGACTTCTAACTGGGCTCATTTAACTCAGACTACCTAACTGCCAATAACTGATGAGCTTTTAACTTTCTGGCCACACCCTAGCAACCACTTTTGGACCCTAGAAACTGTCTCATAGACTTCCATTCAAAAAACTATCATTGACTTAACATTGGACCAAACTTTGTGAGCTCTTAACTCTGCATCAGACTGTCACACAGACTTCTAACTGGGCTCATTTAACTCAGACTACCTAACTGCCAATAACTGATGAGCTTTTAACTTTCTGGCCACACCCTAGCAACCACTTTTGGACCCTAGAAACTGTCTCATAGACTTCCATTCAAAAAACTATCATTGACTTAACATTGGATCAAACTTTGTGAGCTCATAACTCTGCATCAGACTGTCATACAGACTTATGGCTGGACTCGTTTAACTCAGACTACCTAACTACCTATAACTGATGAGCTTTTAACTTACTAGCCACACCCTAACTTCCAGATACTGCACCCTAGCAACTGTCTCATGGACTTCCATTGCAAAAGACTGTCATTGACTTATCATTGGGTCAAACTTTGTGAGCGCTTACTATCTATCTATACTTTTTCAAACTGTTTTACTCCATCCGTCCATCTGATTTATCTATCTATCCATCCATCCATCCATCCATCCATCCATCCATCCATCCATCTATTCATACTTTCACAAACTGTTTTAAACTAAATAAACTATTTCCAACAGGCTTTAACAAGCCAGCTTCAAAATTTGTCTTGACAAACTTTACTAATCTAGTTAAAACTATTATGTTTAGAAATGTGTTTCGTATTTGTATTGCCCAGTGTTTGCAGATCAAATTTAGCTATGTAGCTAATTCTGGGGCAGTTCATTGATTGTCCCTTGTCCCTGTCAAATAGACAATGAAATATAAAATAAAAAACAATGTCCAAATAATACTAAATTAACACTGTTATAAATGATTCACAAAGACTCTAAAGTAATGAGTAGAGGCTGTGTAAGATTACAATAAGGTTTACACGCAGTATGATAATGAAATCAAAAATAAAAGCGGCACTGGGCCCGAACGGCACACAATTAAATTGAAAAAGCTGAGAGATGGAGACAGATAATGGTGTTGCTCTGGCTGTAAAGCAGTTGTGCTTTCAGCTTGAACACACACTTTCAGTTTAGCTGTAGGCGTAACTGTAAATGCACATCAGATGCGATCTACATGTGAAGCACAGACACCTGTGAAAAACAACATTCAAAATCTATAAGCAAATAGTTCAGATTCAGCACTCGAGGGGATTATTCAAGTATGGGTAAATGCTCACTGGAGAATATGATCATCAGGTTTTGTTCCTGCTGATTCAATAAAGTGTCACTAAAGTGTGTATGAAACTCAACATTTCTTTTCTATTGTGACATTTTTAAGAGAAATGGAAAGAATGAGAAAATTAGACCTTGCACTTTTATTATTATTAACCCTTATGTGCTGTTGGGGATGTTTTCATCCACTCTGGGGTGATTTTTGAGGCTTAATTTGGCCACAACTTTCTCTGCATTTTTGTTGACAAATCTTATTTTGACACATATTTTGGGAAAATGCTTTGGAAGTATGTATGTGTATATATATATATATATATATATATATATATATATATATATATATATATATATATATATATATATATATATATATATATATGCCTACCTACTTTGGGCAGATTGACTACCCTTTGGGTATGTTCAATAGGATTTAGATCTGGGCTCTGGCTGGGCCACTCAAGGACATTCACTGTGTTGCTGTGAAGCCACTCCATTAATATTTTGGCGGTCTGCTTTGGGTCATTGTCCTGCTGGAAGATGAACCGTCGCCCCAGTCTAAGGTCAAGAGCACTCTGAAGCAGGTTTTTATTCAGGATGTCTCTGTACATTGCTGCATTCATCTTTCCCTCTATCCTGACTAGTCTTCCAGTTCCTGCTGCTGAAAAACATCCCCGCAGCATGATGCTGCCACCACCATGCTTCATTGTAGGGATGGTATTAGCCTGGTGATGAGCGGTGCCTGGTTTTCTCAAAACGTAACGCCTGGCATTCACTCCAAAGAGTTCAATTTTAGTCTCATCAGACCAGAGAGTTTAGTCTCTTATGGTCTGAAAGTCCTTCAGGTGCCTTTTGGTAAATTCCAGGCGGGGAGTGGCTTCCGTTTGGCTACTCTGAAAATTAAACCGAAAAAAATATGTACAGTCCAACAACAATGGCCTTATCCCGGAAGTGAAAATAAATGATTTTTATTTACAAGGATGCTGATTAAAATGTCCAAAAATATGATGACCCAATTCCCAAAAATGTATGTACAAAAATATAGCAAGTAGAAACCAATAAAACCAAAAGGTCGAAACAATTACGACCCAAAAACAACCAAACTATAATATCTACAATATATAAGTATCCAACAAATGAGAACTGCTAATGGTTCTGCCACAACACGCTCGCTAGCCAGGTAAACTGACCCAGAGACCCCATCGATTGGCACAAACCATAGTAGGTAAGTACATTTTCAGTACTCTCTGTAACTCCGCCTTAATGGCATTCAATCAACATTAAACATAAACAAATGCTTATCAGACATGAATATAGATATAATATAAACACACTCTCACACACACACTTATACACTATGGCCAATTTAGTTTATCCGATTCACCTGTACCGCATGTCTTTGGACTGTGGGGGAAACCTGAGCACCTGGAGGAAATCCACGCCAACACAGGAAGATTATGCAAACTCCACATAGAAATGCCAACTGACCCAGCTGGGACTTGAACCAGCAGCCTTCTTGCTGTGAGGTGACAGTGCTGACCACTGAGCCACAGTGTCGCCCCACTTTGAGTAACTGACTTAAAAAAAAAAAAAAAAAGTCTTGAAGTAGAATATTGGTGACTACATTTAAGACTTTTACCAAACACTTAAAGGGTGTCTCAATTCTCTTTAGCTTGAAGGTGCAGGGCTAAGGGGAAGTGGTAGATAGCCCTTTGAACGAAGATTTTTCAGAACCACACTCGAAACCAAGGGGAAGGAAATTTCCCAGAATACACCATCCACAGTTGCACCCGGAAGTAAGGAGAGCCACAAATTAGTATTTTTTGTCATTATTACGATTTTTTTTACAACAAACAAACACGTTTTAATATATTCATAACTGCGTTCATGTTTTACCGTCATGCTTTAAAAAAAAAACTGCTAAAATAAAAACCGCTAATATATAATCCCTAATAATAACTCCTGTACAGCAGTCCCACAACATTCTGACACTCGATGACACTCGAATACCCTGTCAGAAAAGTCTAGTGGTTGGGAATGAGTTTTTTACAGTGTCTGATATAATGTTAATGTTGTTTTCGTTTGTTTACATACATGAATATGACCACTGTAAATGCGCAGTACAGTTACAATCTTATTGCCACATTAGATCATAATGATAACATAAAACATTACTTCAGTTATTTCCTGAAGATAAATACCAATAAATAAAACAACTGGAATAACTACAGCTGTCGTGATTGTCTGATCTCATATGAAGCAAGAGATCGCGATGACATTTGATGACGTGTGCAGGTGTTGTAGTACTGTCCAAATTCTTAGGTGTAAATTTTGAAGCCCTTCCGCTTAACCCTCGGTTTTAAGGGCCAAAGGGAAGGGGTACAAAAATAGAATTGGAATTGGGCCTTAATATTACAAGTGTAACCAGAGTTTAAAGGTGTTTTGAGCTTGACCAGATGTAGTGGAAAATGCAAATGGAAATACTCAAACCCATAATAAATCCACAGAAACTGGCCATTTTCAGTTTCCATTTTGACATCTGTTGAGTTTACAGGCAGAAAATACTAACAGGTTCTAAAGTAAAGCTATTTTTTTTTTACATTAGATTTCTCAAAATTGTGCCAAAGAGCCTTTTTTGTGTATTGCTTGAAGAACATAAGTGAAGTGTGTATGTGAGAGAGAGAGAGAGAGAGAGAGAGAGAGAGAGAGAGAGAGAGAGAGAGAGAGAGAGAGAGAGAGAGAGAGAGAGAGACCCACTGATTATAAAAATACAGAAAAGAGCTGTCAAATTCTGGAAGCACTTAAAACTCGACGACCCAGACTCATACCACTATAAAGCCCTGCAGGACAAAGAGCTGAGCAGAAGAGCAGAGCCACTCTCTCAGCTGGCCCAGAGCTTCAGCGTCTCTGAGACGTCTCCTGAGGAGCTGAATAGACTCCTGCCACTGACTCAGATCACACACCAGATCAAGAACAGCTACACACACCATTGGGAAACTCAAACACAACTGCAAAGCAAAATGCAGTGTTATCTGGCCCTGAAGAGACAATACTCTGGCAGACTATCTTTACACAGTGACAGATAACGGTCTGCGGAACACCCTTAGAAGTTACAGACTCAGCGGACATCAGCTGGCCATAGAGACGGGCCGGCACAGACAAACATGGCTGCCGGTGGAGGAGCGGCTGTGCCCACACTGCCCTCAGCAGCTGATTGAGACGGAGCTGCACTTCCTCACTGAGTGCACAAAATACTCAGAGATCCGGGAGAAGTTCTACCCGAAAATCCAACACATACACAACAACTTTGAGTCCCTGCCGAACAGTGAGAAACTGCCCATCCTACTGGGGGAGTGTGTGTGCTGCTGTGTTAGCAGCTCAGTTTGTGCACTCCTGTCACCGTCTGAGAAACCCACAATGACCCGCTCCACTGTCTCCAACACACAACAACTGGAACTGTTTATTTGTGGACTTACTTTTGATATCACTGTAATTACCTTTATCCTGTTTAATATGTTACCATTAATCTATTTTTTATTTTTACTAATCTATTTTTGTTTTTATTAAGGCGACGCAGTGGCGCAGTAGGTAGTGCTGTCACCTCACAGCAAGAAGGTCGCTGGTTCGAGCCTCGGCTCGGTCAGTTGGCATTTCTGTGTGGAGTTTGCATGTTCTCCCTGGGTCGCGTGGGTTTCCTCCGGGTGCTCCAGTTTCCCCCACAAGTCCAAAGACATGTGGTATAGTTTAATTGGGAAGGCTAAATTGTCTGTAGTGTATGAGTGTGTATGGGTGTTTCCCAGAGATGGGTTGCAGCTGGAAGGCCATCCGCTGTGTAAAACATGTTCTGGACAAGTTGGCGGTTCATCTCGCTGTGGCAACCCCCGATTAATGAAGGGACTAAGCTGAAAAGAAAATGAATGTTTTTATTAATCTATTTTTATTTTATTTTTTTATTTCTGTGTTTTCTCTGTATTATAACTTATGTTCACTACTGCCCTCTTTGCACTGTCTTGTTTGTACGCAGCGATGCTATACTGCTTTGGCAATACAAATGTACAGTTATTTGACATGCCAATAAAGCACCTAAAATGTGAAAAATGTGTGTGAGAGAGAGAGAGAGAGAGAGAGAGAGAGAGAGAGAGAGAGAGAGAGAGAGAGAGAGAGAGAGAGAGAGAGCGAGAGAGAGAGAGAAATGATTAGACTGTAGCTGACACACTGACCCACTAACACTGCAGCTCACACACACTACAGCTGTCTCAACGTCTCTCACACACTCTCTGTTTCTCTGAGGTGTCTGCCCCTCCCCCATCCATTTTAATTCAAACTCTATTCTGAAGAACAGTGAACACACACACACACACAGCTTCTCAAGCTCTGCCAAGATGAATCACTATTGCCGCTATCTTTCTAGAGTAAACACACACCTGAACACACACACACACACACCCCTTCTCTTCTTATAAATTAAATCTTTACTCATTTTTTTAAATGAAGTCAACTATAATTACTAATATAACACACACACACGTATGTATGTATGTATGTATGTATGTATGTGTGTGTGTATGTATGTATATATGTATATATATATATATATATATATATATGCTAAACAAAGCCCTGGTGAGCATAATAACTGGTGGGCATTCCCACCACCTCCAAACTTTTCCACTTCCTCATTAACTGAATGTAAAAAAAATTCTCAACACCAACTGAACATCACTGAGCTTTTTACAACTTTAAAAACGGTCACATTCTCATTCAGTGGAAGTTCATGTGATTTTCCATATAACTCTATAAGATTCATTTCCTCCTCGCTCTTCTAAGGAACACAGAGCTCCTTCAGGAGGATTATCTCTCCTTCTTGTCCATCCGTCCGCCAGCAGGCCATGGGGGCGAGTTACCCATCAGCCTCGGGCGTGAGGATAGTGTGCTGAATGACAGCAGGGATCTTTGGGTGGCAAAACACATTCCTGACATGCCGACGGCGGGGGGTCGAGCTCCGCATGTCATCCTTACACCAGAGGGTGGAGCATTGAAAACATGTGGCATTCCAGCTTTTCTGGAGGAATGTTCCGGGTTCAGAGCGAGTTAAAGTCCATCCGGCACTATATATCGATTGCAGGAAAGAATTTAGTCTGCCTCAGGAAAAAAAAAAGCATGAAATGCAGAGCTACAGGCAATGCATGTTAAAGTATATCAGAAAATTAATTCAATTCAATTCCCCTTTATTTGTATAGCGCTTATACAAGGTAGATTGTGTCAAAGCAGCTACACATAAAAGGTCACAGTAAATAGGAACAGTGTAGTTCAGTTTGTAGTGTTTAAGTTCAGTTGAGCTCAGTTCAGTGTGGTTTAAAAATCACTACTGAGAGTCCAAATACTGAAGATCAAATCCAACGATGCGCAGCTCTACAGATCCCGAACCATGCAAGCCAGTGGCGACAGCGGAGAGGGAAAAAAACTTCACTAATTGGCGAAAGTGAAGAAAAAAAAAAACCTTGAGAGAAACCAGGCTCAGTTGGGCACGACCATTTTAATTTCTCCGCTGGCCAATTACAAATATTTGCATTCGGCTTCAATTACATTTTTATAAAATATTTAAAAATTATTATTTAAAAAAATTTAACTTAATATTTGAAGTCAGTATTAGATGACAAAAAAAACCAAACAATTAGGCAATAATATATGAAGAGTTCAGATGCAAACCCTCTAAGAAGTTTCATTTTATATGTAACGATAAGATTATTAGCTGCTAAATAAAATAGCTTTTTTCATAAATGTCACTTTAGCCAATTCTTTTGTTTTTAAAAGGGTAGATTTTCTTTTGCATCAAAACCAGCTAAATCCACTTGTGCTTTTTATGCAAAACCCTCTAAATCGACCTATTGGGACAAGAGAGTGTAATTAGTTACAAATCACTAAAGATGCAATTAGAGATTATTTTACCAAACATAAAACACATACACAAACCACCTGAAATTAAAAATACATCTGTCAAGTAAGTGGTGGTTCATTCCACTGTGGTAACCCCTGATAAAGCAGGGACTAAGCAGAAGGAAAATGAATGAATGAAATCTGTCAAGTGTGTTAATCAATCACATTAAAATTGACATTAATTAAATCTTAACCATCTGTTGTCATTTCTGATATTTGGGATTTGGATTTAATGTTAGTACAGCAATATAAACAAGCTTGTTAGATTCAAATAATGTAGTGTAAAAACATTGTGAAACATCAATATCTGTGCGTTGTCCAATACTAAAATAATTCAATAATTATTGAAGTAATATAATTATTGTACAGTTTTATACATTATATTTATATTTTAAAACATAGCTTGCATTAGCAAATAAAACACAAGGTAATCCGACTGTGCAAAAAAAGAGGATGTCTCTCAGAAGCTGTCAGTTATTCATCCTCACTACTCAAGATCTCAGTCTCTCTTTCATCTCTTGTTTATCCTCATAGCATCCACGAGGGATAAAAGAACGACATCTTAACTTTGTCTTTCGTGAAATGGAGTTGCTGTTTAATGTGCTGTTGCTATAGTAAATCTGGCTCATTCATAGTAGAGCTGCTGTGCAAACAAACGTTGTGAATGCATGTTACACTTCCGACTGTACAGTGTGTTTCTTTTTCTTATAAAGCACAGTTTTGAGGTAAGGGACATTTTCATTTACCATTCACTGACAGTCGGACAGGCTCATCAGCCTGATCTCACGATTGCCTGATTTTCAGTTTAGTGGCTAATTCGTACGAATTTGTACGAGTTCAGTCGTATGAAATTGTACGATTTGAAAAAGGAGGCGTGGCACCTAACCCCACCCCTAAACACAACCATCATTGGGGGATGAGCAAATCGTACTAAATTGTACGAATTAGATCGTACTAAATTGTACGAATTAGATCGTACGAATTTATACGAATTAGCCACTAAATCAAAAAGTTACAAATTGCCATGAGATTGTGTTGGGCTCATGCAGTTCATCAAACTCCGTCTTTTGAAATCGAAAGCGGAATAAAACGCTCTCCTTATAAACACCGGCGTATCAGCGTGCTGCTACAATGACAACATATGATTCGATTTACGCCTCTGATTGGTTCTTTGAATCTAGCGGCTTTTGCTGTCCTTAGAATGTGTAAGTGAAGTTTCAGCTCAAAAGAATACATGTGAAGCAGAGCTGCAGGCAATACATATTAAAATATATGCAGGAATATATTTAATATAAAATCTGTGCATTTGTTGTCATGACAAAAAGTGATGACAACAAATGTTAATTTAACTTATTTTAATTAGTTAATCGTGTTTCAATTTGATTAATTGTTGGTTTCTATTGATGTTTAATTGATTAAAATAGGACAATTATTGGCTGAGATAAAACTATTTGAAAATCTAGAATCTAAGGTTAAAAAATCTTTTAAATTAAGTTTTTAGCGATGAATATTATTAAAATGTAATAAAATGTACTAATTTCCAAGCAGATTTTAAATTATTATTACTGTGAGATCAACATATTTATTAAAGGGTTAGTTCACGCCCCAAAAAATTTAAGTTCTGTCATAATTTACTCATCCTTCACTTGTTCCAAACCTATTTGACTTTTCTTTTTCTGTTGAGCACAAAAGAGTATATTTTGAAGAGAGTTGGAAATGTGCAACCATTGAAAAATAAACACTATGAAAGTCAATGGTTACCGCTTTCCAGCTTTTTAAAAAATATCTTGTGTTTGGGAGCACATGAGGGTGAGTAAATTTAGTTTTATTTGTTAAAACTTTAATAGAATCCTTTCATTTTGTTTCCTAGTTTGATCTGTAATTTAGATTAGTATTTGCATATCGAATATGATACAGGAGGTTTTAGACATTTATAAGCCAACTATATCATATCATTTAGTTTCTTATGATTACTAAAATGTTCTTCACACTAAGAAAAAAAAGGGTTATTATTACCCTTCATAAAACTGAATAAAATAATCATTGAGAAATCCCTGGATTGGGTTATTACAATACGTTTATATGATATAGCATATTATATATTACTTTTACTATATTGTAATCAATGTCAAAGAAGTTACAATATATGGTTCTTTTCTCAATAAAGGGTTAAAAACCACTCACAGAAGCTTCTTTAGGGAACCAAAATTGGTTTCTCAACGTCATCACAGCTAAAACTCACCTTTAAAGCCTTTGCTTTTAAAAGCGTACTCACTGTCTTGTTCCTGTTTGCATATACCTCCCGACAAACCATGCTCAGTTCAAATGCAAATGCTTGTTTTTATTTGCGTGTTTCAAATGCAAAAACATTCAAGGGCTCCCAGACTTTCTTGCTTTACATCTAAAAATCTATCTGACCATTAAAAAAAACAAAACTATAATGTATGTTTGTCTGTTGCTACACAACTATGAGGAATAAATAAAGCCACCATGCACGTATCGACAGCAGTGTTGCATGAAAATTCACTGGAAAGTGTCCCAATTGTCATAACAACACAACACAAACACGAGCCCTGACCTGTTGGAGGTGGGAGTCAATACATCCAAAAATAATCCAAAATAAAAATGGCTTTTCCCTGTTTCACTTGTATTGCAATTAACTGCAGGTTGAGTCCACAATGAAGAGATGAGGAAAAAGAGTGACTGAAAGATTGCTAACTGAAAGACTGAGCACTATGGTTTTACATGTGAACATTTCAAAACAATCTTACTTTAGACTTTGGAAGAGTGATTTCTAACAACAATAAACCATAATATAACCCAATAAACCATTAATATTCACTCAAGCTTGAGTTGTTTTCCCTCCAAACTGATGCAACTTCCTGTTTACTTTTGTCATCACAGAACAGCTTTTTAGCAAGAGGCATTTACAATGGAAATGACATGCTAAAAGCTAGCTAGTCATTTCTCTGTGTTGGTTTAAATGCTTAATCATGTTTAACAAATGAAATTGTTGATATTATGAGATCAATATGACTTTACTTTTAGATTAAGGGTTTTTGTAAACAAACTAACAACGAATAATACAATATAACCCAATGAATCCATTCATAACACTCACTGAAGCCTGATCTTGAATTGTTTTCCCTGCAAACTGATGCAACTTCCTGTTAGCTCATTGTCATCACAGAGTTTTTAGATAAGGGCATTTGCAATGGAAATGACATGCTAAAAGCTAGCTAGCCATTTCTCTGTTGGCTTAATTGTGTTTAACAAACGATATTGTTGATATTATGAGATTAACTTGACTTTTCCTTTTAAATTAAGGGTTTTTGTAAACAAACTAACAACGTAATAATACTCACTGAAGCCTGAGCTTGATTTGTTTTCCCTCCAAACTGATGCAACTTCCTGTTTGCCGATGCCATCACAGAACTGCTTTATAAGTAGAGGCATTTACAATAAACTGGCAAGAGACAAAAAAAACTAAATGTAAATGAATGCTAACAGCTAGCTAGCCAGTTCTCTGGTAGATTAAATGCGTAATTATGTTTAACACATGATATTGTTGATAATATGAAATCACTTTTACTTTACTTTTAGATTGAGGGTTTTTGTAAACCAATTAACTAACAAAATATTAACTAGCCCAATAAAGGCATTGCTAATACTCACTGAAGATGGAGCTGGTGTTTTCCCTCCACAGTGGTGTCACTTCCTGTTTGATGACATCACAGGATTGCCTTTTCTTAGTTTCTTAAAAGACTAAAAGCAGAGAAAATAAAATTAATGACAGGAATTTATTGACAAAAGGACAACATGTTCACAAAAATGTTTGAAACACTGGGAATGCAATCATAAAACTCAGAGAACATATATAAATGAGTTTTATATGATATATATATATATATATATATATATATATTTAAATGTACAATTAATTAAATTACTTCAAATTCAACACTGAAAACTCAGGAATTGCTAGTATAAAACCCAAAAAAATGTCAAATGAACTGATTTGACATGAAAATCAATGCTAACAGCTAACTAGCTAGTTCTCTGTGGTAGATTAAATGCTTAATTATGTTTAACAAATGATATTGTTGATCATATGAAATCAGTCTGACTTTACATTTAGATTGAGGGTTTTTGTAAACCAATTCATTCATTCGTTTTTCTTCAGCTTAGTCGCTTAATTAATCAGGGAGTGCCACAGCAGAATGAACCTTCAACTTATCCAGCATATGTTTTACACAGCGGGTGCCCTTCCAGCTTTCCCAGTACTGGGAAACCCTCATACACTCTCTCATTCACACACACGCTCATACACTACCACCCTGTAAACCAATTAACTAACAACATATTAACTAGCCAAATAAATCTATTGCTAATACTCACTGAAGATGGAGCTACTGTTTTCCCTCCACAGTGATGTCACTTCCTGTTTGATGACCTCACAGGATTGCCTTTTCTTAATTTTTCAAAAGGCTAAAAGCACAGAAAATAAAATAATGGACAAATTGTACACAATAATGCTTGAAACTGGGAAAGCAATAATAAATCTCAGAGAATATTTATTTATAATATATATAAAGAAGATTTATTAATGATCCCTATATATATATATATATATATATATATATATATATATATATATATATATATATATATATATATAATTTATTTATTTTTTTATGTACAAGTAATAACATTACTTCAAATTCAACACTGAAAACTCAAGAATTGCTAGTATATTTCCCAAGGAAGCATTAAGTGTACTAATTTGACATGACATTCCAATGTAAACACAAATTTAAATAGCATTTTTATTATTAAACACAATCGTAAACCTCGCAACAAATAAATAAATGTAATATTTTACACTGTTTGCTGTTCATTAAAATGATAGTTCACCCAAAAATTCTCAAATTTTCTTTATTCTGCTGAACCTAAACAAAGATATTCTGAAGAAAGCTGGAAACCCATTGAATTCCATAGAAAAAACAAATACAATGGAAGTCAATGGTTACCGGTTTCCAGCTTTCTTCAGAATATCTTCTATTGTGTTCAACAGAAGAAAGATACTAATAAGGATTTGGAAGAGGGTGTCTAAATAGTGAGTAAATTGGGTGAACTATCTCTTTAATAATGAATATTTCCCTTTTCCAAAGTGAGTTTCCTGTGTATAAAAAAACACTAAAATCCCAGATAAAGCCTCTAGTAGTGTGTGTGTAGTGCTATAGTGGCTGAATGGGGCAGATGAAGCTCCAGCCCTCTTGTGCAGATTGGGCGGCGTAGCTGTTTGGGTGGAGTCACACAGACAAATACTCACACTTGTAGCTGTGAAACTCTTAGTTTGCTCTCCCCGCAGAGCCGTGTGGATTTACTACCAGAAACCAGCCTTTCTATCTGTCTGCTGCCGAGCACAGCAGATTAAAGACACACCAGGAATCTATAAACCCTCGCGCACCGTATTTACTGTGAGGGTCTGAATTGAAGGACCCCCAGGGTTATTTTTTCTGCCTTTATTTTAATTTTTGAACTCTGTGAAGAAGACACAAAGAGGATGGGTGCTCAGTTGACTAAAGGTGAAGCCACAGTGGAAGGAAAAGCCGTGGCTGATAAAGCCAATGGTCAGGTGAGGATTTATGACCACCAGCTTTCACAGAGATTTCAATGTTTCTTATGATCAAATTTGTCTGTGAATACACAATTTTTATGTTAGGATAATTAAATATTGGAATTTTTGATAAAGTATTTTATTTTTTTGATAAACTAAATCGTTATAGCAACAATTTCATCCCATTTCTGATGTTTTTTATTATTATTCTAATTCTGTAGATTTTATTTAATGCGAAAATCGTCTCATTTTAATTTTGTTTTGAATAAAAATGTTTTTAAAGTTGATTTAATTCGATGCCAGACAGACTCTGTGGTTGTGAGTTGGCGCTGAAACTGGCAGCAACCCGAATTGAGAACAAAAGGTTGCAGAGCTGCATGCAAATGATGCACAGCGCTTCTGCTGATCTGCAAACAATGCGATGCATGCGTGCGCGCGCGCGTGTGTGTGTGTGTGTGTGAATGCATGGACCATTCCTCTGGTACTTCATTAATAATCATTCCACCCATCCCCCTTAATGCATATGCACCCTTCCCCCGTTAAACACAATAAGGGAACGCTGTTGTCTATATGATTGAACTGAATGCATTATTTTGCATATGTTCATTCTTGTGATTTAAACACCTCAATGCTTGTGGAGAGTACGTTACCGTGTTGCGTGACTGTATAGTGCTCGGCTGGAGCATCACCTGAATGGTTTGTGATCCAAATTTCTGTAAATACAAGAGGGGGAAAACAGCAAGCGTTGCTTTAAACGGCATTTTAGGGTTGCGGTCTCCCCTTTCTTTGTTCTCCCTCGTAGTGGATGGTTTTCTAAGCTGTGGGTTTTATTTAGTGGAGCAAAGCTGCCTCTAGTGGATAAAGCGTGTAATTACATGATGTACTTCTGCTTTTGGGTTTTACCGGGTGTTGCTTCTGTCTGTAATGTAATTACATACAGCAGCCCGAACCTCATTTTCTGCCTTTAAATATACTGTTGTCTATATTTAATGTTACCAAAATATATTGTTTCCTATGTGTTATTTATTTGGACCCATTTTAACAGCATTTTAGCCTGCATTAATGTGTACGTTGATTGTATTTTATTTCTGTTTTGAAGTGTAGCCAATACTGCAGTGCTATTCAGAATCAGATTATTAACTAGAGATTTCATTTATGTCTTAATTTAAACAAATAACTAAAGCTATAAATGGTTTGGAATGACTTTGCATTGCATGAAAATGATGTTAGGTAGAGAAATGCTGAGAACATATGCTTAACACGTTGTGCTATAAACCATACTATAAATCTAAGCCTTTACTATAGCTATAAAAACAAGCATTTACAAGCACATTTCTCCTCTGTGTGTGTGTTTTTGTGTGTATGTGTTTGCCAAGATGCAATTGGCTTATGCTCCCTCTGCTTCTCTCTTCAGGAAAATGGCCATGTGAAAACTAACGGAGATGTATCAACCAAGCCAGATGGAGAAGCAGTGGCAGCGGACGGAAATGGAACCGCGGAAGTCGCCAAGGATGAAGCCCCAAAAACGGAGGAGGCAGACGGCATTGAAGCCGCGCCCGCTACTGAGGCTGAAGCCAGCAAATCTGACGGCGAGGCTGCAAAGGAAACCAAAAAGAAGAAGAAATTCTCACTGAAGAACTCGTTCAAATTCAAAGGCATTTCCCTCAAGAAGAATAAAAAGGGAAGTGAGGAAGCAGTGGAGGCTGTGGCCACGCCCACCACAGCTGAAGATAAACCTGAGGAGAACGGCCAGGCCGCTACAGAAACCAAAGAGGAGGAGCCAGCCGCGGCGGAAACCAATGAGACACCAGCTCCTGAGGCAGAGGCGGAGCCAAAAGCAGAAGAGGCGGAGCCCAAAGCTGAAGAGCCCGCCCAGCAAACAGAAACCGCACCCACAGAGGAGACTACAAAATCTGAGGAAAGCCCCGCCCCTGCTGAAGAGACCACGCCTACTGCAGCTTCGGACCCGGAGCCGGCAGCAGAGTGACCTCATATCGCTCTGGCCACCTAGACTTTTATCTTTATCCTTTTTTTTTTCTTTTTGAGATTGAAATATATAAATATATATATATAAATATATATAAATATATGAGACTTGAGCCACAATCTTAAAGTTACAGCAATACTACAAAGTACATTTACCACCCTTGCTGATAACACTGATTCGCGGTTTCGTCCGGTCTGGTGTCAGTGTGGTGCCAAACGTGGAAAGCTTTTTTTTCTTGTTGGGAATCGGGCCGGAAGTGCTCTGTGTTTGGATTGGAACGACTGAAGGAATTTCCGGCTTAGAGGAAAAAAAAAAGAGCAGCGGATGGAAGAGCGTGGCTCCCTGTTCAGTCTTTTCAGTCATTTTTCTCTTTCAAACTTCATCTGATCCTTGATTTTTTCAGGGCTGATGAGTGAAATGACAAATTGTCCTCTTAGGAGATGGTTTAAGGACAATGTAAAACTACAAACAAACAAAAAAAGAAAGAAAATACAAAAAAAAATATCTTTTTTTAAAGTGTTTAAATAGCTCTACATTCCAATTTTAGCCCTGAAAGCCGTAGGGGTTTGAGAAGATCTGGGCGAGTGAATATAGGTTTTAGTCTTTTAGTCTGTTTTTAATGATGTTTTACAGTTTTAATCAGATCCAGCTACACATTTCAAAGTTTACGACAAAGGGGAATTAAACCACTGCTTTTATCAAATATATATTTTTGTTCTGTTAAGTCTCTGTACATACAATTTTTTTTCTGACTCTTTATTTTGCTAACATTTCCAGGTGTTAATAAGATGTTGTACGATTAGGCCAAATAAATGTTTGACCCCCCTTGTGTTCATTTGTTTCTCTCTAATCATTTCCACAAGTAAACGTCAAGTTTATCTTCGCAAAACACATCAATATTAATTATTGTCTGACTAATAATGCATGTTTAGTTGACATTCAAGACCTTACAGACAAAAATTGACGAGTTTTAATTTACACGAAGATGATTGTGAAATGTTTTTCCAAGTTTTGCTGAACAATTAATGCCATCAGTTCATTGAAGGAATGGTTCACCCACAACGATAAATACATAAATCGTTTACTTTCCATATATCAGATGCATTTCTTTCTTCAGTAAAAAACAAAACAAAATTTAAAATCAGTTTTTATGTTTATTTACACATAATATAGACAGTATTCATCAAAATGGAGGCCATATTTGGCTCTCTTAAACTATAATGATGATTGTATATTTTTCACAGTCCTTTAATTGAGTTTTCCTGTGGTGTTTTTTCTGCATTGGTTTCACTCCATGACAAGACTTTCAGGATTTTAGCTGCTGAGGTAAGTCAAACAAACTCAAATAAGACTTCTAAAAGTTATACTTGTATATAAAAATGTTTATTTCTTATGTACAGTTAAATGTGAACATACATATTGCACATAAATCATCTACATACAGTCAAAGCCAAAGATTATTAGCCCTCCTGTGAAATTTTAATTATTTTAAAAATATTTTATTGACATAATGACAGTACATAATATTCTCGTCGTTATTTTGCAAGACACTAGTATTCAGCTTAAAGGCTTAACTATAGGATAATTAAATAGACAATAATTTGTCCTGTAGACAATCGGAAGAAAATGTCTTAAGAGGGCTAATAGAATTGACCTTAATATAGTTTTTAAAAAATAAAAAACTTCTTTTAGAAAAATAAATAAGACTTTCTTTAGAAATATATTTTAGGAAATACTGTGAAAAATTCTATGGTTTCTTAAACATGACCTGGGAAATATTTGGGAAAGAATACAAAATTAACAGAAGATTTATTATACATTTTTAATGTTTGCTTTATTTTCCACTTATTTAAATGTGCTTCTGTCCCCTTGTGTTGATATGTATGTATCCTGAGCTCATGTAAACACAAAATAATTGTTTGTGTTTGTGCAGACTTGCTGAATAAAGCGCACTCTGATTCACAAATTTCATATGCTCAAAGGCTGAAAGACAGGACCAAATTTGACAAAATGAAGAGTTAAAATGATAACTGATAATTAATATTAGTGTATGTCCTATTTATGATCCTGTTGGATAATAATACCTAAAATGCTCTTTTGTGCTGATTGTAAAGACATGAATTTCTGTAGTGAGAGATAAAAACAGCTCAATGTATTGACCAACAAACAACATGGATCATTTCTTAATATCCGCACATATTTATACCCTAATTTAAACAGTATTTGATCAGCTGTAAGGAGAACATTTTGCTATTGAATGTAATTTTTCAAAGATAAAGGTATTTACTGTAACACAGTTTTTAGTTAGACTGTATAATGAATTGTTCCCAGAACACAACCCAGCATTCTTATATTCTTGGAATATACTTGTTTAATAAACCAATGGAAACATTTAGCAAGGAAATTTTCACAGTATAGTTTTTTTTCTTTTGGAGAAAGTCTCATTTGTTTTATCTCGGCTAGAATAAAAGGAGTTTTTAATTTTTAAAAAAATATTTTAAGGTCAAAATTATTAACCCCTTTAAACTATATTTATTTAGATAGACTACAGAACAAACCATCATTAAACAATGACTTCCCTAATTACCCTAACCTGCCTAGTTAACCTAATTAACCTAGTTAAGCCTTTAAATGTCACTTTAGAAGTGTCTTGAAAAATATCTAGTCAAATATTATTTACTGTCATCATGGCAAAGATAAAATAAGTCAGTTATTTGAAACGAGTTTATAAAACTATTATGTTTAGAAATGTGTTGAAAAAATCTTCTCTCCTTTAAACAGAAATTGGGGAAAAAATAAACAGGGGGCTAATAATTCTGACTTCAACTGTACATAATGATTTTTATACTGTACAGACTGTATATTCTGTCCTCTTTCCCCAATCTTACCCCTACACTTCAACTTCAAATGGTTGCAAAGCTATGACAATGTTTTGGTTATAGCACCACCTAGTGCGGGAATTTGACTTTGACGTCCTTCAGATACAGCATACAGCAGGGGTCAACAAACTTGTTCCTGGAGGGCCGGTGTCCTGCAGATTTTAGCTCCAACCCTAATCAAACACACCTGAACAAGCTAATCAAGGTCTTACTAAATATACTTGAAACATCCAGGCAGATGTCTTGAGTTGGAGCTAAATCCTGCAGGGACACCGGCCCTCCAGGACCGAGATTGGTGACCCCTGGCATACAGTATTGGAAATTTAGACTTTTCCATGTGATGCTAGGAAAATCCATTAAATTTCCAGAATTTATTTCTAATCATCTTGAGAAGCATCAGAATCTTGAGAAAATTCAGAATCTTCGGAATCTTTGGAAGAGTCTTCGGATTCACTGGACTGCACTTTATTTAAAAAGAGAAATAAATAAAAATCAGAGGGTTTAGCATGTTCCAAACCATAAAGGGAGACACTCATCTTTAAAAATAATTGAAAATTATTTTAAAATAATATGTATTAAATTTAAGCATCAAATGAGCCACTTCAACTTTAAAAATAATTACTGACTTTCTTTTCTTTCTTTCTTTTTTTTTTTTTTTTGCAAAATAAATGGAACAAAGAATGAAGAAATAAAAGTTGAATGGTGCTAAATTAAATTAGGTTAAAATACTCACAGATAGTGGTGGGTTGGATAATGTGGACATCTGCAACTATGAAAAAAGATAACAAGTATTAAGGAACCGCACAAAATCACTTGAGGACTCTTATGAGCTGACACAACATACAGCAGCATACTTTTTTGTTCTAGCTCAGGGGTGTCGAACTCCTGAGGGCAGCAGCACTGCACAGTTTAGCTCCAACCCTGCTTCAACACACCTATCTGTAGGTACCAAATAAGCCGAAAGCGCTCAATTAGTTTGATCATGTGTGTTTACTCAAGGTTTGATCTAAACTGTGCAGAGTTGCGGCCCTCCAGGAACTAAGTTTGACAAATGTACAGTACATAGCTGGTACATGCTGTATTTCTCTAAACAGTTTGTGACAGTGTTATTTTACCTTTCTTTGATATTTTGCCCACGTGCTGCTCACAGATTTCATCCAGTTTTTTTTTCAGCTTTGAGACAGATTGATCTACTTTCTTAAATGTTACGAGATCATAAACATTCTTCGGTAAAGTATATGGTATTTTGGTAGAGTGAGAGGAGTAATTCTGCAAATTGAGAGGAAGAGACTTTATAGACTCAATAGTGAATATTTCATTAAAAAAGTGCCTGCCTCTGTTATACTTTTTTTATACCTGGAAGAAATTAATATAATCTTCTGTTTGCAAAATCTGCCCCAGTTTATCACTCCGCTTCTGAAGATTGCTCATCTCCTGTTCCCGTTTTTGTATGTAATCATTAATCTGTTGAGTCTCCCTTTTCTCCTGAGCTCTGATCACAGCTCTCACTTCAGTTTGTTTTTTCGTGAGCGATCTGATGAGTTCAGTGAAGATCCTGTCACTGTGCTCCACTGCTGCCTGTGCAGAGCTCTGTCAGGACACAGTAACACAGGACAATATAAAGCACTTTGATTATAAAACACTGTGGAACAGTGATATTGCTCAAATGTGTGTTTTTTACGTTTGTTATATGGGTTTCGAATTTGTTATATGGGTTTTCTCTATTTCGAACTAATAGAGGTTAACGCTATTATTTGATTAATGATGTTCTAGGAGCAGTAGTAATTATTGCTTTCTATCTCGCTATTATATGCTTTTATTAACCTTTATATGCACCCAATGAGCCAAATAATGAGATAGAATCAAATCTTTTACCACAGCTATGCTGATGACACTCAGATCTACATAGCCTTATTACCTAATGACTACAGCCCCATTGACACCCTCTGCCAATGCATTGATGGTGAACATTTGGATGTGCCAAAACTTGGCACTCAGCTAAACAAAAAGCAAACTGAAGTCATTGCATTTGGGAACAGCGATGAGGTTCTCAATGTGAATGCACACCTTGCTCTAGGGGTCAGACAACAAAAAAATAATGTCAAGAATCTTAGTGTTATTCTGCAGTCATAGTTTCAGTATTCATGTCAAATCAGTAATTAAATCAGCATACTATCATCTCGAAACATTGCAAGAATTAGATGGTTTGATTCCATTAAGGACTTAGAGAAACTTATTCATGCTTTTATCACCAGCAGAATGGATTACTGTAATGGACTCCCCACTGGCCTTCCCAAAAAGACAGTCAGACAATTGTTGCTCATTCAGAACGCTGTGGCCAGGATTCTGACTGGAATCAGCAAATTAGAGCACATCATACCTGTCCTCAGGCTTCCATTTACATTCTGAGACTGTAAAGTATTATTTATATACTTATATCATATTATAAAGTATTATTACTGGTCTATAAATCACTAAATGGCCAAGGATCTCAATACATTACAGATATGCTCACTGAATACAAACCTAACAGATCACTAAGATCATTAGGATCAAGTAAATTAGAGATTCCAAGAGTTCAGTCAAATCAGGGTCCTTGCCCATTATAGGCGTTAAGCAGCACATTTTGAGTATATTAATAATTACATGTTTTTTTCCCTTTCCTTTTGATTTCTTTCTTTCATTTTGGAGTCCCCATTTAAAACATATTCAAAGCTCACACATACCTTATGCAAATCTGCAGCCTTCCTAAATGCTTGAAGATTCTTGTTAATATCATTGATTTGCTGAACTAATTCCTTCTGTTTTATTTTCAGTTCCTCCTGTGGTTGATTGAACAATTATAAGAATCATTATCTTGAGTGACCAATAATAATAATAATAATAACAACAACAACGACAACAACAACAAGAAAATAATACGAAGAAAAAGATTAAATACTAAATTTATTTAAAAATTTGTAACAATACTAAATAAAACCAGTTTTATATTCTATTTAGATCTTTTCCCCTTTCTTTAACATAAAATGCCTTTATTTACTTTAAAGGGTTTGTTCTAAAGTCAAATAGAATGTATTAGCTTTTGGTTCCTTTTCTGGACTTTGAATGTCTCAGGACCATTGCTGTTATGAAGCGGACAGGAGACAGAGGTAAGGAAACGTTAGGGTGTTTATTGAATGACAACAAGGAGCACATGAAGGATAGCCAGGAGGATCAGGAATGATGTTGGGGTCTTTTCCTCCGTGGCTGGGTAACAGGAATACACGAGGATGGACAGCACACACCAGATACAGCTGACAGAGGATGACACAGACTTGGAAGGACTGGAAGACAGGACGATTCGGGAGGACCAGGAAGACTAGGAGGAATACAAAGAGAACAGGTAAGTAAATCGTTTGTTTAGCTGAGGATGACTACGCTGAGTGGTCGCTCAGTTGTCCGCTTTCGTCGAGACGAGCCCGGACAATGAGCGACTGGAGTGCTGTGCTTTTATCTGGTGCTCGTGAATGTGATGCAGCTGTGTGCTCATTAGAAGTCAGGTGATGGTGATCTTCGTGAGTGGGGGTCGTGAGAGCCTGACCAATCCATGACAGTACCCCCCTCCCCAGGGCCCGCTCCTGAGGGCCGACACCTCCGACGCCGTGGTGGTCTCCCTCTGCCTCTAGGCGCTGGGAACTCAGGGTGGCTCTCATGAAACTCCACCATGAGACTAGGATCGAGAATATCAGCTCTGGGAACCCATGTCCTTTCTTCGGGGCCGTACCCTTCCCAGTCCACCAGGTACTCCAACTGGCCACCACGACGTCGGGAACGCAAGATCTCCTTCACTGCGTAGACGGCTCCTTCTTCTAGGAGCAGTGGAGGAGGGGGTTCCTCTTCGTGGTCAGGCTCTGTGGAGGGAAGAACAGGATCGTGATAGGGTTTCAGGAGTGATACGTGGAATGTAGGGTGAATACGGTAGTGAGAGGGTAATTGTAGTTTGTAGGTGACGGGGTTAACCTGTTCCACGATGGTGAAGGGACCAACAAATCGGGGACTTAACTTGCGAGAGGGCAGTCGCATGCGTATGTCCCGGGTGGATAGCCACACCTTTTGTCCGGGTGTGTATCTGGGTTCTTCAGACCTTCTTCTATCGGCGGTTACCTTGCTTCGACGGACTGCCCTCTGCAGATGTTGATGAGCCTCGTCCCAGACTCTCTCGCTCTCCCGGAACCAGTGATCCACTGCGGGGACATCAGATGGTTCGCCATCCCAGGGAAAGAGCGGTGGTTGGAAGCCCAGGACGCACTGGAATGGCGTGAGTCCGGTGGAGGGTTGCCGCAGTGAATTTTGGGCATATTCTGCCCAGCCCAAATACTGGCTCCAGGAGCTCTGGTGACCACTGCAGAAGGTCCTCAGGAACCGTCCCACCTCCTGAATCTTCCTCTCTGTCTGCCCGTTGGTTTGGGGATGATATCCAGAAGAGAGGCTGACGGCCACACCTAGGAGCTTGAAGAAGGCTTTCCATAGACGTGAGATGAACTGTGGACCTCTGTCCGACACAATATCTTCTGGAATACCAAATGACCTGAAGACTTGATTAAAGATATTGTCGGCTGTTTCAAAGGCTGTGGGAAGACCTTTCAGAGGGATTAGTTTGACAAACTTTGAGAATCTATCTACTATGACTAGAATACAGGTATTACCTTCTGACGAAGGGAGATCAGTGATAAAGTCCACTCCTAGGTGTGACCAGGGACGGTTCGGAATCGGCAAGGGATGGAGCTTTCCAGCGGGTAGATGACGTGGGCTCTTGGATTGGGCACAGTCCTTACAGCCCTGAACATATTGCCTCACATCCCTTGCCATGTTTGGCCACCAGAATCGTTGGGATACTAGCGAGAGAGTATTGTTGATCCCTGGATGTCCAGTGCCTAGCGAGGTATGTAAGGAGTGGATCAGATCTACCCGGTGTTCAGGTGGTATGAACTGCCGATGAGGAGGGCATCCCGGCGGAGCAGGGGCTTCCGGAGTGGCAACGACTGGAGGAGCGTTCCAGGTGATCGGACAAATGGAGATGTGTTCGGGAAGAATCTTCGTTGGGAGTTCTTCATGATCGTGATGCTCGTGTAAACGAGAGAGAGCGTCTGCTCTTAGATTCTTGGGTCCTGGACGATAGGAAATGGAGAAATCAAAACGTGAGAAGAAAAGTGACCATCTGGCTTGACGTGGACATAGTCTCTTGGCCTCTTTGATATATTGGAGGTTTTTGTGATCTGTGATCACCTGGAACGGATGTTTGGCTCCCTCCAACCAGTGACGCCACTCCTCCAAGGCTAGCTTGATTGCTAGCAGCTCCCTGTCTCCTATGCTGTAATTCTGCTCCGCCGGGCTCAACTTCCGAGAGAAATAGGCACAGGGATGCAGTCGGGGCGGTGTATCATGATGTTGAGATAATACTGCCCCGACGCCGGTGGTGGATGCGTCCACTTCCACCACGAAAGGAAGATTTGGGTCAGGATGAGTCAGGAGTGGGGCCCTTGTGAACTCCTTCTTAAGAAGGCGGAAGGCTGCGGCTGCTTCTTTGGTCCACTCCAGTCCTTTGGGTTTACCCTTGAGGAGATTAGTGAGAGGTGATGTAATCCTGCTGTAGTCCTTGATAAACCGTCTATAAAAGTTAGCAAACCCAAGAAACCTCTGGAGCTCCTTAATGGAAGTGGGTTCTGACCAGGATAGAACAGCCTCAATTTTCTTCCCATCCATACGTATACCGGTTTGATCAATGATGTATCCCAAAAAATGAATCGACTTCTGGTGGAATGAGCATTTCTCCGCTTTGAGGTAGAGGTGATGTTCTCTCAATGTGTGTAGGACCTCCGCAACGTGTTGGCGATGTTCGGCCTCACTCCGGGAGTAAATGAGGATGTCATCTATGTACACTATTACAAAGTGGTGAAGAAACTCCCGGAGGACTTCATGAATGAAGTTTTGGAATACGGAGGGGGCGTTGACCAGACCGTAAGGCATGACCTCATATTCATAGTGGCCAGTAGGGGTCACGAATGCTGTCTTCCATTGGTCCCCCTCACGTATTCTTATCAGATTATACGCGCTGCGGAGGTCCAATTTAGTGAAGACTTTAGCTTCTCGGAGCTGTTCCAAAGCGGCTGGTACCAGAGGAAGGGGATATCGGTATTTTACTGTACCGTTATTTAGGACCCTGTAGTCGATGCATGGACGCAGCCCTCCGTCCTTCTTGGCCACAAAGAAGAAGCTTGAGGCGGCTGGTGATTTTGAGTGACGTATGTACCCCTGACTCAGAGCCTCCCTTATGTAATCTTCCATTGCCTGATTCTCTGGAAGCGAGAGCGGGTAGATCCTACCTCTTGGCAACTGGGCATCTGGAACTAGGTCGATCGCGCAGTCCCATGGCCGATGCGGCGGTAGCTGGGAAGCTCTCTTGGGGCAGAAGACATCATGAAAGGAGCTGTACTCCTTAGGAATGTGGATAGACTGCTTCTCAGGAGGGCTCTCGACCGATGTTGCAAACAAAGAAATGGGGTTCCGACCTTGAAGAGGGAGATTTGGAAAACAGGTAGGTGTACATCCAGATCCCCATTTCTTTATCTCTCCTGTGCCCCAAGAGATGATGGGATCGTGCTTCACCAGCCACGGGCGCCCTAGAATGATGTCCATATTTGCACCCTCCAGAACCAGAAATTGAATCCTCTCTTGATGTAACAGCCCCACTTGAAGAAGGATGTCTTCGCATTGTCGATGGATACGGGTCGAAGATCGAGTGCACTGGGTTATCGGTTGTATTTGGTATATATGCGAGGACGCCTCAGTACGGAGGTGGAGTTGACGACAGAGGGATTGGGAGATGAAGTTCCCTGCTGACCCGGAGTCGATGAGGGCTGTGACAAGGAGAGAAATAGAGGCAGTAGTTATTTGTACGGTGGTAGTAAGTGGTTTACATTGTTCAATATTCGTACTGAATACACTCACTGAAGTCCGAATGGGACGAAGGGGACACTCCATACGGGTGTGTCCACTGACACCGCAGTATAGACACAGACCCCGGGTCAGCCTCCTCTGTCGTTCCGCTGATGTCAGTCTTCCAGACTCTATTATCATGGGTTCTGGTTCTGGAGAGGCTGTTGACTCAGGCGATTGGAGGAGTGCAGACGAGGGGGTGATGGTGTCCTGTTGATAGGAACGGAGACGATCGGAACATCGGAGAGAATGTTGGATGAATCTCTCCAGACCCATTGTATCATCTAATGTGGCCAGCTGGATTCGGAGAGTGGGTTCCAAGCCGAGCCGGTACGTGGTCAACAACGATCTCTCATTCCATCCACTTGCAGCTGCTAGAGTGCGAAACCGGAGAGCATATTCCTGTGTAGATAGAGTACCTTGCTTTAGATGATACAGCTGCTCTCCAGCGGCTACTTCCCCATCAGAACGTCCAAACACCTCTTTGAAATACTCCGTGAAGGTAGTGATGGAATTCATGACCGGCCCGGCTTGGTTCCAGATCGTCTCAGCCCATTTAAGTGCAGGTCCAGAGAGTAGTGATACGATGTAGGCGATCTTTGACTTATCTGTGGGATATAGAGAAGGTTGCATTTCGAATATGAGGGAACATTGTAACAGAAAACCATTGCACTCCCCCGCTCCGCCTGAGTAGGGCGCTGGTCGGATCCATGGGACTGGAAGGAAGGGCCGAAGAAGAAACTGTGGAGGCGGAAGTGCTCGGTGCTGGTGGTGCGTTGGAAAGTGGAGCTGGTGGCTGTAGAATCCGCTTCAACTGGTCCACCAGCTCTTGAAAGTGATCGAGGGTGCTCATGTTGTCGTCGTTATGGGTCCGGGCTTCTGTTATGAAGCGGACAGGAGACAGAGGTAAGGAAACGTTAGGGTGTTTATTGAATGACAACAAGGAGCACATGAAGGATAGCCAGGAGGATCAGGAATGATGTTGGGGTCTTTTCCTCCGTGGCTGGGTAACAGGAATACACGAGGATGGACAGCACACACCAGATACAGCTGACAGAGGATGACACAGACTTGGAAGGACTGGAAGACAGGACGATTCGGGAGGACCAGGAAGACTAGGAGGAATACAAAGAGAACAGGTAAGTAAATCGTTTGTTTAGCTGAGGATGACTACGCTGAGTGGTCGCTCAGTTGTCCGCTTTCGTCGAGACGAGCCCGGACAATGAGCGACTGGAGTGCTGTGCTTTTATCTGGTGCTCGTGAATGTGATGCAGCTGTGTGCTCATTAGAAGTCAGGTGATGGTGATCTTCGTGAGTGGGGGTCGTGAGAGCCTGACCAATCCATGACAATTGCTGTCTATAAAGGATGAGAGAGCTCTCAGATTTCATCTAAAATATCTTCACTTGAGTTCTGAGGATAAACAATGGTCTCAGTGGATTGAAAAGGCATGAGGCCAAGTGGTTATTAACATAATTTTTGGGTGAACTAACCCTTTAGGAAACAATCAGCATATTCTTACTCAGGATTATATTTTTATATTTTCAAATATCATTTAGTAAATTAGTGAATACATTTAAAACAATATATATTATTACAGTGTTTGTTAATACAGCTTACATTAGCAATTTTACACAACATTACCACTATTAAATACATATTTACCTTTTTTTCTGGTATTTCATTTGCGGCTGAGACAGTCTTATGTCCTCTGTGCTGACCCATACAGAGCACACATATACATTTCTTGTCATAATAGCAGTAAATCTCCAGAGCTTTATGATGTTGAGGGCAGATCTGCTGTTGTAGATTTGCTGAAGCGTTCACCAGCTTGTGCTTTTTCAAAGCTTCAGAGTAACAATGAGGCTGAAGGTGAGTTTGACAGAAGGACGCCAAACACACCAGACAAGACTTGACGGCTTTGAGTTTTCGTCCTTTACAAACGTCACACTCCACATCTCCAGGTCCAGCTGGAACGTCCTGCTTCATTTCTTCTACAATGCCAGCAAGAACAATGTTCCTGCCAAGATTTGGCCTTGGCCTGAATTTGTTTCTGCATGTTGGGCAGCTGAAAACTGGTTTAAGAGATTCCTGATCCCAGAACCCCTTAATACAGTTCATACAGAAACTGTGCCCACAAGATGTAGTCACTGGATCCTTAAACAGTTCCAGACAGATCGAACAGTCAAAAGGATTTTGAACATCAGAGAAAGAGCCTGCCATTTTAGTTCTTTCTCTCTCAGTAAACTGTTTAATAAGAGGATGTGTTCTGAAAATGAAAATAACAGGTAGTGGCTTATGCAAGGTAGATAGGTCTGGTTTCAGTTTAACACTGCCCTTTAACACTGCTCAGTGATTTCAGAAAATAGCTGGAAGTGCCTTTTGTGTGAGCAAAATGCCCAGTTTGGCTATTATAGTTTTGCATTTTTAAATTAGCTGTTTTTTTATGCTATTTTTACATTTGTTGTAAATTTCTGGATGTACATTTTTCCATATTTAAAGTTTCATATCATACATTGCAAAAAAAAATTAATAACTAAATAATAACAACAACAGCAACAACATGTCACATACAGAAGTAATTAAACATGAATGCATTTCTTTCCCAAATTTTGTGATTTAAAACTTCTACAACTGTGGATAAACAAGCTATTAACGTTACATTTATTTTTACACACAGTCTGGCTACTACAAGTTTTAGATATTATACTGCACCCTTCACACACAACACATTATATACGTATACACTGAATATGAATATAGATGTCATGGATTGGTCAGGCTCTCACGACCCCCACTCACGAAGATCACCATCACCTGACTTCTAATGAGCACACAGCTGCATCACATTCACGAGCACCAGATAAAAGCACAGCACTCCAGTCGCTCATTGTCCGGGCTCGTCTCGACGAAAGCGGACAACTGAGCGACCACTCAGCGTAGTCATCCTCAGCTAAACAAACGATTTACTTACCTGTTCTCTTTGTATTCCTCCTAGTCTTCCTGGTCCTCCCGAATCGTCCTGTCTTCCAGTCCTTCCAAGTCTGTGTCATCCTCTGTCAGCTGTATCTGGTGTGTGCTGTCCATCCTCGTGTATTCCTGTTACCCAGCCACGGAGGAGAAGACCCCAACATCATTCCTGATCCTCCTGGCTATCCTTCATGTGCTCCTTGTTGTCATTCAATAAACACCCTAACGTTTCCTTACCTCTGTCTCCTGTCCGCTTCATAACAGAAGCCCGGACCCTAACGACGACAACATGAGCACCCCCGATCACTTTCAAGAGCTGGTGGACCAGTTGAAGCGGATTCTACAGCCACCAGCTCCACTTTCCAACGCACCACCAGCACCGAGCACTTCCGCCTCCACAGTTTCTTCTTCGGCCCTTCCTTCCAGTCCCATGGCCCGACCAGCGCCCTACTCAGGCGGAGCGGGGGAGTGCAATGGTTTTCTGTTACAATGTTCCCTCATATTCGAAATGCAACCTTCTCTATATCCCACAGACAAGTCAAAGATCGCCTACATCGTATCACTACTCTCTGGACCTGCACTTAAATGGGCTGAGACGATCTGGAACCAAGCCGGGCCGGTCATGAATTCCATCACTACCTTCACGGAGTATTTCAAAGAGGTGTTTGGACGTTCTGATGGGGAAGTAGCCGCTGGAGAGCAGCTGTATCATCTAAAGCAAGGTACTCTATCTACACAGGAATATGCTCTCCGGTTTCGCACTCTAGCAGCTGCAAGTGGATGGAATGAGAGATCGTTGTTGACCACGTACCGGCTCGGCTTGGAACCCACTCTCCGAATCCAGCTGGCCACATTAGATGATACTATGGGTCTGGAGAGATTCATCCAACATTCTCTCCGATGTTCCGATCGTCTCCGTTCCTATCAACAGGACACCATCACCCCCTCGTCTGCACTCCTCCAATCGCCTGAGTCAACAGCCTCTCCAGAACCAGAACCCATGATAATAGAGTCTGGAAGACTGACATCAGCGGAACGACAGAGGAGGCTGACCCGGGGTCTGTGTCTATACTGCGGTGTCAGTGGACACACCCGTATGGAGTGTCCCCTTCGTCCCATTCGGACTTCAGTGAGTGTATTCAGTACGAATATTGAACAATGTAAACCACTTACTACCACCGTACAAATAACTACTGCCTCTATATCTCTCCTTGTCACAGCCCTCATCGACTCCGGGTCAGCAGGGAACTTCATCTCCCAATCCCTCTGTCGTCAACTCCACCTCCGTACTGAGGCGTCCTCGCATATATACCAGATACAACCGATAACCCAGTGCACTCGATCTTCGACCCGTATCCATCGACAATGCGAAGACATCCTTCTTCAAGTGGGGTTGTTACATCAAGAGAGGATTCAATTTCTGGTTCTGGAGGGTGCAAATATGGACATCATTCTAGGGCGCCCGTGGCTGGTGAAGCACGATCCCATCATCTCTTGGGGCACAGGAGAGATAAAGAAATGGGGATCTGGATGTACACCTACCTGTTTTCCAAATCTCCCTCTTCAAGGTCGGAACCCCATTTCTTTGTTTGCAACATCGGTCGAGAGCCCTCCTGAGAAACAGTCTATCCACATTCCTAAGGAGTACAGCTCCTTTCATGATGTCTTCTGCCCCAAGAGAGCTTCCCAGCTACCGCCGCATCGGCCATGGGACTGCGCGATCGACCTAGTTCCAGATGCCCAGTTGCCAAGAGGTAGGATCTACCCGCTCTCGCTTCCAGAGAATCAGGCAATGGAAGATTACATAAGGGAGGCTCTGAGTCAGGGGTACATACGTCACTCAAAATCACCAGCCGCCTCAAGCTTCTTCTTTGTGGCCAAGAAGGACGGAGGGCTGCGTCCATGCATCGACTACAGGGTCCTAAATAACGGTACAGTAAAATACCGATATCCCCTTCCTCTGGTACCAGCCGCTTTGGAACAGCTCCGAGAAGCTAAAGTCTTCACTAAATTGGACCTCCGCAGCGCGTATAATCTGATAAGAATACGTGAGGGGGACCAATGGAAGACAGCATTCGTGACCCCTACTGGCCACTATGAATATGAGGTCATGCCTTACGGTCTGGTCAACGCCCCCTCCGTATTCCAAAACTTCATTCATGAAGTCCTCCGGGAGTTTCTTCACCACTTTGTAATAGTGTACATAGATGACATCCTCATTTACTCCCGGAGTGAGGCCGAACATCGCCAACACGTTGCGGAGGTCCTACACACATTGAGAGAACATCACCTCTACCTCAAAGCGGAGAAATGCTCATTCCACCAGAAGTCGATTCATTTCTTGGGATACATCATTGACCAAACCGGTATACGTATGGATGGGAAGAAAATTGAGGCTGTTCTATCCTGGTCAGAACCCACTTCCATTAAGGAGCTCCAGAGGTTTCTTGGGTTTGCTAACTTTTATAGACGGTTTATCAAGGACTACAGCAGGATTACATCACCTCTCACCAATCTCCTCAAGGGTAAACCCAAAGGACTGGAGTGGACCAAAGAAGCAGCCGCAGCCTTCCGCCTTCTTAAGAAGGAGTTCACAAGGGCACCACTCCTGACTCATCCTGACCCAAATCTTCCTTTCGTGGTGGAAGTGGACGCATCCACCACCGGCGTCGGGGCAGTATTATCTCAACATCATGATACACCGCCCCGACTGCATCCCTGTGCCTATTTCTCTCGGAAGTTGAGCCCGGCGGAGCAGAATTACAGCATAGGAGACAGGGAGCTTCTAGCAATCAAGCTAGCCTTGGAGGAGTGGCGTCACTGGTTGGAGGGAGCCAAACATCCGTTCCAGGTGATCACAGATCACAAAAACCTCCAATATATCAAAGAGGCCAAGAGACTATGTCCACGTCAAGCCAGATGGTCACTTTTCTTCTCACGTTTTGATTTCTCCATTTCCTATCGTCCAGGACCCAAGAATCTAAGAGCAGACGCTCTCTCTCGTTTACACGAGCATCACGATCATGAAGAACTCCCAACGAAGATTCTTCCCGAACACATCTCCATTTGTCCGATCACCTGGAACGCTCCTCCAGTCGTTGCCACTCCGGAAGCCCCTGCTCCGCCGGGATGCCCTCCTCATCGGCAGTTCATACCACCTGAACACCGGGTAGATCTGATCCACTCCTTACATACCTCGCTAGGCACTGGACATCCAGGGATCAACAATACTCTCTCGCTAGTATCCCAACGATTCTGGTGGCCAAACATGGCAAGGGATGTGAGGCAATATGTTCAGGGCTGTAAGGACTGTGCCCAATCCAAGAGCCCACGTCATCTACCCGCTGGAAAGCTCCATCCCTTGCCGATTCCGAACCGTCCCTGGTCACACCTAGGAGTGGACTTTATCACTGACCTCCCTTCGTCAGAAGGTAATACCTGTATTCTAGTCATAGTAGATAGATTCTCAAAGTTTGTCAAACTAATCCCTCTGAAAGGTCTTCCCACAGCCTTTGAAACAGCCGACAATATCTTTAATCAAGTCTTCAGGTCATTTGGTATTCCAGAAGATATTGTGTCGGACAGAGGTCCACAGTTCATCTCACGTCTATGGAAAGCCTTCTTCAAGCTCCTAGGTGTGGCCGTCAGCCTCTCTTCTGGATATCATCCCCAAACCAACGGGCAGACAGAGAGGAAGATTCAGGAGGTGGGACGGTTCCTGAGGACCTTCTGCAGTGGTCACCAGAGCTCCTGGAGCCAGTATTTGGGCTGGGCAGAATATGCCCAAAATTCACTGCGGCAACCCTCCACCGGACTCACGCCATTCCAGTGCGTCCTGGGCTTCCAACCACCGCTCTTTCCCTGGGATGGCGAACCATCTGATGTCCCCGCAGTGGATCACTGGTTCCGGGAGAGCGAGAGAGTCTGGGACGAGGCTCATCAACATCTGCAGAGGGCAGTCCGTCGAAGCAAGGTAACCGCCGATAGAAGAAGGTCTGAAGAACCCAGATACACACCCGGACAAAAGGTGTGGCTATCCACCCGGGACATACGCATGCGACTGCCCTCTCGCAAGTTAAGTCCCCGATTTGTTGGTCCCTTCACCATCGTGGAACAGGTTAACCCCGTCACCTACAAACTACAATTACCCTCTCACTACCGTATTCACCCTACATTCCACGTATCACTCCTGAAACCCTATCACGATCCTGTTCTTCCCTCCACAGAGCCTGACCACGAAGAGGAACCCCCTCCTCCACTGCTCCTAGAAGAAGGAGCCGTCTACGCAGTGAAGGAGATCTTGCGTTCCCGACGTCGTGGTGGCCAGTTGGAGTACCTGGTGGACTGGGAAGGGTACGGCCCCGAAGAAAGGACATGGGTTCCCAGAGCTGATATTCTCGATCCTAGTCTCATGGTGGAGTTTCATGAGAGCCACCCTGAGTTCCCAGCGCCTAGAGGCAGAGGGAGACCACCACGGCGTCGGAGGTGTCGGCCCTCAGGAGCGGGCCCTGGGGAGGGGGGGTACTGTCATGGATTGGTCAGGCTCTCACGACCCCCACTCACGAAGATCACCATCACCTGACTTCTAATGAGCACACAGCTGCATCACATTCACGAGCACCAGATAAAAGCACAGCACTCCAGTCGCTCATTGTCCGGGCTCGTCTCGACGAAAGCGGACAACTGAGCGACCACTCAGCGTAGTCATCCTCAGCTAAACAAACGATTTACTTACCTGTTCTCTTTGTATTCCTCCTAGTCTTCCTGGTCCTCCCGAATCGTCCTGTCTTCCAGTCCTTCCAAGTCTGTGTCATCCTCTGTCAGCTGTATCTGGTGTGTGCTGTCCATCCTCGTGTATTCCTGTTACCCAGCCACGGAGGAGAAGACCCCAACATCATTCCTGATCCTCCTGGCTATCCTTCATGTGCTCCTTGTTGTCATTCAATAAACACCCTAACGTTTCCTTACCTCTGTCTCCTGTCCGCTTCATAACAATAGAGTTCATATTGAGAGTTCATATGGAGAGTTCCCATGGACTGTTTACTCTAGAACAGTTACTCTTGCTCACCATTTGTTAAACTATTTAAGTAGTAAATGATGAATTACAATTGACTCCTGAATCCTTGAAATTATTAAATGACAGCATGGAGTTGATTCTGCACATGTCATCAAAATCTCAAGCAACCAATATTGGCAACCCCACACTAAATACCTGAGTGCCCACAAGACAAAGACAATAACGTGTTTTTTTTTATTTATACGGTTTCATGCGTAAAACTGACTTATACAAGTTACATTTCACCTGTAGTAAAGTTAGACAGACTTACAATGTGGCTGGTATTTCACAACTGAGGATTTTATCACATCAGGAACAATCACTTCACTGCCAACCCCGAGACTGTATATAACAAAACAAGGAAGAAGAAACAGAGAAACGTGTCTTTTACAAAAAGGAAACGTTCAACCGGAAACTAATGTGGGCTGAAGAGAGAGGCAAAACCAAATTCTTCCTGTGCATTAAATATAAATATGCAGTTCTTTACACTGAAGTTATGAACTTATGTTGTGCTTCATAAGCTCCTAACATTATGAAGATAAGTGTCACGATCACCAGCGATCTAAAAGACCATAGATCGCTGGAAAACACTCACAAGTGTTAACGGACTACAAATCCACCATTTCAAGGACTACAACGCCATACATGCACTCCCCTCACACACACATGTTCCAGATCCTGACTGATTACACTTGCACAGCTAAAGCTGCTCAAGGACTGATTCATGGACTATAAAGCTGCGGTCACACTGGGCTTTTCTCCCCGTAGACTTCCATTCATACGCACGCGAATGCGTCAGACTGAAAGCGCAGGGTCATGCGTCAAGTTTCGCAGGTTGCTGCGGTGCTCAAGCTTGGTGAACTCTGACCTGCGAAATCGCATCACTTGACTGCATGAGACCAATCGAGGATCAAAACATGACCTCTCTGAACAGAAATTTAAAACATGGAGCAAATCGCTTGCTTGTTTAATTTCTAAACATCTTGTTTAATCCCACCTCTTTTCGCAACGCCATAAGAGAATTTCGCACACATAAACTCTAGTGTGACCACAGCTTAAGAACTTCTCAAACACAAACACTGTTGCTGAGTCTTGTTATCTGTTATAGTGACATTACAATGCGTTTCCTTTGTCTTGCTTTACTGTGTTTTTAATCATTGCCTAGTTTATTTGTTTAATCCTGTTTGCTGCCTGTCTCTGACCATATGCCTGCCTATTGACAATGATTCTGAATTGCCTCATACATCTGTTTGCCATTGTGTTGACCATTGCTGGCATGACCTCACTAATAAACCTGCAGGTGGATCCACACCCCTGTTGTCAGTGTCACATCCCTGGTTACAATAAGAAACACAACAAGCTATTAACATTATTTTTTCATTGTTAAAGTAAACTATCATCAGGTTCTCGTTTTAAGTAACCATATGATCCTGACCTGCTCCTCCTGTTAGATCAGTTTATGTACAGTAATATCATCAGATGATTGCTACTAAATGCATTTTTTTACAGCAAAGAGGTTTACTGTAATGCAAAATTGTCCCAGTTATATAGGTAACCCACGTTACCTGAAGTATGGAATGAAAATGCCGCGTCAGAACCACGCTTTAAGGGGGATCGCTAGATGACCAATCATTCTGAAGAGTAAATTTATTAAATAAATAACTTATTTAATAAATACATTTTAAAAAGTTGTATGAGAAAATACACCAGTGAAAACGAATAAAAAAATATTATTAATGTGTAAACATAAATATATATTCAGACCCTCATGGTTTACACATTTAAAATGGTTAAACATTTCTAAATAAACTTAATTGTCTAATTGATGAAATAATATTTTATCAAAATTCTTATCCACGTTATTAGTATGTGTTGTAAATTCAACAATTAACACACACGCACATACACACATAACCATTTCCCCCAAACAAGGAAAAGATCTTCCACTTTAAATGGTTGCATTTTTACAATATTTTAATCATAGCACCATCTTCATTCTGACAAACAACCAGGGGATAAAGAAGCTACATAAGATGCAGGAGCTTCAGAGGATTCAGGGGCTTCAGAGGATTCAGAGGCTTCGGATGATTCAGATGAATCAGATAACAATCCTTAATTAAAAAAAGAAAAGAAACCATAGTCATTTATAGGGTCTGGCACCCAAACGCATGAGGTTTTGTGCTAAACGTATAGGCTTAACGATGGACACCAAAGTAAAAATTTTAATAGCATTTTTTAAATAAACTCTAAATATTAAAAGATGAAAAGAGTAAATATATTGGATGAGTTTCTTTATTACAAAGTAAAGAATACATGAATGGTTATACATTAAATTAGGTTTACAAAAATACTCACTGATTTTCCACAAGGGCTTGATAATGTGGACATCAGCAACTACAGTATATAGAAAGACAAGAATAATTTTATGGCACCAAGGTTTTTGTGAAATCACTTGGGTGCTCCTCAAATTTCAAACAAGCTGACACAACATATAACACTTTACCTTTTGGTGTACCAGCATCATATTATGGCACACTTTGGTACATGCTCTATTTGAGAAAGTTTAAACTGTTTGTGGCAGCGTTATTTACCTTTGTTTGATATTTTGCCCATGTGCTCCTCACAGACTTCATCCAGTTTTCTTTTCAGCTTTGAGACAGATTCATCTACTTTCTCAAATGTTATAAGATCATTAACATCACTGGGTAAGACACACAGTCTGGGAGAAAGGGAAGAGAAATTCTGCAAATTTGGGGAAAAGAGAACAAATTCAATAGCAATGCCAGCATTTCCTAAAACACAAATCCATCCTCTATAACACTTTTTATTTATACCTGGAAGAAATAAATGTGATCCTCTGTGTGTAAAATCTGCTCCAGTTTAACACTCTGGTTCTGAAGATTGCTCATCTCCTGTTCCTGTTTCTGTATGTAATCCGTAACTTGTTGAGTCTCCTTTTTCTCCTGAGCTCTGATCTTTTCTCTTACTTCAGTTCGTTTTTTTGTAAGGGATCGGATGAGTTCAGTGAAGATCCAGTCACTGTGCTCCACTGATGCCTGTGCAGAGCTCTGTCAGGACACAGAAACAGGAGACATGGAGCATTGTAATTTGAATAAAATCCGAAAGAAAATGCTTTATGTAAACACCTCCATCGCAATAAAAATCTTCAAACCGAATGAATTGATAACTGGTTTGAGAAAGGTGGAATAAACTTTTTTTTAATAAACCAAATTAATTATTGCCCTTAATTATTACTTCCAATTGATCTTGTTTGTCTTATTCCCTTTTAAGTTCTCTGTTGGTTGATTTGGTGGCGTCAGGCCTTTAAATCAGACGGAAGCGGACCTATCGTGATCCCTCATTCCTCCACACCACCTCAGTTTTTGACGGCTTTGTTGTTGTGTTCTCCTTTATGCTTTCCTTTTGATATTTGTTTGGAGTGGTGAGCTCCAACCCGCTTTAGGTTTGTTTGGTTTTTATTTACTATGTTGTTGGGCTCCTCATCTCTTGTCATTTTGGATTGTTTTGCTGGTTATGTTAGGTTTATAAATGATTTATCTGGAGCACTTTGGCTGTTGTTTATTTATGTTACGTTGTCTTTGGCTCACGAGTCGTATTTAAATTAGGGACCGTAACACTTGCTACGCCTGTCAAGCTTTCGTGCCTGGCACGTCTATTACAATGTATATGCGCCAGTGTGCGACATTGATATAATTAGTCATTTTTGGCGAACAGTGATATCAAACAGTGTCAAACAGTGATAGAAAGCCAGACAAAAAAGGACTGCAGAATGCATTACAGGGGTATATTCATGACATAATACGCAACCGATTAGAAAATAATTTAATCAAAATTGAAGCTAGGTTAGCCTAGCCGCCTCATACGCTGACTATTCAACAGCTTAGTTCATGCACAGCAGGAGAGATGACATTTACAAATCATCTAATAATAACAAATTAAACCGTGATTTCTCTTTTTTTAGCCAAAAGCCTGATAGATTAATTGTTGTGCAATGAAATATAGTGTTACTAACCGACAAGGAAACACATATGGACAGTGCTTTATATAATTAATTCATAGAAAGAGCAGCCAGAAAGGGGAAATTGATGTATTTGTGCTGAATATTAGCATCATTGACCCATTGTAATAACTGGATGACAGAGACAATGTTAGGATCCAAGTGTAGGTTTATTCGGTAGTCAGGCAAGCAAGGGTCAACACAGGTGCAAATAGATGAATAAAGGCAAATCCAGAATCGTAGTCACTATAACAGGTGAGAGGTCAGAAGGCAGGCAGTGAACAGGGACAAACGGACAAACTTGGCAAGGGTCAAAACACAGAGAAACAAGACTAAGGAAAACGCGTTGAATTGTCACTATACAGGTAAACAAGACTCGGCCAGGAAGTGAGTGTGTGTGCTGCTAAAATAGTGTGTGTGATTAGTCCAGAAGCAGCATCAGCTGTGGGAGTCCAATCAGTGGAGACTTGGAGCAGGTGTGTGTGTGTGTGGCATGACTGAATTTGTAGTTCATAAGATGTAGTCCATGTGAAAGTGAGTTACCAGCAACCTCTGGTGGTTAGAGATCGCTGGTAATCATGACACCCATAACAATCTACAGTACATATAACTGTCAGTATGTTTGTGTACTCTTTATACTGTTTCTATTCTATTTGCAGTTAAGTGGAATAAATAAATAAATTGAAATACAAATCAAAGTATAAATAGCAGAAGTGAACAAATAGATTTTCCCTACCAGCAAAGATTAATCAGACACCAAATGTAAAACAGACACTAACCCACTATCACCAATGACTAAATCTCCAAAAGACCAACAAAAACATTGGTGAATTGTAGCTCTGACATGAACATGAGGGTTATGCATGACTGAAAAACAGCTGCGGGTGAAGTATATTGATTGCAAGTGCTCAGATTGTGATCGCATCTCGGTTTTGTTCTGTTGATATGTAATTTCAAATATTCGTTGCTTGAAACAGATGGAAATATGATTGCTATTAGGAGGACTCTGGCGAAGGCTAAAACGGAACAGTGCTCATAATGTTGAACAAAAAAAAGAAAAAAAAATAGCTGGGAAACATAACCTGCTTTGTATTCTTGTAGGAAAAACAGTTTAGATATGTAAAACAAAACCAACGTAACTCCGCTCCTTTAGCGCCCTTCACAGAGCTTGATCCACGCTGGCATTTTTCCTCTTGGGTTTTAGGTTTTGAAAAGGGAAAAAATTCCACCACCCTGTCCAAACTTTAAGGATACCGGGTGTCAGATTTGCACAATCCATTTGCACAAAGCTTTGGCTTGTTTCCCTCACTCGAAAGCTTGACAGAGCACCTGCGCGTAGCTACAGTTGCTAAGCCACGATTGGTGGGTGGTGTTTTTGGGTGTGGCTTAGCGAAGGGTCAATTGTCTTAAAATATGAGTCCCACTTACCTTGTGAAAATCCAAAGGCTTCCTAAATGCTTGAAGATTCTTGTGTATGTCTGTGATTTTCCTAGTGAATTCCATTTTGTTAATTTTCAATTTCTCCTGTGTTTGAACAAACAATAAGAATTATTTGTCTGAGTAACTTATGAAATAACAAACATTTATAATAATACTACAACTAATAAAACGAAAACTACTGAATAAAACCAGTTTTATGGAAAGTAGTTCTTTCATATGCTTCCTGCTCATATGAAAAAATCCAAATACATCCAAATATTACTTATTGACTTAAAATAACTGAGATAAAATATTCACACATTTTTTATTTTATGTGTTACAGGCTACATTTGCAGTATAGCACAGTGTTTTTTTTTTTTTTTTTTTTGCTATTATTAAATACATATAACCTCATCTTACCTTTTCTTTTGCCATTTCAGTTATGGCTAAGACAGTCTTATGTCCACTGTGCTGATCTCCCAAACAAAGCACACAAATACATTTCTTGTCATCATAGCAGTAAATCTCCAGAGCTTTATGATGTTGAGGGCAGATCTGCTGCTGTAGATTTGCTGAAGCGTTCACCAGCTTGTGCTTTTTCAAAGCTTCAGAGTCACAATGAGGCTGAAGGTGAGTTTGACAGAAGGACGCCAAACACACCAGACAAGACTTGACGGCTTTGAGTTTCCTTCCTTTACAAACATCGCACTGCACATCTCCACGTCCAGCTGGAACGTCCTGCTTCCTTTCTTCCAAAATGCCAGCGAGAACAGTGCTTCTGCCAAGACTTGGCCTTTGCCTGAATGTCCTCCTACATGTTGGGCAGCTGAAAACTGGTTTAAGAGATTCCTGATCCCAGAACCCCTTAATACAGTTCATACAGAAACTGTGCCCACAAGATGTAGTCACTGGATCCTTAAACAGCTCCAGACAGATGGAACAGTCAAAAGGATTCTGAACATCAGATAAATATTCTGCCATTTTAGTCCTTTCTCTCCCCGTGAACTGTTCAATAACAGGGTGTGTTCTGAGAATGGAAATAACAGGGAGTGGCTTATGCAAAGTAAACAAATGTAAGATTTCCACCAAAAAAGTCAAATCAATCAATAAATAAATTAATATATACTGGTTAAATAAATAACTAATTATAACTTTTATCTGACTGGTGTAGTAACAATTACAGATTTGTATGAATAAAGGATGAATAGGTTGACAAACCTGACTAACTAGTTACAGTTTGCAATGAAAAACAGACCAAAGAAGCAAAAGTGAAAGAAAAAAACAACATTACTAAAATTCATTCAACAGTTCACACTTAGCTGATAATCCATCAAAAGCTTGTTTGGCATGCTGTCCCGGGAGAGAGCCCTGAGCTCAAGGGATCCTCGAGACCAGAGCTCCCTCTTGTTCGCAGAGCGAGAGGGGAGCTTGAGCTCAGGTGGACCTCAAAAACTCCCCGGCTGCAGTAGCTAAGGGAACACTTAAGAAGAAGGGAGCTAGACAAGTGCCTGATTTGCTAAATCTGTTATGCATTATGTATATTTTTTGGAAGGTGGGAGGAAGCCGGAGAACCTGGGGGAAACCAGCGTGGACACTGGGAGAATATACAAACTCCTCACAGAAACACCTACCGACCTGGCAGGGAACAGGGCCGGCGGTGTTCTTGCTGTGGGGCTAACAGTGCTAACCACTGGGCCACCGTGCCAACCGATCTATGGTAAAGGAGGAGAGTGGGGAGGAAGGGGGGTTTCTTATAGACGAAGATAAATGTGGACTAAAGACTGTGGTTATGTATAGTAACTTAGGAATCATATGATTGGGAGATCATGATTAGCTAATGCGAGACCGGCTGTGATAAATCATAACCATGTGATCCTCTCGAAATTAGTTTATAAATAACATTTACATTTACATTTAGTCATTTAGTCATAAATGAAAGTTAAGTTATTAAAATAAAAATAAACTTCACTTAATCCAAATAAACATGGCTACAGGTTCAATTTCATTTTTATTTGTACCTATGGTCAAACTAGTTTTTCTGTGTTATAAGTTCTCGCATCCTTTACATTGTAAAGACACTCAGAAATAAAAAATTGTCTCTGGGGTGGTACCTTTGTGTATGGGGGTGGTGAATGTGTTCCCTTATACACTGAAAAAATGTTGCATGCAAAACTGTTGCAAACAATTTATTTGTGTTGAATTTAAACAAACAAATTAAATTGAGCAATGTTCAACTTAATTTGTTTGTTTAAACTCAGCCCAAATAAATTGTTTACAACCACTTAACATAAAAAAATTGAGTAAATCCAAGGAATCATCTTTGAATAATTTTTTTCAGTGTAGTAGCTTAAAGATACAAAAGTGTACCCTAAAGGTGCAGTGTCAGAAAACAAATAGAAGTAAAGCACTGATAGAAAGAACTGCATAACTACAGTAACAAAGTATTTTACTTGTTCCCATTGTTTTGTAACCTTTGCTTTGTGATGGTTGTTCATGAGCCCAAGAGCTGTGTAACTGTAGTTGTTCTTTAGAAAAATTCTCTATATCCTGCAGGATTTTTAGTATGTTTTGCAGATTTGAACCCATTCCAGCATTGACTGTATGATTGTGAGATCCATGTTTTCACATTGAGGACAAAAAAGGGACCCAAACACATCTATTAAAATTATTCAATCCAATGATTCACAATGCATCAAGAGCCGAAGTGAAAACATGTTGAAGGTCAAGTTCAAGGTAAATTGTACTTATTTTCTCTTCTAGGAAACATGTATGTATCTTGTCATCTTTGGAGAGCTGTATTAAATAGGGAAAAATATTTAAAAAATTAAGAAGAACAGTTTGGAAGAACACCTCTGCTACCATATTCATGTAATTCACTAAATGCTAATATTGTAGGCAACCTTTTTTGATGTAACAGGTAGACTCCACATTATAAATGAATAAATAAAATAATCCGAATACACATGGTAGGATACAATGACGTATATACAATTAAAATGCTCCTGAAATTAGAAAAAATGTAGGGCGGTGCATGATTTTGTCCTTTGGAAACCAACTGCATCACTGGAAGATGGGCATTGCCAACAAAATAAATGAAGATTGACAAATGGGCAGAGGGCAGAAATGAGACACTCACTGATAGTCCCGCATCTAAAGACGTTCCATATGACCAGAGGTGAAGAAATGTCATGGGGAAGGGGGATGGGAAGATTATGATATTTAATTAAAGATTATGAGGGCAAATTATTGTTATTATGTTTATAAAATAACGAAGTGGACAGGAGCATTGTTTAAAACAAGCACTACTATATACATATGAAAATAAGAAGAGTAAATTTTGAGATTTCACGCCAAAAAAAAATCTTTTTTTCACTGCACATCATATTTTCCCGCACTTAATTATGCTTTTGATTTGCATTATGGGACCTTGATCTGTCCTCCAATATCTTTTGATGTTGAAAAGTTTGTAAAAGTGACTTTTATTGACATTTTTATTAGTTTATTAGTTTATATTGTCCGAGTTGGTGTTGTAATTTACAGTATAAAAACCTGGTAATAAGCTGCTATTACAGTTGTACAGACACCATTCACTCTCAGAAATATAGGTACAAAACCTGTCACTGGGGTGGTACCTTTTCAAAAAGGTACACTTTTGTACCTTAAAGGTACATATTAATATCTAAAAATTACAAATAAGTACCTCATAGTACCTTAACGATACAAAAGTGAACACTAAAGGTACCAAGTTGTACTTTTAAGTTACCAATGTGTACATTTAAGGTATTTAATGGGTTGGTGTTGTAATTTATGGTACAAAAACCTGGTAATAGGCTGCTAGTACAGTTTCTGTTATTTTACAGACTTATATCTCTATATATTATGTCTTAATATTTTGTCTCAAACTACTAAAATGTCAATAAAAGTCATTTGTTGAACTGCAGATTTGAATTTTCAACATCAAATGTCGACAGAGGAGAGATCAATATCCTATAATGCAATTCACAAGCGTAAATAAACCCATGAATCACAAAATCCAGAATCTGTTAAGTAATATATATATATATATATATATATATATATATATATATATATATATATATATATATATATATATATATATATATATATATATATATATAAAATACTTCCAGAATGTTGTAATAGCAGAATAAATCCCGACATTATTGGCAACCTGATACTTTATCCCTCTTACACAGCTACTTGCCACAAAACATAAAAATTAGACACAAATATTGTTCTGAGCTGTAATAGTTTATTAATTATTTAATTAAACGCAAAGTTGACAGGAACAAAAAAAAAAGCTGATGGAGTTGCAGGAACCTGTGCATTATTCAGTCACAAAGATGGCGCCAAACACAAAGCTGACAGAAACGAAACTGGCTCAAAAAAGCATAGACATATCATTCATTCACAAGATGGCACCAAACAGTCCACAACAGTCTAAAAAAGTGTGCCATGACAGACAAGCAGATACAAATGTACATGGATGTAAGCATACGGATTTGAATGTTTTCATTGACTGTCAAAGTGAATTTTCAAATGAGCCTGTGTTAATTGGGTTGTTGCCTTGCAATAACATACATGTACCTTGAAATGTCTTTAATTTGAGAAAAATTAGAAGCCTGTTTAATTAGTCTGTTGCCTTGTCTTTTTGTCCCTAATCTTGGCAGGTTTTCTGTCCCAACCTGCTTGACCTGAAGTCTGGCCTGTTCTGACCAGCCTGTTCTCCTGACGTGCACCCACACAATACTCCCTACAATATAATCATGAAGTCTTATCATCAATCCCTCACCAGCTTGTTCTCCTGCAGTCACCCTGTCCTATTGAGTCTTGCTTCCACCGATTTGTGCTCCCAACTTTCATCAGAAATTCAAAGTTGATCCAACATAGTTTAAGCCATAGGTCTCAAACTCAATTCCTGGAGAGCCGCAGCTCTGCATGGTTTTGCTCCAACCCTATCAAACACAGCTGATCCAAATAATGAAGGTGTTTGTGGCTCTTTTGAACACTCCAGGAATTGAGTTTGAGACCTATGGTTTAAGCACTGAAATTCATGGCTTCCACACTCAAATACAACACATTTCCATTTTTTTTTTCAGGTGATGTCATAAGACCAGCATGCCTTATAAAGTCATTATGGTTGGAGTTATGACAATATGTTGGTTATAGCACCACCTAGTGCTGGGAAATGACACTTCCATGCTCAAAAGATACACAGTCTAGCATAAAGAATCCTGGTTTATGTATTTGATGTTGGGAAAATCTCTGAAATGCCCAGACAGGCTTCATTCCAAATCATCATCAGAGGAATCATAGAGGGAACCTTTAAAAAAAAAAAAAAAAACAGATATGCAGTAAAGGTAAGCATAATGTGAGACACTTCAAGGTTCGACTTTAATTAAATATTTATTAAACTGTAAGTGTAAAAAGAAATTGGATGAGTAAACGTATTGGAAAAGTCACTTTCAAAAAAACTGAAGAAAAAGGAACAAATAAATAAGGACTAAAATGATGAATTGATAAATTAAATATGCTTGGAAATACTTACAATTTAAAATTAAGGGTCGGATGATGTGGACATCAGTAACTATGAAGAAAGACATAAGGAATTATTTTACGACACCACAGTTATTTCAAGTTTCTTACTAGCTGACACAACATTCAGCACTTTAGATGCAATAGATCAATAGAACATCATGGCACACAGTACACTTTGATAAGTGCTGTATTTGTAAAAGACTGAATGCTTTGTGGCTGTTATTTCACCTTTCTTTGATATTTTTTTCATGTGCTCTTCACAGAGTTCATCCAGTTTGTTTTTCAGCTCGGAGACAGATTCTTCTACTTTTTCAAATGTTATGAGATCATTCACATCCTTGTGTTCGATATGTGGAGGCGAAAAATGGGAAGAGTCATTCTGCAATATGGTTGAGGGGTTAATGTTAGCATTTCATAAAACAGAAGCAAGCAAACCTCTATAATACTTATCATACCTGGAAGAAATTAATGTGATCCTCTGTATTTAAAATATGTCCCAGTTTATCAATCTCCCTTTTAAGACTGATGATCTGCTGCTTCCAGTACTGCATGCAATTATTAATCTGATCAGTCTCATTCTTCTCATGAGCTCTGATCTTCGCTTTCACTTTATTGCGTTTTGTCTGAAGGGATCGGATGAGTCCACTGAAGATCCTGTCCGTGCTTTCCACTGCTGCCTGTGCAGAGCTCTGTCAGAACGTAGAAACACAGGATATTTTTTTTCTTAACCATTTTTATTCTTATCCTACAAACTGGAACAGCAGGAAATTTAATATAGTTAACATTTTATGTTAGTGTGTAATATTTTTATGTTATAAATGGTTGTTTTTGAATCATAAATTGTTCTGTAGGGGTAAAGCCGGCAGCTAGCTTTCTGCAACTCTCACATGGTCGCCCACTGAAGCTAAGCAGGGCTGCGCCTGGTCAGTACCTGGATAAGAGACCATATGGGAAAACTAGGTTGCTGCCGGAAGTGGTGTTAGTAAGACCAGCAGGGGGTGCCCAACCTGTAGTCTGTGTGGGTCCTAATGCCCCAATATAGTGAAGGGGACTCTATGCTGCTCAGTGAGCTCCGTCTTTCGGATGAGACGTTAAACTGAGGTCCCGACTCTCTGTGGTCTTTAAAAATCCCAGGATGTCCTTTGAAAAAAGAGTAGGGGTTTAATCCCGGCATCTTGGTCAAATTTGCCCTCTGGCCTCTGTCCATCATGGCCTCCTAACCATCCGCATATGATAATTGGCTTCATCACTCTGTCTCCTCTCCACCAATCAGCTGGTGCGTGGTGTGTAGTCTGGCGCAAAATGGCTGCCGTTGGCCAGGTGGATGCTGCACACTGGTGGTGGATGAGGAGATTCCCCCCAAAAATGTGTAAAAAGCTTTGAGTGTCCTGAAAAGCGCTATATAAATGTAAGCAATTATTATTATTATTATTATTATTATTATTATTATTAAAGGAAAGAGGAACACTAGTGAAGGGAGTTACGTGAGTATTTGAATGGGGGTAAAACAGATACAAACTTAAAAATAGCATGTGTGGAAATATACATTTATATAATCTAATTTTAAATGAACAATAATCTACATATAACTGAAAAGTTATATTCTTCGTTTTTTTTATTATATAATTTCATTAACAGCCCAGCCGTTAGAGACATTAAACCTTTGTCTTTCTGGCTACATGCTAAGCCAAAGTGATGCAAATGCTACGGGCAGGCTTTTAACGACTCTGCCTTTGTCTTTGGGTGATACTTTCAGGCCAAAGAAACCAACTTTTGTTGATTAACTTGTGTGGTCAGTTGCTGGGCTGGATTCTAACACCTATATGCTGGTTATCATGCTGACTCCAATACTAAATTTGCATGCTTTGTTTAACCATCTCCCCTCCTCCTAAGAAGACGTTATAAACAGGATATTTGCCTTAATTCAGACTTGGACACATTGACTTCTTGAAGACGCTGTATGACTGCAGATTAACCAACACGTCTCAATGAAGGAATTCTGCTTGTTTCAAGTCTTCTGGACTAGGTTCTCTTCTATTCACTCATTTATTTGTTTATTTTTTACATTACATGCAATAAGGTAGCACTAATCAGTCAGTACGTTTACATGAAAATCAATACTCCAAAATTAATATGATTAAGACAAACCTCTAATTACCAAGTAAAGTAAGTAAAACCCAAATCTAATTAAGATGTGGGGTATTGCCATTTTAGTTGCATTATTGAAGTAGAGTACAGACATGTAAACACTGCAATCAAACTTTACCTCTGTGTAGAACTTTTGCATTTTGCAACAGAACACATGCATGGCAGTGGTCAGCTGTTTGACTCTAGCTTTATCTGAAATCAACCCCTGTTCCCTTAGGGCCGGGACACACAAAACCGACAATCAGCCATTGTGCTTTGTTGGTCCAGCTAGTTTATTTGGTTTGTTCCACACGTCGGTCCTCATTGGGTAAACGTAAGTGCTAGTTGGCCCTGATTCAGGGTGATGCAGCAAGTAAACAATTCAATCCAAGAGGGAACACAAAGCCACCAACTGTAATTTTGCTACATTTGTCAAATATTTGCAAACAATTTGAATTAGATGCTTATGGGCGAAACATACCCGGCCTCTCTGAAGACCTTGGGAGGGGTTCTGAAAAATGCTCCAATTGGGAACTCGATCGTTATACTGGGGGACAGTAATTCCTGGAGAGGCATGACTGGGAGCAATGACCTTTGCGGTCTGAATACAAGTTGTGTTCTGTTGATATCATTCAGTGCTGGCCACCATTTAGCTATAACAAACGGCGTATTTGAGCACAAAGGTGTCCATCAGCGCACATGGCACAAGGACATACTAGGACGGAGGTGGATGATCTTTGTGGTTGATCTCCGACCATATGTTAGAAGGGGCAGAGCTGTCAACTGATTACCACTTGGTGGTGAGTTGAATTCGCTGGCAGAAGGGAAAGTCAGACAGATCCAGCAGGCCCAAAAGTTTTGCGATGGTCAAGTGGAAACATCTGACAGTACCATGTGTCAGAGAAGTTTCTCCTCACTCCTAAAGAGATTTGACTAGATCCTGAGGGAGGCTGGGAAATTGACACAAAATGGTCTCTGATGCCCAACATGGCAGCAAACAAAAAACCCAGAAGTAATGGATGCCATCAAGCAGAAGGAGGAGTTCTACCAGACCTGGTTGGCTTCTGGGACTCCCGAGGCAGCTGATGGATACCAAAAGGCCAAGCGTGTTGTACTCCAGGTAGTCGCAGAAGCAAGAACTCATGCCTGGGATGAGTTTGGACAATAACTATCGGTCAGCCTTTAAAGATATTATAAAAAACCATCCCGCAATTCTGGAAGGGGAATAGTTCTTCACCAATACTATTTAAAGTGGAAGTGGTGGTAGATGAGATCTGCCCTGAGAACCTCAAGTCTCTGAATGCATTGAGACCATCTTGGCTGACCTCTTTAGCACTATATGGAGATGCTCTGTTAGAGGCTGTCCAGTCTTTGCATAACTGAAGCCAGAGCTTGGTTTGTATTGCCATAAATAATTCAAACTTGTTCTCGGTGCATGTTGGACTCTGGCAGGACTGCCCTTTGTCAACTGTTCTGTTCATTATTTTTATGAATAGACTTTTTAGGTAGAGCCTGTTGCAAGAGGAGGTCTAGTTTGAGGACAACAGAATTTTATCTCTGCTGTTTAAAGATAATGTTGTCCTGTTTGCTTTATCAGACCTTATCAATAAGAGAGCACCAGAACAGTTTGTTGTCATGTTTAACATGGCTGAAATAAGAATCAGCACCTTTAAGTCCGAGGCCATGGTGCTCAACTGTGACACCATCTCTAGGTTGAGGGAGAATCCTTGCCTCAGGTGGAGAAGTTCAAACAATTGTTTTTTGTTCAAAAGTGAGGGAAGGATCAGTTTCAGGTACCTCATGGATGCCTATAAGGGTAGGTGTTCCATTAATGTTCAACTAGGAGGAGGCCCCAGGGAAGACCCAGCAGATGCTGGAGGGACTATGTCTCACAGATTGCCTTGGAAAGCCTGGGGATCTCCTGGAAGTCTGGGTTTCCCTGCTAAGTTTGCTTCCCCCGCAAACTAGCCCCAGATAAGTGGTTGAAAATGGATGGATGAAAGTACTTTCATGCCATTTTTGTTTTTTTTAGCTTTGTAATCTTCATTTAAAACATATTTAAAGCTGTCAATCACTCTTACCTTATGAGAATCTGCAGCATTAATAAATGCCAGAAGCTTTTTGTTTATCTCATTGATTTGCTGAATGAATTCCCTCTTTTTAATTTTCAATTCCTCCTGTGGTTGAATAAACAATGAATGAGAATAGTTATTTTAAGTGACTTATGAAACAACAACAACAACAACAACAACAACAATAATAATAATAATAATAATAATTAAATACTAAACAAAACAATTTTCATACTATGGCTTTTTATTTTATTTTCATTTTTTCTTCAGCATAAAATGCCTACATATTGTTTTTATAAACTAACACATTCTTATGTTCTTATTTTTATATTTTTACTCAAAGCATATTAAGTTCTACAAGACCACATGAAAGAAAAATGAGGCTTTGTACTTTACAGTATCCTTTAATTAAATATCACTGCCTTTGGTGAATAAAATACATAATTGTATTTTTTATAGAGTTTGTCAATAGAGCGTACATACAGTTGGACTATTACAAAGCGCTTTGTATGCAGTTATTAAATACATATCTCATTTTACCTTTTTTCCAGCCATTTCAGCTGCAGCTGAGACAGTCTTATGTCCTCTGTGCTGACCCATACAGAGCACACATATACATTTCTTGTCATAATAGCAGTAAATCTCCAGAGCTTTATGATGTTGAGGGCAGATCTGCTGCTGTAGATTTGCTGAAGCGTTCACCAGCTTGTGCTTTTTGAAAGCTTGAGATTGATAATGAGGCTGAAGGTGAGTTTGACAGAATGACGCCAAACACACCAGACAAGACTTGATGGCTTTGAGTTTTCTTCCTATACAGACGTCACACTGCACATCTCCAGGTGCAGCTGGGACATCCTGCTTCCTTTCGTCTATAATGCCAGCGAGAACAGTGTTTTTGCTGAGATTTGGCCTTGGCCTGAATTCATTCCTGCATGTTGGGCAGCTGTAAACACCTCTTAAACATTGCTGATCCCAGAACGACTTAATACAGTTCATACAAAAACTGTGCCCACAAGATGTAGTCACTGGATTCTTAAACAGTTCCAGACAGATTGAACAGTCAAAAGCATTTTGAACATCAGATAAAGAGCCTGCCATTTTTGGTGTCTTTTTCTCCCAGTGAACTGTTCAATAACAAAGGTGTGTTATTCTGAGAATGGAAATTCAAGGTAATGGCTTCTGCATGATGAAGTCTGCAACAAAGTAGATTGAATGAATATTTACAGTCTAAAAGAGTTAAGAAGCTATATTTGTTATAGCACTACTTAGCACTTGACACTGACATTTAGGTTGTAATGTCCATGCATTTCTGCAAAAATTATTATTCCTGATTATTATTAATTTGCAAGTTTTCTGACAGATTTCTGTGGTTAAATTGTGTTCCTGACACACTTGTTTTATGGACAAAAGGTCGAACATGCAGTTACGATGCATGGGTTATAAAAGCAATAAAATGAATGGCAAAAATGTATATACCTTATAAATGTTAAGAAAGAATAATAAAAAGTGTTAGAAAGCAACCTGAATCACTTTTAAAAGGAAAATTAAGAAATCAAAGATTTACAAAATCCATGAAAAAATTTACAAAATCCAAAAGTGAAAAACAAGTGTTTTTATTTATTTGACTACAATTTATTTAGCAAAAAAAAAAAAGCATTGAAATACATGTTTGCTATTAACATTGGAACTGCACAGAACTCAAGGCATCCGCTGCACATATCCGTAAAACATATGCTGGATAAGTTGGCGGTTCATTCCGCAGTGCTGACCCCTGGTTAATAAAGGGACTAAGCTGAAAAGAAAATGAATGAATATATGAATATATATATATATATATATATATATATATATATATATATATATATATATATATATATATATATATATATATATATATATATACTTGCACAGTGTTGGGGGTAACACATTACAAGTAAAGCAAGTTACGAATAATATTACTTTTCTAAGTAATGAGTAAAGTAATGCATTATTTTAAAATAAAAGTAATAATATATTTGAGTTACTTTGTAAAAAATGTAATTTGAGTTACTTTTTACTTTAGTTAATTCGCTAATAAAAAATAAATTGCTGAATTAAAATGATCGTAGTCACGTTTAATCTCGCACACAATGAGAATGCAAGAACAGACAGAAATGAAAATGGCAGAGCCTTACATTTCTGCGATAGAAATATTTTCTTTATTTTGAACACATGGAAGAAAAGGTAAAGAGGATTATCTGAATGGACAGTGATTTTACTTTTTAATTAGACAAAAAGTACAAAAGTAGTAAACTCTTTGCTTTAAACTTTCATTAATCTGTACATACGGCATGTACAGCTTTGGGGTCAGGAAGTTCTCCAGGAAGATTTTCCTACATTCATTTTTTATGTATTTCTTAAAGGTAAATGAAGGTTATACAGTGTGTTGTTAATTGTAGAGCTACTCTATTTAAAAAAAAAAAAAGATGAAAGAAAAAAAAAACCCAGCAAGTTATGAAACAGATCAAGCCTCAGCCAGGCCATAAAAAGTAACTCAAAAGTAACATAACACATTACTTATCATAAAAAGTGACTAAGTAACGCAACTAGTTACTTTTTTGTGGAGTAACTCAATGTACAATATTGTAATGCACTAGTATCTAAAGTAACTTTCCCCAACACTATATATACATTGCCTTGTACTTGTTGCCTTGTACTTGTACATGTGTAATTGTACTTGTACATGTGTAATGATAATAAAGTTGAATCTAATCTAATATATATATATATATATATATATATATATATATATATATATATATATATATATATATATATATAAATAATATATACATTTTCTTTTGTAACCCTGTAACCCCTATGTAACTCACAGCTATTTGAAAATCTCAAATCCGAGGGTTCAAACAAAAAATAATAATTAATAAATAAATAAAATCTAATTATTGAAAAAAAAAATACAAAAAATAAATAAATAATTACCTTTAAAGTTGTCTAATGGAGTGCTTTAATCTTTGCCCAGCACTACATATTACTGGTCAAAATTGAGTTCTGATATATTTACAGAAGTAAGGTGTCAAAAAAAAGTCATGGAACAAGATCTTCACTTAATATTCTAACGATATTTGGCATAAAGGATTCTTATATGTAGCCTACTATAACTTTAAAACTCGCACCCTTCCGACACGCAAAAGATAATTTTTTAACTAATATAAATGGACATACTGTATGTTTCATGGAGAGTGCATATGGACACTTTCCTCTCTAACAGTTAGTCTTGTGCAACATTTGTTAAAGTATTTAAGTAGCATTATTATTAAACTAAAATCTAATTACCGGATCCTTTACAACATTAAACAGCAACATAAAATTGATTCTGCCAATGTCATCAAAATCTCAAGCAACCAAAGTTGGCAACATGTTTTTTAATTTAAAATTTCACAAGCAACACTGATTTATTAAGTTTAAGTTTACCTGTTGTAAAGTTAGACAGACTTACAATGTGGCTGCTATTCCACTGCCAACTGTGAGACTGAATATAAAAAAGCAACAAGAGAAACAGAAACGCGTATCGTGACTGCAGACATGCAATATACGCAATTTGGGTCCACAAAAAAAGAAAGAAAATGTTCAACAGGAAACAAATGTGGGCTGAGGAGAGGTGCAAAACCAAATTCTTCCTGCCACTAACTGTGCATTTAATATAATTGTGTGCAAGGCTTAACATTGATGTTATCAACTAATCAGAATCTGTGCAATATGGAATAAAGTATTTCTCAGTGCCTGGAAAAAATGTGTCTATTTTCATCCAGCAGTGATCATTATGAGATGCCTTTTTACATTTTTTTTGTTGATCTAGTACCTGTGATTGGTCTTCTTTTTTTTTTCAATTCACCTTTATTTGTATAGCGCTTATACAATGTAGATTGTGTCAAAGCAGCTTCACATAAAAGGTCACAGTAAATAGGAACAGTGTAGTTCAGTTTGTAGTGTTTAAGTTCAGTTCAGTTTAGCTCAGTTCAGTGTGGTTTAATAATCACTACTGAGAGTCCAAATATTGAAGTGCAAATCCAACGATGTGCAGCTCTACAGATCCCGAACCATGCAAGCCAGTGGCGACAGCGGAGAGGGAAAAAAAACTTCACTAATGGCGGAAGTGAAGAAAAAAACCTTGAGAGAAACCAGGCTCAGTTGGGCACGATCATTTTAATTTCTCCGCTGGCCAAACGTCTTGTGCAGAGCTGCAGTCTCAGTGGCGGAGGCTGGAAGCTGGCCTCAGCGAAGACTCATCTGTCCCTGGAGCGTCACAGGAATCAGTCTCATGTTATCCACTCCTCCATGACCACCACAGTAGTTGCTCAGGATTCGGCCAGGTCCAGGATATGGAAACCTTGGTATCATCTCGTCGTTGGTCTTGGATCGAATTAGTGACTCTGCATAGTCTGAGGGCCTCGGGAAGAGTATCCCCAGGTGGAAATGGAGAATAAAGAAAATAATTAGCGTAGCTGCTGTTCATAGTGTATAAAAACAAGATGCATAACCTGTGTGGAAGCCCCCTAAGTGGTGCACTAAGTGTATGCTTTACTGAACAGATTGGTCTTTAATCTAGTTTTGAATTGGGAGAGTGTGTATGAGCCTCGGACGTTATCAGGAAGGCTATTCCAGAGTTTAGGAGCTATAAATGAGAAGGCTTGACCTCCTTTACTCGACTTTGCTATTCTAGGTACTACCAGAAGCCCTAAGTTTTGAGACCTTAAAGAGTGAGTTGGATTGTAGCGAGACAGGAGGTTGGTTAAATAAACAGGAGCTAGATTATTTAAAGCTTTATATGTAAGAAGCAATATTTTAAATTCAATACGAAACTTAACAGGCAGCCAGTGTAAGGAGGATAAAATTGGTGTGATGTGATCAAATTTTCTAGACCTGGTAAGAACTCTGGCAGCTGCATTTTGTACTAATTTTAATTTTGTACAATTGTTAATAGAGGATGCTGGGCAGCCAGCAAACAGAGCATTGCAGTAGTCCAACCTAGAAGTCATAAAAGCATGGACTAGCTTTTCTGCATCTGAGATGGATAGCATACTTCGTAACTTAGCGATATTTCTCAGATGAAAGAAAGCAGTTTTTGTGACATGGGATATATGATTTTTAAAAGTTAAATTGCTGTCTAATATGACACCCAGATCTTTTATAGTAGAGCTAACGCTAACTTTGTATCCCTCTAATTGTAGGTCGAGTTGTGAGATCTGCTGTGTACAGGATTTAGGCCCAATAAGTAATAATTCTGTTTTGTCTGAGTTTAAGAGAAGATAATTGTTGGTCATCCAGTCTTTAACATCTTTAATACACTCAGTTAGCTTGGACAGATTAGACGTCTCGTCAGGTTTAGTAGAAATATATAATTGAGTATCATCTGCATAGCAGTGAAAGCTGATCCCATGTCTTCTAATAATGTCTCCCAGAGGTAGCATGTATATTGTAAACAGCAAAGGGCCTAAAACTAATCCTTGAGGCACCCCGTATTTTACTGGGCTGATTTGTGAAGGCTGTCCACTAATATTCACAAACTGGTAACGGTCAGATAAGTATGACTTAAACTATTGTAGGGCATGTCCCTGGACACCTGTAGACTTTAAGCGATTATTGAGGATACCATGGTCAATGGTTTCAAATGCCGCACTAAGATCGAGTAGAACTAATAGTGAGATGCACCCTTGGTCAGCAGCTAAGAGTAAATCATTGGTTATTTTCACTAATGCAGTTTCTGTACTGTGATGAGCTCTGAAACCTGACTGAAACACTCCAAAAACATTGTTGGTCTGCAGAAAGGAGCATAATTGAGCAGAAACAACTTTTTCTAGTATTTTAGATATAAATGGAAGGTTTGAAATAGGCCTATAATTAGCTAAGTTGCTGGGTTCCAGTTGTGGTTTCTTAATAATAGGTTTAATAACAGCTAACTTGTAAGGATTTGGAACATGGCCTAAAGATAAAGAAGAGTTGATAATGTTAAGAAGAGGTTCTCCTATAACAGGTAGCAATTCTTTCAGTAACTTTTTTGGAATTGGGTCCAATATACACGTAGCTGATTTAGAGCTATTTATAATTTTGTCTAGCTCTTCCTGTTCTATGATTTTAAAGCACTGTAGGTTATTTAGATTCAGAGACGTGTTTACTGGATCTGAAGTATAAGGCGGTGCAGAAAGTTGAATATCTCCTATTTTCTGTCTAAAGCCTTCTATTTTATCACTGAAAAAATTCATCAATTCATCACTACTAATTTGCGGTGTTTTGTTCCAAAGATGACCGATTATTTGTTAATTTAGCGATGGTGTTAAATAAGAATCTAGGATTGTTATGATTATTTTCTATCAGTTTGCTGAGGTGCTCAGCCCTGGCAGATTTTAAAGCCCTCCTATAGCTGGACATACTGTCTTTGTATGCAATTCTAAAGACTTCTAAATTAGTTTTTTTCCATTTACGTTCCAGGGCACGGGTTGCTGTTTTGAGAGCGCGGGTATGACTCTGAGCTCTTCCTGTTTTCACTGTGGTCCTTTAAAAGCGGATCCGCACATAAGCTGTGTTTTCAAATGTGGGTTTGCAAAGCACTGGGGATTTCACACGTGCTCCTGCCTTTTAACATTTAAAGATCTGTGTACTTCTGCACTCAAAGTCTGTTCACTGAATTTCTTGAAGATACTGTAAGAAGCTAAATTATCATATGCATTTGTTTATATGACAAAACATGTCTTTTTGACTTAAGAAGGTCCATACTGACTCCACAGGCAGATACTGATAAGATCAGGGCCTGGTGTGTGGACTTTGGGGGTTTTACGATGTGGTCACATGTTGATTGGTCAGTTTGAATGTCTCAGCATTTGGGCTTTAGTCACATGGTCAAGAAAGATACAAAATAGGTGGTAAAACGCTGCTCTGTCTCTTTACCTGGCCTGTCTTTTCCTGGTCTGCTTTACTGCTCTGGTCCTCTCCTCCTCTGGAGTCTATCTTCTCTGACTCTACTGCAATCAGGCTAACTTCTGGGCCTGCTCTCTTTGTCTCTCTCTCCCTCCCCCTGTGTCTCTTCTTCTACCTCTGGTAACTTTAATTTTACATTTAAGCTGGGTACAATTTATATCATATGCTTTATCATTTCATATTTGATCATTTTATACAGTTATTTTGTAATTAATTCAGTTGTAACCACAGAGGATTATGGTCATTAAATCATCTCATTTTCAAGTATTTGTGAATCACTTTTGATTTAACATCAACATTTAATTGTTCCATGTTGCAGTACAATACAATCACATAATATCAACGCTCTCACACATTTTAAGCTGCCCTTATTTCCGTTTTTTGGTATGAGATTGCAGAAGGATGGTTTGACTAGAATATACAGTTTTTTTACCATCATGCTGATAACTTTTTAGTCGCTCGGCAGAACTACAGTTCGAACCGCTGTGGTTAAAACCCATTCTTACAATAGTAATGCATTTTCTACATTAAAAAAAAACCGTCTTGTCGTCGAACCCAGTTGTAAGAGCAACAAATAATATCTTGACTTCTAGTTGATCATTTGGAAAAGTGGCAGAAGGTGGATTTTTCTGATGAATCATCTGTTGAACAGCATCCCAATCGTCACAAATACTGCAGAAAACCCACATGGATATATATATATATATATATATATATATATATATATATATATATATATATATATATATATATATATATATATATATATATATATATATATATTTGTAACATCTTCAGACAGTTGTATTTTGCATATTTTAACTGGCTGCATTTACATTATACACAACAATAAGATATAAAGTGGATGCAAAAGTAAACATTCACCTGAATATAGTGTCAGATTAGCAGACTGATTAATTCTCTCTCTGTATCCACTAGATGGCAGCACAGGACAGGTTTTGCAGTGCGACTCTTTCATTTTCTGTCCAACTATTAACATTAGACAGGCCAGATGCACCACAACATGACCTACTCTGTGAATACAAATCACCAGTAAATGACACCTTTAGTGCTTTTCTCAAGTTCCCACAACTCTGGGTTGCCAGATTTCAATCCTAAATCACCCTCATAAAATAAAGTATCTATCTATCTATCTATCTATCTATCTATCATCTATCTATCTATCTATCTATCTATTATCTATCTATCTATCTATCTATCTATATCTATCTATCTACTATCTATCTATCTATCTATCTATCTATCTATCAGAATAACCAGCCTATAGTTTAAAGGCAAACATATTAATTATTATTATTATATTAATATTAATTCAGTTTGGGAGTTTTATGCTTATTTTATAGTTCATGTTCATTTCACCTTGTGAACATCTAGTTCACATAAAGACTGAATACAAAATAAATGGTGTGTATTAATTTATTTGTACTTTTCTTTTTTTTTAATGTTACAGTTTTATACCAGGCTTCATAGCAAATTCATTAATCAGACTTTTGTACAGAGATTCATTATTGTCATGTTTGTTACAGATATTTTTATACAGTGTATCTGAACCTGACAGCAGTGAACATTTCCACTGCACAGGAATATGACTGAACTGTTTGACCGACTGCACAGAATCTAGATTTTCTTCATCCATATCAAAACAGACTGAATGAGGAGGAGCACGGCGCCGCTTTCACACTATCAGCATGCAGATCTGTCACGACAAACACCTCCTGATGTGTGTGTTTATCTGTGGATCAGTGTATGTGAGACTGACGGCATGAACAAACCCTGGGAAACACTAAATGAAACCCTTTCCCTCATAGTTGTGCTCAATTCAGTCATTCAGTGTCTGTAATTACATGCTGTATGAATACAAATTTACCATAAACATTATGGAAACAATTGTACATTTATCGACTCCATAAGAACGTGCAAAACTATATATTTTCATCTGTCTATTATCATTTTTTACATTTATTTGTTTTATTTTTATAGTGCTCACCATACATGAGTAAACCTCTCACATATCTCTCATTTAAATTTATATTTTCTATAGGATGCTTTACAATAATATATGTGTGCATATACATTAGATTAGTCACTACTGAAGCCAAATCTGGGGCTAATCTAACAAAATAACCTATGATAATGGTTCCAAATTCCAATATTAGCCCAAATGTATATGTTAGATGATCTGTAACACATATAATTTTCATAAATAATTCATTTAATAAATATTTAATAAATATTGGTTCAAATTCGCAAAATATATTGCACTTTACGGTTGTAAACCCCAATGTTTATGTTTTTGAAAAAGTGTCTGCTGCTTAGCATAGCTGTCTTTTTTTATTAAAATATATATATTAATTATATATTATAATTTCACAATGTTATATGTTGTTATATATAACTTTGTGAAATGTTACTGCAAATTTTAAATAGTTTATTTGAATATTCTGTTACATATAATACATTCGGGTGATGCAGAGTTTAATATTTAGCATTACTACTCCAATGTTTTTTAAACATCTTGATATGATGATTTGATGCTTAAAATGAAAAGAAAACAAACCAAAAAAATTAATACTAGTTAATGTTTTGACGATATCAGTCGGTCAGTTAGTCAGTTAGTCAGTCGACAGCGACCTCTGATGGATTTACGCAAGAAGAGCAGATGCGAATGGCACTCGCTAGAGAAGTTTAATATCTCAAAACGCATACACAACAGCCTCTGGCGGATTCCTGAAAACAAAAACAGCAAAAAAAATTAGCTCCTGGGACATATTATGCTCTCTTCAGAAATGTATATGGGTATATGGTGTATATTATGCCTATTTATTAAGAAATTATTCTGCCTCTGGAAAAGCTCAGATGACGGTGTCAAGGTTTTGGAAGTTTCTGATTGGCTAATTGACAACATTTGAGTTAATTGGAGGCACAATTGTAAAATAGTATTTAAGGAAAACCTCAAACACACTGCTTTCGTTTGGGACAACATGGGAAAATCAACAAGCCAGAATCAACAAAATAGCCAGATTATAATTTGCAAAATTACACTGGGAAAAAGAATAATTTTTGGAGACATGTCCTGTGGTCTGATGGAACTAAGATTGAACTGTTTGGCCATAATGGCTAGTGTTACATTTGGAGGACGAAGGGGAAAGCTTACAAGCCTAGGAACCATCCCAACTGAAGTATGGGGGCGGCAGCATCATGTTGTTGGCCTGTTTTGCTGCAGGTGGGACTGGTCCACTTCACAGCATAGAAGCATCATGAAGAAAGAACATTATGTAGAAATACTGAAGCAACATCTCACGACATCAGCCAGGAAATTAAAACTTGGCCACAAATGGGTCTTCTAAACAGACCATGACCCTAAGCATACTCCCGAATTAGCTAAAATGTGCTTTACGGACAACAGAGTGAATGTTTTGGAGTGGCCATCACAAAGCCCTGATCTCAATCCAATAGAAAATTTGTGGGCAGAGTTGAAAAAGCTTGTGTGAGCAAGACAGCCTCAAAATCTGACTCGGTTAAACCAATTCTGTCACAGGAATGGGGCGAAATTCCTGCAAACTATTGTGAGAAGCTTGTGGAAGGATACCCAAAACATTTGACCAAAGTTATACAGTTTAAAAGCAAAGCTAAAATAAAACACTAAGGAAATGTGTGTAAACTTTTGACTGTCTAGAAATTAATAAAGAAATCTCAAAAAAAAAATGTAAACAAAAAATAAGATTCTTTAATCATTTAGGTAATCCTAACAGACCTAAAGTAGTAAATGTTTAGTATGATTTACCATCAGACATTTTTTTTAAATGGTTATGGTTCCTTTTTTTTAGAGTGTATGTAAACTTCTGGTTTCAACTGTATGAACATACAGCACAGTGAATATAAAGCTGCCTTGTGTTCGTTCTCTAGACAGGTCTGAAAGACGCAAACAGTCATTTCTCCCACAATGTTTCCACAGGCATATCATCTTAACACAGCTAACCCGGTAACCCATTACAAGAACGCAGTGTGCACAGCTGCTATGAGTAACCTTAAACCACTTAATGTAGAAAAACTTAAAAAAATGTGATTCATAGTGTTGTTTCAGATGCAGATGGAGCAGCGAATGGGAGCCACTATTGCTAAACACTCATAAAAAGCAGCTCGATGTAAATGAGGTTTGAGGCCCTTCTCAAACACAACGTCTAGCACTGCTATTTTATTCGTGAGGCAATATAAATTCCCAGCCGGCAATATAAGTGCCAGGGTGGGCTGTGTGCATTTCACTTATATGGTGCACTTATGAGAGCCAAATCTCAGAAAACGTTCTCCTAAATACAGTAAAACCTCTTAAAACCTACTTGTCAAGATGGTCCTCATTAGAGGGGGGAAAAAAAGTTTATAAATGGGCCAAATAATGTTTTAAATGCAATCTGAAAGTGTCTAAAAGGGTGTTGGTTACATTAGTAAGAGATATTAGAGTATTTTGGCTGCACCATTTCTGAGATATTTTAGTTTTAACAAACATTTAAGAATTTAAGGGAGAATAATCCACACCACAATTATGTCAATAAGTTATTAAAGTCAATGTTACATTTTACAATAAGTTTACTAACATGAACTAATTATTAACAATAATTGTACAGCATTTATGAATCATAGTTGACCATTTACTAATGCAGTATTAACATCCAAATTCATGCTTGTTAGCATTAGTTAACGCACCGTGAGTTAACAAACTAACAATGAACAAGTATTTTCATTAACATTATCTATGCCGCCCTTAGTCACAACGCGAAGGCTGAGGTTCCTTTTTCACAGATGTTTAATGCACTTATCGACACAGATGCCGACATCAACACCGTAGAACTGTATAAATGATTATAATAACAACATCAGATACATTCACATACATAAGGATTAAGCATACAACTTTAAAATAATTAATGAACAAAAATACATTCACATACCACTTTGCCTGCTTGTAAACTAAGAGAGGAAGGATACATCCTTCGAATTCTTGATTATAGCACTTATAACTTACAAAAGAAACGTCCTTAAATCTTGCCGTTACTTTCCTCTTTCACACTTTCATGCAGTGCCAAACCCGGAAGTAGTATTTTAGCTGGGCAAGATGGGAATGAAATAAAAAATGTCCAAAACCGTCAGAAAGAATAACTTGCTCAAATAAACCATAGATCGGTAAATAAGTCAACAATAAGCATTTTTAAATTATCAAAATCGAAAAGTATACATATTAAACTAATCACAAGTTATTGAAGAAAACACGTTTAAAGTACACTAGCGCCATCTAGTGGAAACAAAATACCACTGCTTTATGACAGCAGTTACATTATCTAACATGACCAAATACTGCAATAAACGTATTGTTCATTGTCTGTTCAAGTTAAAAGTGTGGTCCACTACGATATCATATTTTAAACTTTAGTTGATGTGTAATGTAGCAGTGTGAACATAAACAATATCTCTGAGTGCAGATGATCAATGCAAAGGGAGACATCGGCTTTTAGAGTTTAGCAAAGCCCACAGCAAACAAAGTTTGGGGACTACAAAAAAATACATCCGGGGTAGTGAGATCACAAGGGCTTCCAGTTACACGCATTCATCATGTGCATACATCCTGCGCAGCTAAGGGGCGTGGCTAGAGGCGCTATAATGTTATAGCAGAGAAAGCTAAAATGCCGTCCAAATGCTGCTACTTCCACAGAGCTTCTTCTGTTTCTGTATTTAGGCTTTCAAAGGACACGACACTAAGACAGTAGTGCTCACAGTTTAATTTTAATTATGTTCCAGAGAATTATAAAAAAGATAGCTCTAGCATTTGACAAAGGAGAACTTCCAGAATCTCTCCCAGTTCAGTGCTGAATTCGGCTAAAACTCCCCCAACCAACGAGGCAATTTTTATTTGTTAAAATTGATTGATTACATGTACAGTTTTTAGCGTTAACGATATATTGTAGCGAGGACGTAAACAAGGATGTAAACAAAGGGAAATGCTGTTTGGCACCGCTAGCTACAAATTCATATTCATCAGTCAAACCGCTGTAAACTCTTCAGCAGACATGCATGACGTGCAAACTAGGTCCGCAATTTCTACATCTAACCAAGACCCCATTTGGACATCAATATGTATCATAAGATGATAAATGGAAAAGCATACAAAGGAGTAACACATTTCCAATTCAATCCTGCTGCTGAGACAATCAAATGGTCTTAAACCGAACGCCAGCTTCTGAAATGAGACTACAGTTACGCACAGAGCATATAAGTAGTGTAAAATGATGTCTAAAATCAGTTCAGGATCGACGGAGAAAAGACATCCACAACAACCACATTTGGCCTTCAATTAGATCTAATACCTTCAGGGAACCAAAATTGGACGTTCAAAAATGATGTGCAATAGACGCCATTTAGATGTGTTTTTGCGAAGTGGGAAACATTGAATTGAATAAGACCATTAGCTTTTCACTTAAAATGACCTACGGGTTTCGATCAATTTCCTATTTAAAGCTTGACTATTCTGTAGTTACATTCCTTAATTAATATACCAAAACGAGAGTTCCTTGTTGGCCTAGAAAATAGCACCTTTTCATTTTCTTGATCTCAGTACACAATGTAACTACAGAAGAGTTAAGCTTTAAATAGGAAAACTATCAAAGTTTGGTAATTTTTGAGTGCGATGCTAATGGTCTAATCTGATTCAGTTCTTTATGCTAAGCTAAGCTAAAACTCTAGAGAAGCAGTAAAATGAGCCAATTTCCAAAAAAAGTATAATGTTCCTCAAAGTTTATTTATCATCTAAAGTTTATAAACTACGAAACTGGTTGTACACTGTTGTACAACAATGTACAGTAGACAATGTCAACATTATTGAAGTGTAGTTCTTGACATTGGGGATTTGTTCAACTGACTAACCCTTAGCAAACAGCACTAATTAGCAATAATTAGGAATGCAGTACTCTCACTGTTCTCTTTACTCTCATCAAGGGCAAATCAGTTTCATGCCCAGACTAATAAAGTCCTGCTCCTTCATGACAGACTGTGGTCTTCAAGAAACACACAGGTCAGATTTCAGAACGTTTGAAGTCTTTTATAGGGGATAAATCACAGGTTCAGGCAGATTCATTCAGTGTATTTTGGAGCAGCCGGGTATATTGCAGTGTTTTTACAGCATCCGTTCGTGTACGTGTCTGTGTTTATCTTTCGCTTGGATGTTTTCTGACAGCTCTCAGCTGAAACCACAGATTTCTGAAAATATTTACATAATATTAATATATCTGATCTTTTCTCCAACATTCTCTAGCTATAAGAGCAAATGATCAGTCTGCAGATAGTTAGTCATTGTTTCAGCATCTGGGAACTTAAACCAGCACAGCGGCTGCTTTTGGTGGCTTTCGGTTTGGAAAGAGTTGGGAATGCTAAAATATTTTGATCATACAAATAATCATTGCAACACTTATACACTCATACATCTGATAGGTAACAGTAATGCACTAGAGTTGGATTACTAACCAACAACGATGGTTAGGCTTGTCACGATATCTACTTTCTTTTGTACTGTATATTGCACCAAAATATATTGCAATAAACAATATTATGGTCATTTTAAAGCCATTTTATGCCACTCGTTTTATATATAACGCCAGAATGACGATAAAATAGCATCATAATGCAAGTGCACTCTTCCAAAGAACACATCATATGTTATTCTTCAGAATATTTCATTTAATTATAGTCATTTTAATTAATCAATTAATAATCAGGCATTGGAATCAGAATGTAAAACGTATATACAAACAAGTGTGTATAACAAAAAAGCGCAAGGTAAAAAGTAACAGAGGCTGCGATATCTGCTACCAGATCTATTTTCAGTTGTCAGACACCCACATGAAAATATACTACAGTCATTTCTAGTAAATACTATAGTGATCTTTTAACCGTACTGGCAATAACACCTCCAATAGGTTTCGCCTCCATTTTGATTTTGTCACAGTCCCAAAATACATGCATCACTGTGCCAATGTCTACCTTACATTTGAAACATAACTGAGAACAATTGTGGAATATTCTATGAAGGCGAACTGGAGTTAGATAAATGCAGTGAGTACATTTATAATTATATTCATGAACTGAAATTGAAGTACTTTTGGGATATATATTTGAGCAGGCAGAATACTAAATCACAAAAAATAGACCCCAAATCATTTTCCCATATTACCCGTAAAGAATCAAAGGCTGAAGGACCAGTGGTTTCATCATTTTTAATAGTGTTTTAGTAAATATTGACTTGAATAGTTTTTGAACCATCAGCGGCTTTTCAGTGCCACACAGTGGTCACATATACTCATTACACCCTTAAACTACGATGATGATGATCACCAAATGTATTATTATTATTATTATTATTATTATTATTATTATTATTGTAACATTTACTTTACCAGGAAAGACACATTGAGATTAAAAATCTCTTTTACAAGAGCGTCCTGGCCAAGATTGGGCAGTATACATGTCACATGGGTCTAACAAACAACAAACAAAAACAATTGACAGTTAACATGAATCACATTGATAAACGATTCAAAACATCTACAAGCCCGTGTTTCAACTTCTAAACCATTCAACTCTGAGAAATCAACTCTTTAAACTGCAAATTTGTTTGTAGATTATGTATACTTACAGGTAGGGCTGCACGATACTGGAGAAATATGCAATATATGACATGCGATGTTGTTGACAACAGTGTTAACAATATATTACACTCCCATATTATACTATTTTTATTAGCTATGTTCTTAAATCATTTATTTGTTTAATTATTCTAATTAATAATTCTAATTCAAACTACAAAATGTGTCAAGGTGCAAACATTTAGTCTTTAAAACACTAACAATGAGTAAAAACCTGGGCAGATATAAATATTTATTTTCAGCTCTGGGTTCACCATTGGGCTGCTTCAACCAATAGCAGAAGAGCAACGGTGGGGATACAGACAGCAAGGCTCCATCTGATAGGTCAATTTAGATAAAATATCCAATGCATATAATATATAAATTTTTTATCACGGATGTAACATATACTATTATTGTGATGAGGATAATATTGTGATTATTGTGCAGCCTTATACAGTACGGTTAATCTGACCTCAGTACTTTGTTTTTACTTTAGTTATGCATAAAGGATTTAACTGGATGGATGCTAAAAGACTTCATTGGTCATAATTCCACTTCAGTCTGATTCGCGAGAAGATTAAAGGAGCAAGATTTTCAAGCATGTGTTTTGGTGTGTTTCTGACAGACTGGTGCATTTACTACTCACTAAAAGCTTCTTTATCAGCATCCAGAAGAGAAACTCTGATAACCTTCTTAGATCACAGGCGCCAGGACACATTCAGACACCAGTTAAAGTCAAACCACAGTCAACAGTTAAACTTGAACTCATATCATAATGACTACACTGTAAAAAGAAAAACTAAAAGTTTTCCTGCCTTAATTTTTTTAGTTGAATCAATGAACACTTCTGGTAATCAGAAGTTAACTTAAATCAGTGAGACTGACTAATATTACACTTTGTTTCTAGCTATAAATGGATTTGAAACCCGATTAGCTTATTACATTAAGTCAAAGTAACATAAACATTAGTTGTCATGATTTTTTTTGTTATAGATTGTTTTACTGTGTATTTTGAAAACTTGATACTCGATTAATGCATATAAGCAAACTAAGAAAAAATGATAACTCAAATAAAGGGCTAAGAGCACCAAATTAAATTTAAAATGATTTCCGTTGATGTAAAATAAATGTCTAGTATTTTAAACTGTTTGTTTTAACTATAAATTATTTCAGTAAATGATATTATATTCATTTAAAACATTTCTGTTGCTGCTTATTTAGACATGACCCTTATTAATGAACTAAATCAGTAATAATGGTGTCAAAATTAGTTTCAAAATAATTAATAGCAATTAATGAATTATTTATTAAATGCTTTACATATTATATTATATTATATTATATTATATTATATTATATATATTATATTATTTATATTATATTATTATATTATAATATTGAATTATATTGTATTATATTATATTATATTGAATTATATTGTATTATATTATATTGAATTATATTGTATATATTATATTATATTGAATTATATTGTATTATATTATATATATTGAATTATATTGTATTATATTATATTATATTATATTATATTATATTATATTATATTATATTATATTATATTATATTGAATTATATTATATTATATTATATTATATTGAATTATATTGAATTATATTATATTATTTTATATTATTTATATTATATTATATTGAATTATATATATTATATTATATTATATTGAATTATATTATATTATATTGAATTATATTGAATTATATATATTATATTGAAAATTATATATATTTAATTATATTATATATATTATATTATATTATATTATATTATTTATATTATATTACATTTATTATATTATATTGAATTATATCAAAACATTTCTGTTACTTCTTATTTGAACATGACCTTTATTAATTTACTAATTCAGTGAAAATGGTGCCAAAATTAGTTCAAAATAATTAATACAATTAATAATTATTTATTAAATGCTTTACAAATTATATTCTATTATTAAATGCTTTACAAATTTATTAAATGATATTATTATTTATTAATTACTTTACAAATTACATTATATTATATTAATTCAAAACAGTTTTGTTGCTGCTTATTTGAAAATGACCCTTATTAATTAACTTATTCAGTAATAATGGTGCCAAAATTAGTATAAAATAATTAATAAAATGAATGAATTATTTATAAAAAGCTTTACAAATATATTATATTATTAAATGCTTCACACATGTAATAAATGCTATTATCATTTATTAAATGCTTTATAAATTATATTATTTTCAAAACATTTTTGTTGCTGCTTATTTGGACATGACCCTTTATTAATGAACTAATTCATTAGTTTAAAATAATTAATAACAATAAATAAATATTTATTCAAGGTTTTTACAAATTATTTATAAACTTACATTTTTAAAAAAAATTATTTACAACTTTTCTTTTACATAATAATTAATAATAAATTAAATAATAATAATAATTAATAATAATAATAAATTTATTGTATTTATCTTGATTCCAACGTATCTGTTTAACCTAAAAGCATCTAACTCAAATACACAGTAATAACTCCAGCAAAACTATGTAAAATGACTAGTAATTAAAAAAATAAACTCATAAAATAATAAACTGATTCTAGAAATATTGTATAAAATATAATCTCCTATAAAAGAGAATATATCTCCGATGCAGTGTCTGTGCTTTACTTATTCTCAGGATGTCATAAAGAGGTGAAAGGCTGCGAGAACATGGGCTTCAAGCTGCTGGCAATTTTGTAACAATGTTTTCACCTAGTTATTCTGGCGGTCCTGCCAACCTTTCCCAGAATCTCATTTGAGTTATGAGCTTCCCCTGAGCCTGTTAAATGACTTCAAAATCTCCTGCCCAGAAAACAACAGAGACCGAGAGGCCAAATCAAACAGCTAACCTGAGTCCAGGCCAATATACTGCACACAGGAAATATACAAGCTCTTGATTACAAATACTTATTAATAATAATAATAATAATAATAATATATAATAATAATAATAATAATAATAATAATAATAATAATAATAATAATAATAATAATAATAACAAAACAATAATAATAATAAAATATTAATAATAATAATAATAATAAAAACAACAACAACAACAACAACAACAACAACAACAATAATAATAATAATAATAAAACAATAATAATAATATTAATAATATTAATATAAAAATAATAATAATAAAACAACCAACAACAACAATAATAATAATAAAAATAATAACAACAACAATAATAACAACAATAATAACAACAACAAAAACAATATTGCTATTAATCAAAATATTCCACAATTAATCAATATTAATTATGGCTGAGAAATTACCCCAAAGAGAATTTATATATCTAAAATAGCTAATATTTAACCCAAATATAAAGGTTTAATACAAAATACTTAACAATAAACAATATAAAAAAAATATATATCTGTATTGCATAATTACAAATAAATAAATATTTAATGCAACGACAACCAACTCCAATTTGTCTTTGCATTTTAGATATAAATACAGTTTTCATTTAAATGTCCTGTTGTACGCTTAAACATTTGTTGGTTGTTTTGTAAATTTTTTATTTTTTATAATTTTAAAGTTTCTTTGAATGTTGTCTGTTTTTATTATTATTTTCTATTTTGCTCTTTTATTTGATATATTAATATATGAGCACTTGTGGCTAAGAAGATTTTCTAAATTCATTCCTTCTATATTCTATTTTGTTCTCTGTTCTTTTGGATTCCACTCTCTGTTCGGTGTATTCATATTCTACTGGGTCATATTATATCTATATTCTACTCTATTATAATCTATTATGTTCTATAATATTCTGTTTTTGTTCTTATACTGTTGTATTATATTCTATTCCTTCTATATTCTATTGTAGTCTATAGTCTATTATGTAGCATTATTTTCTAAATTCTATTTTGGTCTGTTCTATTGTATTCTAACTCTATTCCTTTATATTCTATTTTGTTCTCTGTTCTTTTGGATTCCGCTCTATGTTCTGTTCTACTTTATATTCCATTCCATATTCTACTAGGTCATTTTATATTCTATATTCTACTCTATTATAATCTATTATGTTCTATAATTATTCTATGTTTTTGTTCTATACTGTTGTATATAGTTCTATTCCTTCTATATTCTATTGTAGTCTATAGTCTATTATGTAGCATTATTTCTAAATTCTATCTGTTTCTATTGTATTCTATTCTATTCCTTCTATATTTTATTTTGTTCTCTGTTCTTTTGGATTCCGCTCTATGTTCTGTTCTGTTGTATTCTATATTTCAATATTCTACCGGGTTATATTATATTTTATATTCTACTCTATTATTTTCTATTATATTGCATTCTATTCTATTTCCGTTCTATCCTTTTCTACATTTTATTCTTTTATGCTATATTCTATTCTACTATCTTGTATTCTATTCTATTCTATTCTATTCTATTCTATTCTATTCTATTCTATTCTATTCTATTCTAATGTTTTCTATTGTTTATTCTATTCTATTTCTTTAAATTAAAAAGCTGATATGCTGCTTGTCTAGATTTGACTTGTGACAAACAAATGAACCCCAAGAGCTTTATGGACTGCAGTAATGAAGTCACAAACCTTACAAACACAATCCAATATAAACTGACAATCATGAGCCTGATCAGAGTCACACGAGTGAACTGCAGTCATCAAGTGACAAATCAGCTGAAAGCCTCTGTAATGTGGAGCATGTGCAAACTGTTTATGATGGATAGCCATTAATATTATACGAGGCACATTACTGTACAGACTATCGCTCTGAATGTTTTACAGTGGCTGCCGGCTGATAGCATTAAATGAGGTATTAAAAGACTCATTTGTCACATGGTCATATATAACACTGTTATGTTCTCTGCTCTCGAATCAACAGAGATGATGACTATAAAGTCTCGTCCGCCAGCTGCTTTCGTGTATATTTGCAGATGTGCTGTACACCTTGTGTCCTTTATTATATCTAATATCCATCAGCTCATGAACATTTATTTCAGTTTCTGAGCATGACCCTACATCACACGTCCAGTAAATAACAAAAATAAGTCACTTTGTTTTTTTTTTTACCTATCATATTTAAATACTCTACATTAAAAAGTCTTTTTGAGCAATCTAAAATGTTTCCTTCTGTGAGAGGCTAGAAAATAATGTTTTTTTGGAATATTTTTATCCTTTAATTCTCTTTCATTTGTAAAGATATTGCGTATTACTGTACATCCTGTGTGTATTAAGCAATGCTTAAGTGAGGAGCACAACTAATGCGCTGTGGTGTTGGACTATAGACCTGATTTGATAGCAAAATAGCAAAATAGCAATGCGCCAGCAATGCACCTCAACACGCCTCCTTTTTTAGACCAAAACGCCTATGGGCGCACATATGAGCGCAAATGCATTTGCTATTTTAACAGCGTTAATATATATAAGTATATATTATATATATATATATACTATATATATATATTATTATATATATATATATATATATATATATATATATATATATATATATCCACAGTCCACATGTCCACAGTCATATTGGGGTGATATAAAGCCAATAAACCTCTTTTTTTTTTTAAATTTCCTGATATCAAAATAAGATCCAATCCCTTCCATTTTGAAGCCGACCACAACGTGACATGGGAGTGTGGTTTTCCCACTCACTGAATTGATTGACAGCCGTGTATTAACCATGTCTCCGTAGTAAACGCGTATAATCATATCAACAAGACAGGACATGCATAATGCAACCGGGATTTAAAGATCTGTTCAGCTCTCTGTGATCATCAGCCATCATCAAATGTATATATATAATATATTATACTACACACAGTTTCTGTTTAGACAGCTTATAAAAAGATGATTTTCATCATAGGTGCCCTTTAATGGTTAATAAACTATTGTTAAATTATTATAAGCAACGTTTACATTAGTTATTTGTATAACTAATAAAATACTTTTTTTTTTTGTCTGTAAAACAGGGACTTATCACTTTTATAAGGAGTTTAAACACAGTTGTGTGGCTAATAATTCTGACTTCAACTGTATATATTGCGAACACGATTTTCGAAAGTATTACATCACCCTGTAAACGTTGATGAGTCTCCCCATTCAGTTTGATAGAACGCTTGGACCCGGAAGCCACTTTGCGTGACTTCACACTTAACAAGCGGCTGTTGACGCATAGACATTTGTAGCTCCGCCCTCTTTTGAAAAGATCTCATTTGCATTTAAAGCAACAGTTAGATTTTAATCGCCTACTACACAGTAGGTACTGCATTTGAATTTAAATGTACTACTCGACCATTAGTAAAAGTATGAACGCGAGTGGTATAAATGTAAAGTCTAATGTACTACATCTGCCGTTTTGTCATGATCAAGTGACCTACTCTCGTGAGTTGCATCACATAACTCCCATTTATGAATTCTTTCACAGTGCATCATGGGATAGCATAGCGTGCATAGGATGCACACTTCAGAATCTCACCGGTAGTAGTATGTCATCCGGGTACTTCTCACTTAATGTTTTTTTTTAAATCTATGAATTCGGACATACTACTCGGCTCGCATACTGTTTTTAGCGCACTATATAGTTTGAAAGTCTGTAATTTCAGATGCAGCCCAAATATCGATTCTAAATGAGAAAAATGCATTTCATAGGGCATTGAAATAATGTTACAATTAAATAATTAATTACAAGCATCAGTGTGGGAAAGTTGCTGTAGATGAACAGTTGAAGTCAGAATTATTAGCCCCACTTTGAATTTTTTTAATTTTTTTAAATATTTCCCAAATTATGTTGAACAGAGCAAGGAAATTTTCACCATATGTCTGATAATAATTGTTCTTCTGGAGAAAGTCTATTTATTTTATTTCGGCTAGAATAAAAGCAGTTTAGAATTTTTAAATTGCATTTTAAGGTCAAAATTATTAGCCCCTTTAAGCTATATATTTTTTCGATAGTCAACAGAACAAACCATCATTTTACAATAACTTGCCTAATTATCCTAACCTGCCTAGTTAACCTAATTAACCTAGTTAAGCCTTTAAATGTCACTTTAAGCTGTATAGAAGTGTCTTGAAAAATATCTAGTCAATATTATTTACTGTCATCATGACAAAGATAAATAAATCAGTTATTAGAAATGAGTCATTAAACTATTATGTTTAGAAATGTGTTGAAAAAAAAAATCTGCTCTCTGTTAAACAGAAATTGGGGAAAAAATAAACAGGGGGGCTATAATTTTGACTTCAACTGTAACAATTATTTGGCAACCATTTTACCTCTGTAATGAACCAAATTAAACCAAATACCCATTTATGATCAGAATAATGTGAACTAATAAGTCATAGCTCAATAATAATAAAAATAATCATAATAGCAATAATTAAATTTATTAGTAGTAAAAACTATATAATAATAATCAACTTTGATGAGGAAACGCAATTTTTACCCTGTCAGAAGTCATGACAGAAAATGTTTAAAGTGCTTTGAATTGCAATTTTTAATTAGATGTTTGGACGTAATCTTAACTACACATGAAGAGAGGGTTGGGACACAGTAGCTCCTCCCGTTAAAAAAAACGACCAGTAGTGTTTGTTTTTATCACAGCTCTGCCAGTGAGAGTGGTTGAGCTCGAACGCATCAATGAAAAGCAAATGAAAAGCGTCTGAAGTGGGCGGGGACACTAGAGAGCATATGATTGGTCAGAAGATTTGATGAGAAACTGAAGTATGAGGTCAAATAAAAAAAATAAGCGTAAGTAACAAGCTGCCAGCTTTACGTATTTATATTAGCTTTACATTTTCTAAACGCAAATTTTGTCGCTGTTTTGGAGCACACTAGCTTGTAGACATCCTTAAAACTAGCAAACTAAAGCTTACATCTACATTTTTTTAATTTAATTTCATGGGACCTTTAGGTAAGTGGTTAGTGGTCTCAGTATCAGGACTCTCCAAAGTTAACATGCTCTCCTGTTTACAGAACTCAAACGTCAGCTCTTTACTGACGCACTTTTTAATGATCCCCTTTAATTTCTCACTCTGCAGTTTTTTCTTCCTTCATCTCAGGTTTCCTGTTGAGGACGCAGTGCTGTGACAGTCAGACTGACAGCTCATTAACAGCTCATTATTACTGCGTGCTTCCACAGGAACACTGATGAATGAAGGAGAACGTCTATTGAAGAGTCCTTCAGGTTCAGCTGGATTTTCAGTTCAAGGTCCTACACTGAAAGAAGAAAAAAAAAACTTTAAAAAACGCAATAGCTGCAATGTTTAGTAAATATTTAAAAGATTAAAAGGAAAAAAAAATCCTTTGATTGTTTGTTTATTCTGTATATTTATATTTATATTTTTCAGAAAATCAGATTTTTTTTTATTTTGCTTCTCGGAAAGATGTATTATGGTTTGAGAATCTTTAGATGTCTTACTAAAAACAAGCCCAAAATAAAATAAAATAAAATAAAATAAAATAAAATAAAATAAAATAAAATAAAATAAAATAAAATAAATAAAATAAAATAAAATAAAATAAAATAAAATAAAATAAATAAATAAAATAAAATAAAATAAAATAAAATAAATATATAAAAATAAAACAAATAATAAAATAAAAAATTAAAATAAAAATATAAAATATAAAATAAACTGAAATAAAATATAAAATAAAATATAAAATATAAAATAAAATATAAAATAAACTGAAATAAAATATAAAATAAAATATAAAATAAACTGAAATAAAATATAAAATAAAATATAAATAAAATATAAAATAAAATATAAAATAAACTGAAATGAAATATAAAATTATAAAAAAATTAATTAAATTAAAATTAAAATATAAAATAAAATTATTCAATTAAAAATTACATTATATAAAAATAATACAAATAAATAAATAATATTTAAACGTTTGTTTTCTATCTATCTATCTATCTATCTATCTATCTATCTATCTATCTATCTATCTATCTATCTATCTATCTATCTATCTATCTATCTATCAAAACAGATGCAAGATAATAAAGCTTGTTATACTTATGTAAAAATGCATATATACATGCTGAATTAGTTTACTAGAAAATGAATTGTGATTCATTTTGCGCTTTTTTTTTTTTGATGTCTCAAGTAATTTTGCTTTTATTGTATATTTTTGCAGTGGATATGTCCCTACTAGAAGTGCCTCTATTTTTTATGCACAAAACTTCAAAACAAATATGACAGGACTATACCGCTGATATGTGTTCAAATATCAGATCCTGAAATACTGTTTGTACAGAATAAAAACCAATGGCTATTGTCCCCACAATTCACAAAAACAAACCTGTGTGTGTTTGTGTAGAATCTGAACATGTATAGGCAGTTATTAAAACTCTCCCTGGGCAAAAATGCAGCAGAGCATATAAAAGGATTATGTGTCAGTGTTAATTATGAGAGATTAAACATGTTTTTGTGCACATTGTTATTTGTTTCTAAGCGCTGCCGGCAGAGTTGAGTTCAGAGTAGATCTTAAAAAGCCGATGTAAAAAATATGACTAATAAAGACTTCAACACTTTCAGAACAATTGCAGGAATTAAATGCTTGATTTACCATCACCGCCTGACAGAAAACTTGTGCACTGCCAACAAAACCTTAATATTTAAAATTAGACCTATAATGTTGGTGTGTTTGTAATACAAATTATGAATACATCCAAACGCACCCGAGAGGTTTAAATGTCAAGACTAACAAAATTCCTATTTAATTATAGTGGAGTATCTTCAAAGCAAAATTCAAAATTGTAATACACATTTAGTTTCTTGCCTATAAAACATTTTTAAGCTGCATTGATAAGTTTGGAAAATTATTATTATTATTATTATTATTATTATTAGTAGTAGTATTATTATTAGTAGTAGTAGTAGTAGTAAGTACCATTAATATTCAAATTCATCTGTATTCGCAATGAGCAAAAAGTAGCAATGAACAATATAAGTAAAAAGTAGCAATTAACACTACTAATAAAGTGAAACCTGAATCAGTTTTTTTTTAAATAAACTAATATGTTTTAAATAATTTTACATAAATAAATAAATACGATAGGTAAATAAGATAGATAAATAAATAAATGAATAAATAAATGAATAAATAAATAAATAAATAAATAAATAAATAAATAAAAATAAAAAAATAAATAAATAAATAAATACGATAGATAAATAAATAAAGATATATAAATAAGTAAAGATGAATGAATGCATGAATGAATGAATGAATGAATGAATGAATGAATGAAAGAATAAATCAATAAAAGAATAAATAAATATGGATGGATGGATGGATGGATATAGATAGATAGATAAAAAATAAATAAATAAGATGAATAAATAAATAAGATAGGTAGATAGATAAATAAAGATAGACAAACAAATTAATTAATACATAAATATATTAATAAGATAAATAAATAAATAAGGTAAAAAAATAAAGATAAATAAATAAATAAATAAATAAAGATAGATAAATAAATAAGAAGAATAAATAAATAAGATAGATAGGTAGATAAATAAATAAATAGATAAAGGATAGATAGATAAATAAATAAATAAAAAACATAAATAAGATAAATGAATAAACAAATAAAGATGAATAAATAAAAAAATGAATAAATAAATTCATTAATTAATTAATAAAAATATAAATAAATAAATAAAATAGATAGACGGACAGACAGACAGATTTAGCTTACCCAATTCACATATCCCACATGTTTTTTGGTATTATTATTATTATTATTATTATTATTATTATTATTATTATTATTAATACCATTAATATGTTTTATTTAATTCATTTTATTACTATTAATAATAATAACATGAATGTTACTAATAATATGTATTTGTTTATTATTGTTTATCATATTATTATAATTATTATAATTAATAATAATAATAATAATACCATTAAAATAATACCATTAATAAAAATATTTATATTTAATTTATTATTAACAATAATAATAATAATACTAATACTACTACTAATAATAATAATAATAATAATACTAATAATAATAACAACAACAACAACAACAATAATAAAACCATTAAATATACCATTAATTAAAAAAACTTATATTTAATTTAATAATAATAATAATATAAATAAAAAAATTATAATAATCAGGTTTACACAAGTGATTTGTCATTAACCACTTTTTAAAAAGATTTTCAAAAGCATAATACATAGAATATTGCTGCCTTTTTGACAGGAGTAAACTATTTCAATTAAAAACATATTCCAATAAGAGAGATCTGGTATTTGTTGCAAAAAGAAAAAGAAAAGAGAGAGAGTAGCAATATTTCCTTCAGCAGGTTAAAATGTCCTCCTGGAGCAGTGGGTTTTGTGGTAATGATGATGAATGGCAGTGTGAGCAGATTACTGAAACAGTGAAATGTGTCCAGCAGGCTGCACACACGGCATAACAGCTTCTCCAAACCAACACACTGAGAGCGTGTGTGAATTTACTGTCTAATACACCGAACGCCACATTTAAACAAGCTTTCCTTTCTCTGCTGCTGATGCTTGTCTTTCACTTTCAGCCTCAGCCAAACGCTTCTCTAATAGCAGCCATCTCACAATGTGCTTCACATCAAGCGTGAAAATAAAACACACAGCTTCCTTTCTGATACAATCAATCTCTTGTTGAACGCTTTTTCAGTACGAGTTGCAGACCTTTCACTACACATGGAGGAAAAATGGCTGTGCGATATATGACGTGCAGCTAACATTCTGCAAATGGGCTTACAGTCGAAAAATAAGGACGTTTGTTTCAAATCTGCTCATTATTCGAGTCCCAGCTGGGTCAGCTGGCATTTCTGTGTGGAGTTTGCATGTTCCCGTGTTGGCGTGGGTTTCCTCCGGGTGCTCCGGTTTCTCCCACAAGTCCAAAGACATGTGGTATAGATGAATTGGGAAAGCTACATTGTCCGTAGTGTATGTGTGTGAATGAGAATGTATGGGTGTTTCCCAGTGATGGGTCGCTGCTGGAAGGGCATCCATTGCGGCGACCGCTGATTAATAAAGGGACTAAGTCAAAAAGAAAATGAATTCGATGAATGATTCGAGTGCCAGCTGGGCTAGTTGGCATTTCTGTGTGGAGTTTGCATGTTCGTCCCGTGTTGGTGTGGGTTTCCTCTGGGTGCTCCGGTTTCCCCCACAGTCCAAACACATGCAGTACAGCCCACATAGCAACATTTCTGTGGCCCAGATCTGGTCAAAACAATCAGTTTTTGCTTGGCCCACATGCGCAGTAAATTGCGGTACATGACGTGACCAAGTCTGGCTTCCATACAAGGGCCAAACATGGACCATATCTGGGCCAAGTCTCAGCCAAGTTAACAACCCATAACTGGGCATGAACTGGGCCAGATACTGTATGTTGGTGTGCCACAACTGCAATGAATTTGATAAACCCATGAAGCATTTCGCTTTAGGCGACCTGATTGGTAGAATTTTTTCTTACCTCAAAAATAATTTAAATATATTTTAAATGTGGGTCATGATACAGCAAACTTGGCCCATATATACAGTTGAAGTCAGAATTGTTAGCCTCCCTGAATTATTAGACTCTCTGTTTATTTTTTTCCCCAATTTCAGTTTAATGGAGAGATTTCTTCAACACATTTCTAAACATAATAGTTTTAATAACTCATTTCTAATAACTGATTTATTTTATCTTTGCCATGATGACAGCACATAATATTTGACTAGATATTTTTCAAGACACTTCTTTATGGCTTAAAGTGACATTTAAAGGCTTAACTAGGTTAATTAGGTTAACTAGGCATGTTAGGGTAATTAGGCAAGTTATTGTACATCAATGTTTTTACATCGATGTTCGAAAACAATATATAGCTTAAAGGGGCTAATAATTTTGTCCTTAAAATGGTGTGTAAAAAATTTAAAACTGCTGTTATTGTAGCCGAAATAAAACAAATAAGACTTTCTCCAGAAGAAAAAATATTATCAGACCTACTGTGAAAATTTCCTTGCTTTGTTAAACGACATCTGGAAAATATTTAAAAAAGAAAAAAAAATTCAAAGGGGGGCCAATAATTCTGACTTCAACTATATATATATATATATATATATATATATATATATATATATATATATATATATATATATATATATATATATACATACATACATACATACATACATACATACATACGTACATACGTACATACATACAGTAAGGAAATCGATGGCTGTTGGTTTCCAACATTCTTCAAAATATCTTCTTTTGAGTTCATCAGAAGAAAGAAATTCATTGGAAGTTGAGGGTGAGTCAACAGTGACCAGTGTTGGGGGTAATGTATTACAAGTAATACGAGTTACGTAATAATATTACTTTTCTAAGTAACAAGTAAAGAAACGCATTACTTAAAAAAAATTAAGTAATAATATTTGAGTTATTTTATGTAACCCCAGTTACTTTTTAGATGAATTAATTTGCTTTAAAAAAAACAAAAAACAGATAGAAACCAAGCTGGCAGAGCGTTGCATTTCTGTGATGGAAGTATTCTCATTATTCTGAACACATGGGAGAAAAGAGGATTATAGTCTCAATGGACAGTGATTTTACTGAACTAATAAGACAAAAATACAGAAGTAGCAAACACATTGCTTTCAACTTTCATTAATCTGTATATTGTTTGTCAGGAAGTTCTTAGAAGGCAACATTATTCTAATCTTCTTTATAATTAGGTTTTTTTTCAGGTAAATGAAGGTTTAGGTTATACAGTGTGTGGTTAAATGCAGAATTCCTCTATTTAAAAAAAGAAGAAAAATACCCTACAAGTTCTGAAAGATCAAGCCTCAGGCAGGTATGAAAAAGTAACTCAAAAGTACCGTAACACAATAATACTAATGCGACTAGTTACTTTTTTGGGGAGTAACTCAATATTGTAATGTATTAGTTTCAAAAGTAACTTTACCCAACACTGACAGAACTTTTATTCAGGGGTAAACTCTCCCTTTAAAAAAAATTGCTTAGATAAAATAACATGTTCATAACATTATGGTAACATCCTTAGAACATAGTTGTTAGCTGGGCTGTTGCATTTGTGTTTCGTTGTGCAATTACACAATACAACATTATATAAAAACAAAAGTGTAAATGCAACTTTTTTCACATGAGAAAAGATGTTGTTTTTTTTCCATGTGTTACTTGTCTTTGTAAATATTTGTGAAATTAGCCATTTGAGAGTGAAAATTGCATCTCCACCAAATGTTTTTTCTGTATATTTCATCTGTCGTATTCCTGGCTTATACTAGAGTGGTAATGGAACAGAATTCAATTCACAAAAAAAAAGACTTCTGCATTTGTGTATATTGTTTGGCACATCTCAAGCAATGAGTTTATACGTCTGAGGAGCGTCCGGAGGGAATTTATCCTTCTGTACACACTGACTCATTCAGGCCGTGATTAATAGTCGCTGTGGGATCACATCAGTGTACCACACACAGCCGAGGAAAACACAAAGACACACACGAACCGAAGCACTAATGATGGGATTCCAGCAAATTGCGAAGACATTTTAATCCACCATTGACAGAATATTGATTGCGTTCATAGTTGTAGTAATAGTAGCGCTCACCACAACAGGAACTGCTGGGACTGAACACGCTCCAAAACCACACCACTCAATGTAGATGAGAAAAGGAAAAACGAGGGGAAAAGGATGGGGAGAAAAGAGAGAGAAAAGGCTTTTTAGCCAACTTAAATGTTAAAAAGAACAGTCAGTTCAACTCAACACACACACACACACACACACACACACACACACACACACATACACATACACACATATACAAACTATTACTGTAGGGGCTGAGAGACATTGTTGACTAGTTGGTTACTTATCCTGCTAAATTAAGGGGACAAAAAACACGAAAAACTTTGACTATTTGTCTATTTAACAGGAAAAACGTTGTGTATTTTCCTAGCACACATTGTTAATCTTAAATCATACTCCAAATTAAATTAAATAAAAGTTCCAACTCCGCCTTTGTAAAGTGTGTTCCCTTTTTTCTCACCGTGATTTTCTATGGTAACACATAAATTTAGCGATCTACTGAAAATGCCTTCAGATATGCGCCGTGTACACTGCAAATTTTAGATTGTAGATTTAACTACCTTAGAGTTAAATTTAACAATTTCTCAGAGTTTATATGGGAACCACTGGAAAAGTGTTGAAATAACACTTTTGAAAGAGTTAACATCATCAACACTCAGAGAGTGTTAATTACCAAACTCTTATAGTGTAAAATATTAACACCACAAAGGATTACCTGAACTCCAGTCAGTGTTATGTTTTAACACTCTTAGGTAAATTTTTCAACACTGTACCAGTGTTATTTTGAAGGTGGTAACGGTCAACACTCCGAGAGTGTTAATTAGCAAACTTTTATAGTGTAATATATTAACACCAAAAAGGATCATATGAACACCACTCAGTGTTTTGTGTTAACACTCTTAGGTTAAATTTTCAACACTTCACCAGTGTTCATTTGACATATTTTACATTTGTATTTACATTATGCCCTGTCGTTAATTCTATAATTACAAGGTATCATTTCAATTCACCACTCATGCAATAAATATGTGCTGCAATGAATACATTTTATTTTCTTTAACATGGTTTTACATTACACTTAAAACACTCTGTACAATGACCTTGTACATAAAATCTCCTGAAACAAAACTTAAAATATTATCTTGCATTCTACACAATGCAGCAGTCTGGTACAACAAAAAACAAAGAGTCTGCACCATAAGCCATTTGTACATCAAAGGCTTAAAGAATCTTAAATCATGAGGCATAACAACTGAAACATTATGCATGTTTTCAGTAACTTCAAATGCATGTAAATGTTCCACAAATGAGGTCTCCATTTTCGTTACCAAAAAATAAACTTCATTCTTCAGAAATATACAAACAATTTTGTTGAACACTGGCAATTCTTCAACAACACCTGTGCAAACAACAAGACCTGTGTGAAACTCAATGTCTTCATGTTTAATCCAACTAGTGATATTTACTTCACTTAACATATCAATCTGAAAATGTTCTGCAATCAAATGACCATTGTCAACATCAGTCAGTTTCTTTGACTTAACAGGCCCAGATTCAATCCCTTTTGTAAAGAGTGACTCCCAATGGTATGCGACAGCTATCTGGTGTTTCATCGCAAGGGACTTAGTTATGTTCTTGAAATTTTTCAAACTGGACTTAAAAAATTTGTGTTTTGCTTCATATCGCATACTCCAAACATGAACTAAAGGACCAATTTGGCGTATACACTCAGGGTAGTGAATCATGAAATGGTGTTTTGGTATCAAATTATTTTGGGGATACAATTCACTGAATAGCTGGTGATGCTCTCGAATAAGATGTTTTAGAAATACAATCATTCCATCTGTAATACTTGGGGAAAATATTATGTTTACTATGTGGATTAAAAGCAGAAGTAAATGCCAGTGTCTGTCACCTTCTGGGACCACATCACCGAAGATTAGTGGGACGTTTCTACTAAGGCATAATGTTTGACTAGCGTTAAGTCCAATACTGTTGCCACTACTAGACAGGTTTATGCGTGTTGGACGGTTCTTTTTGTCCATGAAACCATAATTGAATGCATATACACGCTGGAGTATGTTTTCATTAGAAATGAAGTTCTGATTCAAATAACCAAACAACAACTTAATCTCATATTGTGCCACGCCCTCTAAGACATCGTGCATGATATCTAAAACAAAATTGTCTGAAACACTGAAGTATGACAAAGAATTGAATATACTGTTGCGTTTCAAGCCAAAACATAACGTTTCCCTCGGATTCTCACGAAGATAATTGTAATGCTCCTCATTTGTCAATCTGCTGCGCAAAACCATACGTGGATCATTTTCACTAAACATTGTTTGAGCCAATCCTTTGTCAGCAAGACACATTCTGCAAAAGTAGTTTCCAGAGAGATTCCACATAACCAAGGATTGAGTTCAGACCTAAATTGTCCCCTGTTACTTGAGCAATTGTACCATAAAGAGGTTGTTCAGTAAATGACACTTTCATTCCATGTTGTTCTAGCACTTTTACATCTTCAACAAATGGACAAAGAATTTTGTCAATGCCATATTTTTTGGAATCTTGGGAATGAAACAAAGAGATGAGGTGAATGTTCATCAAAGACGAATTTAAACGTGGTGGTAAATTTCGGACTGTAAAATATAAACATCCAAGCTTGTGAACCCCATGTTTTGACCCAAGAGGGTTTGCGGTTTCAAAGTCATCATAATAAACTTGAATTTGCAAAGCATTTTGTGACTTAGAATACAGTGCGTGATGCTTGTAGTATTTTCCATCACAGAAGTCTTGGTATAAGTTACAATCTGTTGCAGGAGGTTTATTAATATGACTACATACTTCGGGATTTTTAAAAATAAATTCTAGCGTTTTTAACAGGGGTACATAAATGAAAGTGTCATTTACTGGAACCTGTTCATATACTCCAGATTTTTTGTTTCTTTTTGAATCAAATCTCACTCCTAAATGAATTTCAATTGGCTCAACAACACCCCATTTTTCACTGAAGTATTTTGTCATTTTGGAATTTGTGTTTAAGTCACTAAATGGATTGAAAGCATTGCTAAAGACATCTTTCACAGCACTTCTTATTTGAGTTTCAGCAGGTAAAGCACTGAGCACTTGTTCTTCAAGATTTGCATGAATTTCATCAACATACTCCTCCATACTTTCAACAACAGATAACACTACACTGTTCGCAACGCCACTGCCCTTTAACTTTGCAATAATTGACGCGCACATATCTTTTGCTTGGTCTTTTGACATAAGAGATGTTGATGGTTCGTTGATTGCATCTTGGTCCATTACAGAAGAGTTGTGTTGTGAGCTCTGTTCACCAAAGTCTGACTGATGTGGTACTTGCATAACATCACTGCTTGCATCAAGATCTGTAGTATAATGACAAGTATTTAAATGCATTTTAAAACCCTTAAAACTTTTAAACTGCCTTGAGCATCCTTCTTGTGCACAAACAAGAACAAACTTTTTGCCAGGATATAATCCATGAAAAAACTTAAGGTGCTGAATTAATGAACTGGGTGCATCATGCAATGTTCTGCAAACGTGGCACTTAAACATAGTCTTTTAGTTTCTGTTCATGAACTTTGCTCGTAACTCCTTCACCTTTGGACTTTCTTTAGTGGTGTCAACATCTACACCGTAGACTGTTGTCTGGAGGAATGTGTACATGTTGCTGAGTGCATCATCATAGCTTACACTGAAAACGAAGTGTGCTTTAAACAGTTCATCAATGGCTGCCAACGAGGTGGTTCCCTGGCATGGGATGATCATCTTGTCCATTGCAATAAAGTAATTGCTGATGGCGCTCTTGTGCATTCCTGAAGCAAGGAGGTATGGTTGGCGATGTCCCTCCTGTTTTGCGAAGTGTTCTTCAAAACTGTTGTTTGACTGGAGGAAAAAATAGATCATCATGATAATCTTAGATTATGCACTAAATTAATTAAGCTTATCTTGCCCAGTTGATTACAAACTGTAGCTCTGCACAAACCTTGTGAAACACAACTAGATGTTCCATGGCCTGAGCTGCACTGATCTTCTGTTTTTTCTTTTTAGAAGGCTGAGGTGGTAGAATGTGCAGGAGCAGCAAAAAAGATGCCATATCACTGTCCCACTCTGTAAGAAACAATAGAACAATTTATTATTTTCCCTTATTAGCTGTTTTTCAAAAATTCACATTAGAGCTCTCTGTTAGATATAAAATTTTTATTTGCCATACCTCGATGATCCTCGGAAGACTCATCATTGTACAGATTCCTGGCTGAATTCAGCAAGCTTTGGAGCACTGAGGTGGTAGTAAGACTCTCTGCTTCTCTGATCACTTTTTCCTTATAGAAGGTAGGCCACTTCTCAAGCAGTTTGGCAGCCGTTTCTGCACCAAATAGGAGGCTAAAATCTTGATCTATCTGCAGGAACAGAACAACAAAAAAGTATTACTGACCATCTCATGCTTTACAGATATGAATTGTAGTTCACGGAAATCATTTCATCACTTACCAGCCCTTTCGTGTCCAACAGCCTTGGAAACACTGTGAGGATGTTGTGCGACTCGTCAGGATTGTAGATAAGGCGCTGTCTATAGCAAAAGGTCTCCTTCATCTTTTGCAGGACAGTTTCTCGGTCAGTGGTGTGGTTCATTAAGGAAATTAACTCTTTACAACGTTCTTCATCCAACTGATCAGCAGCCGAAGGCAGCTCCCTTTCCTGGGTTGGACCACCTGCTCCTGCATTCTGTATTTTAGACTCTTTGAACTCAATTTTAGTCTTTCGTTGAATTGTCTTTAACCTCCACGCAAGAAATCCAGAGCCACTTTGGCCATCATAAAAATGTTCCTAATCAAAAACAGAAACATAAGTTGGTTTAACTTTATTATAAGCAAATAGAAGGAACCCCACAGTCATAACTTTTTCATAGTATAAATATTATGTAGTACAATATTTTAATAAATGTTTCAAATTAATGTTGCTACTGTTGTCTTTTTCATTAGTTAATCCACACTAACATAATTTAACAAATACAGCACACGCACGTGCATTAATTATTGTGACAGTCCTTAAAAGTGTCAAGCAAATTCATTACCTTTTCTTAATGATAAATACATTTTAAATCAATATGTTAAAATAAATACATAACTTACATATCCTTTTGTTGAAAAAGGATCTTTTAATGCAGGGAACAAGGTGACAATTCCCAATGCATATTTTTCTTTAGTCCTCCGCTGAGGGATTCTCCTGCAAAAATAAATAAAAATTTATTTTAATACTTGCGCAATATGAAAAAGTACACGAAAAAAAACTTAAGAGAAAAAAAGCTTAATAGCAATTAACTGCCTAATATTAATACAACAAACTTACCCTTCCATTTCAACCATGTAGGCAGCAAGAATGTTAACCATTTGCCTTCTTGTACTGTCACACAATGTCCCAGTTTCGTCATATTCTTCCAACACTTTTGTCCCTCCTGATTTTGTCTGGAGGATCTGCTTTATAAGCTAAAATGTAAATTAGACTGTTAATTGTTTTATTAAGCCAACAAGAGCAATGCTTGTTGGGAAAATCATCATATCACGATAATTTATTTCATATCAGTCTATATCGATAATTATCACGATTAATGTCAAATCTTATATATATTAATTAAAGATTTTCAGAATGCCAACCGCTTAGTGCAGCTGATTTAAGACATTTTGTAAAATGTAAAAAAAAAAATAAAATATAAATAAAAAAAAAAATATATATATATATATATATATATATATTCAGGGTTTTTTTATCGTAAGGCACGGCTTTCAAAAATGATGAAACTCTGCTGGGTAGTTGCGCTGGTTTACCAACACTTGTTTGGGTCTGTAATGTTATTAGCATCTTCATTTTTTTACCTTATTTTTTTCTTACCCCTCCAAGTGCAACTAACACTGTATGGCTGTAAGCTTGTACTGCGTGTGGCATCTGGAAATGCAGGCTGCAAAATGCCTGCGCAGCCTTACGCATACTGCATAAATATTATCGAACACTTATTGTTTTATCGAAAAAAATACATATTGTGATAATTATCGATACCGAATTATCGCCCTGCCCTATATAGTTTTTTGTTTTACACTTAGTACCCATTGCACACTTCTGACGATAAACTTACATCTTTGGCCAAAGCACTCTGTAATGGCCCTTCATCAATTCTCATTCGTTTGGGTTGTCTTGACAAGTCACTGTCACTACCACTACTCAAAACAGAGAGGGAACTCCCACTGTATGACAGCGGTGCAGATGGAGTTGATGACCGAGATGTGTCTGAATAAAACAAAACATATAAAAAGCAATTACCCTTATTTGCAGTATACTTATGGATATATCAGATATCAACCATCAGTAATAATTTATTGAAAATTTTATTAGTAAAATTATCCAATATTAATAATGACAAATACATGTGTTACCATATTTGTAATCTTGGTAACTTGTTACTCTGGTAATCTTTTTATAATAAAGACTAATAATAGTAAATCAATAATATTTTAATTATTAACATTTATTTTAATTTACATATTAACCAATGCCAACTAATGAGACCTTTTCTTCAAAACTGAGTAAAAGTTTTAACACACTAGTGAGGAATTGCTGGCAGTTTTTTTTTTAGCATTTGGTTAACTATGCCACTAAAATGGACGCAAGATGAATACAGAGTGAATGAAATTATCTAAAATGACCACTACTATTTATTTTTTACCGTGATCCAAACCGTCCTTCACAATAAAGCAAATCCCTGCCACTGCAGACAATTCTGCAAACACAGTTTCATCCACCTCCGTGCCAGAGTCATCTTCCACTGTAATGTTGCTAGCAGGAATGGAGAACTTTTCTCTCACTAAATGATGATAAAGAGAAACATGTTACATTTTTTTAAATTACCAAATTACCTCCACCTAGTACGGAACCCCGGAAGGGACGTAGTGGAGGAGAAATAAAATTGGCTGAGTGAAAAAAAAAAATGGGTGAAAGAAAAAAAATGGGTGGGAGGAAAATATATATTTCTAAGTTTTTGCGTTCTCTCACAAAGTTTTGCGTTCTCTCGCAAAAATGTTTTGCATTATCTCGCAAAGATGTTTTGCGTTCCCTCGCAAACTGTTTCTCCACATACACTTTCTGTGCACTTCTATCATGTAAACCCTCCCGATTTGCCGAAATTCTCCCGTATTTTACCATTCTATCCCACTTTCTCTACATTAATACGTGCGTCGACGGTCGCCTTTTATATGCAACCTCTGAACCAGCGAATGCCAGATCAGCTTCTGTACACGCCATTTACAGAGGAGAGGGTGTATGTTTAAGCAGACAAATACACTGAATAATATGTAAACATCTCTGTCCTACATGTTTTATTTTAAACAGCTAATTTTTTCTTAAAGGAGCACAAACAGATTCTAAAGTAATGGAATGCTTTCATTATTGATCTGTGCATTCTTACAGTGACACCACTGTTATCAAACAAAACATGAGATTCATTAGCTGCTCACTTGTTTGATAACAGAAGTGTCCCTTTAGATGGCGCGTACAGACGCTGATCTGGAATCAGTTTATTGTACGGAGCGCGTCTGTCAGTCAGCGCTTATACATGCATTCACTGGTTCAGAGGTTGCATATATATTGCATATTACAGAAAGTGGAATAGAATGGTAAAATATGGGAGAATTTCGGCAAAAAACGGGAGGGTTTACGTGAGTGAAGTGAACAGGAAGTGTTTGTGGAGAAACATTTTTGCGAGATAATGCAAAATATATATTTTCCTCCCACCCATTTTTTTCTTTCGCCCATTTTTTTTTTCACCCAGCCAATTTTTTCTCCTCCACTACGTCCCTTCCGGGGTTCCGTAACCTAGTACATGTTATTACTTACTCAAGTTGTTATTGTGAATTTTACCTTCAGAAATGAATTCATCAAAATCAGCAGCCTGTAATTTGATGTATTTTTTGCGATTTTCATACTGCACCTTAATTATCATTTTTGTATCAACAACATGCGTCTACAGAGGAAAAAAAGAGACATACAGTATAATTTATATTAGATATCTAAATGATAAATACCTAATTTAATTTACAAAATAACATTCAGAAAGATTATATTATGCTAAATTATGCTTTGCCATAAAATAGTACCTTCTGAAACTGAAGTTGTTGTGTATTCAATCGTTCTTTTAAGGCTTGAAAGGCTTCTAACTGTACATACTGCCTTTCACACTTGTCATGATGACGGCAATATCGTTCTACCCTGTTTAACAAACGCACTAAAGCAAAAATAAACTTGTCACCTTCGCTAAACTGACAATTCGACAAGCTTGACAAAAGAGTAATAAAAAATAACTGGTCAACTGTAAATTGCTTTTTATTAACTGTTATATTTGTACCTTTTAGGTGCCCCGATATCCTATGAACTTAAGACAACACGTTTAATAAATTATAGATACAACTAGTCTTCGTAAACTTTCTAGCATGACTTCTGAAAGCAATTAGCTCATCTGCAAATGGCATTTTCTATCAACATTGGCAGAATTCATAACTCTCGAGTCTAAATTTATAACTTCACATGTAACTCCCACTTACCCGAAGGAGAAATATTTGAACGTTGAGCCTCAAGAAGCTGTTGATTCCTATAAAAAAAGATGTACGTTAGTTAACGAAGCTAAATTACACACGCAAGCACGCACATACACTCACACAAAGACATGGTTTGAGTAACGTTCGTTCTAAATTTAATAAATTATGATCATTAACTAAAACTTTGTCATGTGATGCGATTAAACACACTGACTAAATTCGAATTTAGTCAGAATAATCGCCTCACGCAGAAATAGCAGGTGAACCTCACCACAACTCCTGCTCGCGATGGAAGAAAATGGCGAATGGCAGGTGTTTAATTATCTAGAAAGGGCACTTGTTAGTGCTATACAACGGGCGTTTTTTCTTTTGATGTTGGATCAAGCAAGCAAAAAAGCACGATGTATGGCTGTGTTACATAAATAAACGAAGCAGCTCCCTCACACGCGTGGACCTTTCTTTTGCTGTTACTAGCAAAAGTGTGTGAAAAGTGCCCGGGTATCGCGTGAGGGAGCTGGAGGTAGTTTTCCGAACCGCGCGGCAGGCCCGCGCACGGAAATAAAAATACAACGTTATCTTGTTTAACATCGGTAAAACTTTATTAACTATTCCGTTAATGTTTAAGGAAAGCTATTTAAATTCAGTCACAAACCGTATTTTCTCGTATTTTAACCAAGAGGAGCGGTTTTAAGACAGCTTTAGTTTCTTTAATGTAACATAGATAGTACAGAACAAAATAAATGATGAAAAATTACATATGATATTTAAAACTAACGTATATATAACAATTTTTATGTCAAATGTCTATGTATAAACATTTTAAGTACTTTTACTCACCAGTTGCTGCTTCTCATTGCTCCTCGTGGCAGAAGAAAATGGCGTATGGAAAAATCCTTCAGGGATATTGCTGCATAAATTCCCGGATGTAGTAGTCAACACTATATTAGCGTTAGATACATGTAACTCTGTGCGACAAGGAGGCAAATCAGCTTCCAACACTGAGAGGGTTATTTTATCTTTATCTAACTCTAGAATTATAACACTTTACTCTGAATTACCTCAACACTCAAAATTTAACACTAATGAATTTGCTGTGTACGCGCATTAACCCATGGTTATATTCAGGAGGTTGATTTAACTCTTATCAGCTGTTTTGGAACCGACATACTCACGGTAAGCAGGATTTGGGTTAATTGACAGAGAGTTCAGGGCTTAGCGGATGGAAAGTTAACCCAGCTTCCTGGAATACCACCCTGGTATACTAAATTAATGTCATTCCAATAAATACGGCCAAAACAAAGTTTAAAACAGCTGGTGTAAAGGCCCTGATATACTTCAAACTAAATTGAAAAACAAAAACCCTAAATTGACGTCATTTTGAACAAATCTGGCCAAAACAAAGTTAGTTTTGGTAGTTCAAAACAGCTGATGTAAAGGCCCTGGTATACTTCAAACTAAATCGAAAGAAAAACCTAAATTGACATAATTTAGAACAATTCTGGCCAAAATGAAGTTAGTTTTGAGTTTGTTTTGCCAGTTCGAAACAACTGGTGTAAAGGCTCTGGTATACTTCAAATGAAATTGACAAAAAGAACTAAATTTAAATAATTTACAATAAATAAGGTCAATGTGGAGTTCATTTAGAGTTCATTTCGGCCGTTCAAAGAAGCTGGTGTAAAGGCCCTGCTATACTTCAAATTAAATTGAAAAAAAAAAAAAAAAACAACTAAATTGATGTCATTTTGAACAATTCTGGCCAAAATGAAGTTATTTTTGAGTTTGTTTTGCTAGTTTGAAACAACTGGTGTAAATGCCCTGGTATACTTCAAATGAAATCGAAAAAAAAAACTAAACTGATGTCATTTTTTTATATAATTATTTTTTAGGGGTTTTTCACCTTTATGATAGGACAGTAGAGATTTCAGACAGGAAAGCATTGAGAGCAGAGAGAGGGGAAGGATCGGCAAAGGACCTCGAGCCAGGAATCGAACTCGGGTCACCATGGCGCCGGCAACTGACGTCATTTTGAACAAATTTGGCCAGTTTGTTTCTGGTGTTAAAGGCCCTGGTATACTTAAAACGAAATAAAAAAATAAAATGATGTCATTTCTAACAAATCCAGCCAAAATAAAGTTTGTTTTGTCATTTGGGAACAGATGGTGCTAAAGGCCCTGGTATACTTCTAACTAAATCTTTAAAGGGCCACGAAACCCTGTCTAAGCAGGGTGTTTTCACACCTCTAGTTTGAAAAAAAAAGCCAGGATAGTGGGTGTGTCCAGCTCTGTTTAGGTGGGAGTGACAGGGGAGGGAAAGAGGGAAGATTTTGCATTAAATTGGGAGTTTCCGTTTGAGCACACGCTGATTTTCACAGAGGCAAAACACAGACGCAGGGGAGAAAGACAGTGACTGTGTTTACATGGACAACAGTAATCAAATTATTTGCCAAATTATTAATTTTTCAACTTTAACTGCAATTTGGTGTTTCATGCATGCGGAAAGCTCTCGGGTAAAAAAATTTCCTTACAAATGTATTTTTGTCAAATGTAGCGCGCATTGTAATCCACACGTGAGTTCAGCTGCGCTCTCATAGCGGGAAAATGAACACAAAACCTTCACTGCAGCACATATATAAACAAAACACAGATGACCAAATTCTTGTTCTTCCACTTGTTTTGGCAACACAACGTGGCGTCTCTCTCTGTCGTCTGAACACTGTAACAGGTAAAAACAGTTTTCGAAGCTATCATGCATATTAATGAAGCAGCTCCTTATTCACAATAGAGCACGCTGATTGGTTTGAACCAAGTCTATCTCATGAATAGTGTATATGCCGAGCTAGTGTTTTTCCCATACTGATAAACTTCCGGTGACCTGTTATTGTGAGTTTTTTTCCATTTTATACAATTCCTTTTACAGCATCGATGTTGTAATGTAATTCAAATACAATCAGTTAAACAGGCTTTGGCATTAATTTAGTTGCTCAAGCGTAAAACGAGAAAAAAAGCCATTTACTCTCACACGCCCATCAGAATCGGCAGGCCAGCGCAGAAGCTCCATTGAATATACTGGGGTAAAATAAATGCGAACTAAATCAAAAAAATTGAACTAAATTGACGTCATTTCGAACAAATCTGCATTTGAAATGAACATTTCGGCAGTTCGAAACAGCTGGTGCTAAAGGCCCGGTATACTTCACACAAAATCCCAAAAAACAATTAAAATTACATCATTTTAAATAAAATCCGGGCAAATAAAATTCAATACTTCAATCACAATTGGAAAAAATAATTTAATTGACGTCATTTTGAACAAATGCAGACAAAATGAAGTTCATTTTGAGTTTATTTCAGCAGTTTGAAACAGCTGGAGTAAAGGCCCTGGTCTACTTCAAACTAAATGAAAAAACTAAAACAAGCAAAAAAAATAAAATAAATTGACAATTTCGTACAAATCCATCTAAATTGAAGTTTGTTTTGAGGTTTTTTGGGCAGTTCGAAACAGCTCACTAATGCAAAGTTTTTGGGAGGAGTTCATTTTGGTTCTAAAAATGGCCAGCACGTCCATAAAATAGTGAGGGTGGCGTTTGCCACCATGGTTCTTGGTCCTCACTTTCATCCACGACACTGCCAACTTTCACTTTGCAATCCGGTCACTTTCGTTTTCACTTTCGGGTTGAGGGTGACGCGATCGTCGTTTGTCTATAGCAGCAGTTCAGCTTGCTCCAACAGACAGGAGGAAAAACATCCAGTGTAACAACACTATGCCATCAACAAGAATAAACTCAAGGGTCAAGTAGCAGAGATGCTACAGATATATCTGCACCTGTACTATCGCTCACAGAGAGATTTTAAAGACTCACAGTTATACACCGGACAATAAACAATTACATCATGCCACGTCTGATGTTGATAGAACTGATAATGCCGTGCCCAACTGAGCCTGGTCTCTCTCAAGATTTTTTTCTTTCACTTTTGTTAATTGGTGAAGTTTTGTTCCTCGCCACTGTTGCCACTGACTTGCTTGGTTTGGGACTTGTGGAGCTACACATTGATGGATTTGCTCTTTCACTTTCAGCAGTGAAAATTAAACCACACTGAACTCAACTCTGAAAACGAGACTGACACATGTTTCAATTTCAATTTAATAGAACTTCAATGTTCAGCTGCTTTGACACAATCTACATTGTAAAAGCGCTACAGAAATAAAGATGGATTGAATTGAACTTGAGTGCCATGACAATTACAACCCAGTCTACTACGGCACAAGGGTGTCGGAAGGTTCAAAAACAGTATACCACCACCAAGCCTTTTTAAACTTCTTTTTGGCCTCAAAAGGGCCTTAAAGGTAAACAATTAATACGTTAATCCTCTGAAAAACAGTTTGTTTTGGTAATCTTTACTCAAAATCTGACCATTTGCTTCTGATCTGATGATGTCTGTTTGACGAATTGGGCATAATATGCTAAGCCACACCCCTCCAGCTGTTAGAGTTAAATATCGCAAGTTAAATATCAGATGAGGACTGGAAAAAATAAAACCCCACCTCTACTAAATATTCAGTTTCAGTTGGAAATACATCATTACCTATGGATAGCTTTATCAAAAAAACATTTTGTCGATTGTTTTGCAGATGTTTTGTTCTTTGGTTTTAGTTGTTTAGTAGTTACCATTGTGTTGAAAACACTCTAACAGAGTTTATATCAGAGAATATTCATAAAATGCTGAACCTGAAGAAGGTCTGTGTGGTTAATTTTTCTGCTCTCTGTCTCCATGGTTGATCTCTGTTCTCACAGTAGAAAAGATGCTGAACAGATTCACACTGTCCTGACGGCTGCAGGAGTGAGATTTATCCACTTCCTGTTCCTGTCCAACCAGCAGGACGTGTTTAGTGTCACTATTTAACATGATTTATGTGCCCGCTGGACAGCTGTAATCCTGGATCTGCTCTCTGTGTCAATCACACAGGTCAGAAAGCAACGATTATGGCCTCAGAAAGTGAAACATCATTTAAAAACATCAGCATACCATTGCATTAGTTTAAAAAAAAGTCAGAAATGTGTTATTTTTTCTAAATTTCTGTCTTAATTATTTTATAATTAGGATTTCGTGAACGCATGCAGTGAGGTTTATTAATTTTCTACTTGATAATCATAACATTTGTATTTTAATAGGGGTGTGAATCTACACTTGTCTCATGGTTAAGTTTGGTTACGATTATCATGCAGTTGATTCAGTTCAATTTGATATATCGGTGCATCACAGTGCACTGACGATGCCTTGCACATACAATTTGATATTTTACTTCACAGCACAATAATTGTTCTATTAAAATTTTTAAAAATGGATTTATATATTATTTGAAATACAATTTTGTCCTTTAAAGGGTCATGAAACACCAAAACACATTTTTTGAGATGTTGACAGTCATATATATGTCCCACGCTGCTAAAAGCACTATTAGGACACATATATTTAACCAAAAAGTGAAAACTGGTTATTTTTGCATTATTTCGAGCTAATTTCTTCTGGTTTGAAACAAAATTTTTGAAGCTGCGTCACGCCGATTAGTCCCTTGCGTGTATTCCAGCATGGAGACTAGATGTCTCTACCTGCGAGTACATCGTGACGTCTCTGAGTGTGCAGCATTAATTCATGCGATAAACTTGGTTCAAACCAATCAGCGCACTCTATTGTGTATGCGGTGCAACTTCTTTAATATGCTAGATAGCTTCGAAGACTGTTTTTACCTGTTACAGTGTTCAGACGGCAGAGAGACGCCACGTTGTGTTGCCAAAACAAGTGGAAGAACAAGAATTCGGTCGTCAGAGTTGCGTTTATTAATGTGCTGCAACAAAGGTTTTGTTTTCATTTTCCCGCTATGAGAGCGCAGCTGAACTCACGTGTGGATTACAATGCACGCAACAGAGAGCTTTTCGATCTGGAAATAATGAAATCCGGATTTGCTACGCGTCTCCTTTTAAAAAAGACACGGTTCCAGTTTGTGTTGATTGTCCTGTGTCTACAGATTTGGTAAGTGTGTGTGATCAGTGCTCCTTGTTTGTTCATTCAGATGGCAAAGTTAGCTCGTATTGTCAGTGGTACTCTTTCAGTTTTTAAAGACACACCTTAGTCAAAATGATTTAGTTACTAAGTTTACATTGTTAACATCACTGCAATATTATAGTACGATATTATAGATCCGCTGTAAATGCTGCTCTCTGTATGAAAACATGTAAACACCTTACTCAAAATATTACTGATGTGTAGGATTTTCGCCGCATTTTGTGACAGGATAGTCTATACAGACACGACTTTCTGACGCTAAACTGCAGTTAAAGTTGAGAAAATGTATAATTTGGAAAATAATTTGATTACTGTTGTCCATGTAAACACAGTCACTGTATTTCTCACCTGTGTTTGTTTTGCCTCTGAAAATCAGCGCATGCTTAAACGGAAACTCCCATTTTTATGCAAAACCTTCCCTCTTTCCCTCCCCCGACACACCCACCTAAACAGAGCTAAACACACCCACTTTCCTGACTTTTTCAAAACTAGAGGTGTGAAAACACCCTGCTGAGACAGGGGGGTTTGGTGGCCCTTTAACACAAGCAGCAAAATAAATGAACTGTACCTTTATTTGACCTGCTCAAAGAAAACACTCGTTTTGAAAGTATCAAACAAAACTCAAGCACATGTAGAGAACAAGATGAGCATTTATAGCAAATAAACAAATGTTAATAATATCCCGCTTGCTTTTAGAGCGTTGTCGAGCGAGTTATTAAATGCCTATAATTGGTCATGCGCTCAACAGAAAAGGCTGCGATTGGCTCTAACGGTGAGTGCGCTCTGGCACTGTTCAGTAAAAAGTGACACTGATGTTAAACAGCGGTGGTTATCAGCTTATCCATTATAGATGACGCAGTGGAGAAAACTCACTCTACAGACACACTCATGTCTGGATCCACAAGTAACGTTATTATTGTAACAGCCGGAGATAAAACGTTTCCTCACGAACACGCCAGCAGGTCAAAGGGGCCACAGAGAGAGAGAGAGAGAAAGACAGTTTGCAGCTTTCATTTTCACCTCCATCACCATAGTAAGCTCCTTTATATAACGCATAGTGATAAATGACGTCAGTACATAACCGGTTATGATTATTACTATTGATTACTGTAATTACTATGATTGATTACTGTCGATTACTATGATTATGGTTATTGTTCGCGTCTACAGAGGGGACACTATACATACACACAGTTCTGTCCAAATGATGATGGTGCCTTCAAATATTTAAAGATTAATCAAAATAGAAGCGCAGTGGGTAGTGCTGTTGCCTCACAGCAAGAAGGTCGCTGGTTCGAGCCTCGGCTGGGTCAGTTGGCGTTTCTGTGTGGAGTTTGCATGTACTCCCTGCGTTCGTGTGGGTTTCCTCCGGGTGCTCCGGTTTCCCCCACATTCCAAAGACATGTGGTACAGGTGAATTGGGTAGGCTAAATTGTCCGTAGTGTATGAGTGTGGATGAGTGTGTGTGGATGTTTCCCAGAGATGGGTTGCGGCTAGAAAGGCGTAAAACAAATGCTGGATAAGTTGGCGGTTCATTCCGCTGTGGCAACCCCAGATTAATAAATGGACTAAGCCGACAAGAAAATGAATGAATGAATGAATTAAAATGTAATCAAAATAATAAAACAATAATTAGTATTTAACTAATATTTCACAGACAACAAAATAACTGTTCTTTGAAACACTCTTTAAATTAAATAAATGTACATAATTTTAAATGAATGTCACTTGGTCTGACAATTGGATGTGATCGATTTGATATCTATTGCAAAGAAAATTCAGGCATTTTGTAAGTGTGACCCCAGAATCCAAACAAAATAAAATGCTGGTATAGCACAATCTGTTTATATTTAAAGGCTCTCGTTGGTCAAAATTCAGGCATATTACAATAAAAATAAATCTCAGGACGATGTTAAATGTTAACCGGCTGTTTGTTCCATCAGTCAGCGCTGGTTCAGATTCAGTATGGGTTGAGTTGAGAGCGGGCACCAACTCTGAGTCATACACTGGCATTAAGGTGCTTGAGACCAGTGCCAGTTTTCATATTTTGAAGCAAATGCTATGGAAAGGAAAATATAAGAGCAATATTTGTGTTACTGTGAGTGTATCCAGGTTTGTGTCAAAACTTCATGTTGGGTAAGTTTGGGCTGTGGATCAACATTTGGCAAAAGTAAGCCAAAACCTAATCCAAAAAATACCAGTAAATTTTTGAAAAAATTTAAGAAAACAGCTCATAAATCACACAGAATGTCCCCATGAAGATAGCTATACAAGGGTGTGTGTGTGTGTCAAGATGTAAAAGATCTGCTGCTGCTGTCAATAGTATAACAATAAATATCATGTGAAATGGTGTTCAAACTCAAATTAGCAGCATTTAACACCGAATAAAGCACATAATCAGTACCTGAGGAAATACTTTTCATAGCAGTTTATGGTGTTGTTTTGCCGTGATGTCATGGAAATATAAACTGTCTAAAATAGATTTTTTGTGCACCGTTGTTGCAGATGGTTAAGACAAAAACTTGTTTTAAAATGAAAAAAAATGGCTTGACACCGCATCACATGCAGTAGGGCACGGTGTAATTCACCAATAGCTAACCAGCCACAAAATACTTGACCTTTGGTTTTTACACACTGCAAATAGTTAGCTGCTGCCATAAATTTTCAATTTGACTCAAAGTAACTTTATAAGTCATTAGCCTGCCTAATTAAAGTATTATAAAAACATGATAATTAGGAAATGAAAACCTATCGTTTACACTGTATTAAAGATGCTAACAGGTCAATTTCACCATCCCAAAGAAATAGCAGGTAACATATAATTTAACATGATATTTTGCAGGCATTTGAATCGCCTGTCATCCCTAGAGTCAGAAACAGAAACAATGGCAGGCTGGAGACTTATATTTTTGCAATGGATTCTTGTTATTTTAAAGTCCTCGAAGAAAAGAAGTGGATTGTTGTTAAGTGTAAATTATGTGCAAGTAAAACTCTTGACAACTGCAAGAAATACGACTTCGAAAACAAAACTGGATGCAAAGCACTACACTCGCACCCCACCTCCAGCTAAACAACAAATGATTGACATCAGTTCATGTTCTCCAGGTAAAACAATTCATTCTTAATATTGTTGAGAAGCCACTCTCTAACATTACTGTAGAAGCGACTAGGTTTTGTAATATAGTACAATTTTTTTCTCTTTTGGGAAACGATTTACACTTTGTTAATTCCACGTGAAGTAATTTATTCAATGTTTAAAGTTCAAAAAATTATTTTGATTTGGGGATGTTTGCTATCGTCTTACTATTTATTTTGTTATTAAACATTTTAAAAGGTTTAAAATCTGTTTTTGCCTTAATATAAATTATTTCATGTTAGTACTCTTAGGCTTTATTACAATCTTTATCTCAATGCACAGCGAATTTACTTAACTAATAACACACAACATACAAAAGTAGTAAACACATTACATGCTTTCATTAATCTGTATATACAGCATGTAGAGCTCTGGGCTCAGAAAGTTCTCAAAATATTATTTTATCCTACATTTTTAAGAAAAATTAAGGTGTATTCTGTAGGTGTCTGTGAAATGCAGAGCTATTAAGGTGAAAAAGCGCCTGCAAGTTCTGAAAGAGATCAAACCTCAGCCATGCAGGTAAGGAAAAGTAACGCAAAAGTAATATAATGCATTACTTTGCATAAAAAGTAACACAATTAGTTACTTTTTTGAGGAGTAACTCAATATTGTTATGCACTACTTTCAAAAGTAACTTTCCTCAACGCTGTCCACGATTGACCCATATATGGCACAAAATAATAAAATAAACGTTCAGAAATGTGATGTTTTTTTTTGTGATATCGTTATTTAGTGACATCAGGTTACGGGGAAATTGAAATTGTGTGATGGACATCGATCACGGTCACTTTTACTTCCTGGTTTTGTTCCGAAAATTGTTCAATCACAAATTAAGCACTGAACCCATTATATGCAACTCCACCAAATAGTTTTAACAGCGATATTTAAAAATGTCCTAATTCCCAATTACAAGGTAAAAATAATGATTTTGACTTTCAGATGCTTTTGTGTTGGAAAGAATAGCAATCACTGAGGACAACAAGTTCAATCTTACCAATTTCCTGATAAAATCATTCAATCATACATTCATATTCTTTTCGGCTTAGTCCCTTTATTAATCAGGGGTCGCCACAGTGGAATGAACCGCCAACTTATCCAGCATATGTTTTATGCAGCAGATGCTCTTCCAGCTGCAACCCATCACTGGGAAACACCCATACACGCTTATCGCACACATACAGCTTGACTACGGCCAATTTAGCTTACTCAATTCACCTATAGCGCATGTCTTTGGACTTGTGGGGGAAACCCGAAGCACCCAAAGAAAACCCAAGCCAACACGGGGAGAACATGAACCTCCACACAGAAATGCTAACTGACCCAAGCTGAGGCTCAAACCAGCAACCTTCTTGCTTTGAGGCAATTGTGCTTCCCACTGCGCCACCACGTCGCTCCATTATATACAACTCCTTCAAATAGTTGTAACAGTGATATTTAAAAATGTTCTACTTCCCAATAACAAGGTAAAATAATGAGTTCAACACTTTCAGTTGCTTTATTGTTGGTAAGAATAGCAATCACTGAGGATAACAAGTTTAATCTTGCCTATTCCTTGACAAAATCATATTAAAGTCAAACTGTAGAAAAGACAATTAGGTAATATCCATTCCAGTGGATTCTGAAATGAAATTTGACTAAAAGATAAATGACTTGAGACGCCACTAAATGTACTGATAATTCCTACATCACTGCTGTGCATATTTATGACTATTAAATTGAACACATACCAACACTTAGTAATAAACTCCAGTCTGTAACTCGTGTTTCACACTTCAGGCATTATTTATACCAAAGTAATTAAAGTGCAAATGGGGAGACTTGGGCCAGAAAGCAGCCACCTAGCAACCAACCAGAATTTCCTAGAAGCCACATATAAAACATGGTAAAAACCACTCAGCAATGCAAACGCTGGCAAATGCTCACATCACAGCATCGAGTATTCAGTCCAGCATACATCGCATCTCCTTTGGGAAATGTAACAGTCTCACTTACTTATTCAAGTTGTGCAGCCAAGATGTGCTTTCAAGGTTAAGAATACATTGCAGATTACGTACAGCAATTGGCTCCAAAATCACAACAGCCACTAAATCAGGCTACAGTAAGTCAAAGGACGATCACATTCACACGTTGTTTGAAACAATCACTCTCAATACAAGCCAAACCCAGATAACAATAGGATAGTGAGCCAAACCTAGACTGACAGTATTGTGTAAAAAGTGCACTCAATTATTTTGGTAAGTGACTCTCTGTAAATCAGACCTTCATCTGCAGACTTACAGGAGTAAACATCGACATCATAGGTGATCTCTGTTTTATGTATATAGCTCAGATGAATGGATAGATTATAGGTGGATGGATGGATGAATGGAGGGATGGATAAATGATAAAAAAATGGACAGAATGGATGGATCAAAAAACAATTCATGGATTGAAACAATCAAAAGGTGGATGGATGGATGGATGGATAGATAGATAGGGTCAAAACAATCAAAGGTGGATGGATGGATGGATGGATAGATGGATTCGGTCGAAAACAGTCAAAAGATAGATGGATGGATGGATGGATAGGGTCAAAACCAATCAAAAGGTGGATGGTTGGATGGATGGGGTCAAAAACAATCAAAAAGTGAATGGATGGATGGATGGATGAATGGATGGATGGATGGATGGATGGATGGATGGATGGATGGGGTCGAAAACAGTCAAAAGATAGATAGATAAATGATAAAAAAATGGACAGAATGGATGGATCAAAAAACAATTCATGGATTGAAACAATCAAAAGGTGGATGGATGGATGGATGGATAGATGGATAGGGTCAAAACAATCAAAAGGTGGATGGTTGGATGGATGGGGTCAAAAACAATCAAAAGGTGGATGGATGGATGGATGGATGGATGGATGGATGGATGGATGGATGGATGGATTCGGTCGAAAACAGTCAAAAGATAGATGGATGGATGGATGGATAGGGTCAAAACCAATCAAAAGGTGGATGGTTGGATGGATGGGGTCAAAAACAATCAAAAAGTGAATGGATGGATGGATGGATGAATGGATGGATGGATGGATGGATGGGGTCGAAAACAGTCAAAAGATAGATAGATAAATGATAAAAAATGGACAGAATGGATGGATTAAAAAAACAATTCATGGATTATTGGATGGACAGAATGGATGGATAGGGTCAAAAACAATCAAAAGGTGGATGGATGGATGGATGGATGGACAGGGTCAAAAACATTCAAAAGATAGATGGATGGATGGATGGATGGATGGATGGGATCAAAAACAATCAAAAGGTGGGTGGATAGCGTCAAATATTGTCAAAAGATGCATGGATGAAGTCAAAAACAGCCAAAAAACGGATAGATGGATGAACAGATGGATGGATGGGTGTGGTCAAAACAGTGAAATAATTGATGAACAGAAGTATGAATGGGGAAAAATAAGTCAAAAGATTGATGGACAGAAGAATGGATGGGGTAAAAACAGTCAAAAGATGGATAGATGGCGTCATAAACATTCAAAAGATGGACAGATATATGGATGAGTTAAAAAACTCAAAATATAAATGGATGGGATAAAAAAAAAAGTCAAAAGATTGATGGAAGGATGGATTGGATCAAAAACAGCCAAGATAGATGGATGATAGGTCAAAAACAGTCAAAAGATGGATGGACAAATGGATGGATTGATGAGGTCAAGACAGTCAAAAGAAGGATGGATGGGGACTACAAGGGTCCATCGGTGGACAATGGATGGACTGACAGATGTAGTCAAAATACAGTCAAATGATGGATGGATCAAAATAGAATCAATGGATGGATGGATGTTGGATCACAGAAGATGGATGGATTCATAGATGAACAGACATTCATAATTATTTACATATTTATAGCTATACAAAAGTATGTGCTGTATGTAATTATACATTGGGTCTGTGTGTAAATATAAAGAGACTTTTAAACTGCAAATGCATAGGAAGAACATGCAAGAGAAGAACAGTATTTTGGCATATACAGTGGGTAACATACAGTACAGCTTGCATCAAACAAGCAAATGCATATTGGAAACATATGGTAATACAAAGCAAAATCACTCTTTATATACCAACTGTTGGACCATACATTATATATCATATATTTCAATTCCATATGGGCCACCAAGCCTCTGGAAAGTCTATCAGAAAGAGATCAACATGACCAGTTGACTGATGAGCTCATTCTGATAAACCTCCTCTCTATTTGACATCAACTTTCCCTTGAGACTAGTTTTAATGCTCTTTAGCCAGGACTAGCAGTGGAACTGGGTAAAGCACCAGCAATTATTTCTATTTCACAAATGATGTATAATGTAAACCTCCGTCTCCTGATAGATGGCTGTGTTTTGATAAAGTGCTGTATGTGTAAATAGTCCTAAATGGCTTCCAGAAGGCAACGAGCAAAGAAATGAAGTGAAAACTAGCATGGCATATGAAACCAGATAAATGTAGCAAAGCAACATTTACTATATTATATACTATAGTTATGTGCTTATAGTATCCACTGTTTTCATGGACACCCTTGCCTTTTGTATTTCCGTATAGTTTTTACACAGAATAGAGGCATAGAAACTAAACATGCCTGACAAACACACACTGTAAAAAATGATGTTCCACACAATCAATTTGTGTTGGGAAAGCATGAAGGAATTAAGTTAACTTATTGGTTTTAACAAATTTGAGTTGGTTGAACATAAAACAATTAAGTTGTCCCAATGAAATCTCAAGAATTATGTTGTTTCAGCTCATTTTATATAAGTTGTTTGAACAAGCAACAAAAAAAATCTATTTTTTAAGTGTACACTACCTGACAAAAGTCTTGTCATCGATCAAGTGGCAGAAGGTGGATTTTTCCGATCATCTGTTGAACTGCATCATAATCATAACAAATACGGTAGAAGACCTATTGGAACCCACATGGACCCAAGATTCTCACAGAATCAGTGAAGTTTGGTGAAGGAAAAATCATGGTTTGGGGTTACATTCAGTATGGAGGCAATCTGCAGAGTGGATGGCAACATCAACAGCCTGAGGTATCAAGACATTTGTGCTGCCCATTACATTACAAACCACAGGAGAGGGCAAATTCTTCAGCAGGATAGCGCTCCTTTACATACTTCAGCCTCCACATCAAAATTCCGGATTGGCCAACCCAGTCACCAGATATAAACATTATTAAGCATTTCTGATAAGATGAAGGCGGAGGCATTGAAGATGAATCCAAAGGATCTTGATGAACTCTGGGAGTTCCAGCATTCCAGACGACTTTATTAATAAGTGATTTAAATCATTGCAGAGATGTATGGATGCAGTGTAATCTAGAGGCTTTTGCCTTTAATATAAGCCACTTCTGATACTAATTGTTAATCTAGAAGTCGTTATTTGTTGTTCCTAAAACTTGGATAGGCGACAAGACTTTTGTCCGGTAGAGTAAGTAGTTTGAAAAAGCAGCAAAATATATACAGTATATATATATATTTTTGTTTTTTTGAGTGGAGATCCAGACCTTTTCATCTTCCGACACTCTTTGACTTGTCCACAGAATAATTATCCATCCACATAATATGTTGCAAAGATTTTTATTTTTGATTTTTTGTGGTGTTGGGGGTGTTGCTAATGGAAAACATTTCTCTTTTTTTGCACAGCTCTTATCCACATCCGCTTGAGTTCTGGGTTTCTCATGCCCAGAAAAACTCAAAAGACTCCGCTTTTGGGATGTGGTAGTGGTTGTGGGACGATTTTGGCACATTATGCTGTTTTCTAATGGTCGGAGCCAGCTTTAGGAAGCTAATGACCCTGCAAACCTCAACATACTCTATCTGTGATCTTTAAAACACACATCAGAATTGAAACTTTTGCTTTTGAGCAAAATGTTTTACACATAAACAGATACCATGCATGCTAAAAACTCTCAAAAGACCTGATTTTTTTTAAATTAAATGTATATGTATGTATATTGTGTGTAAATTATAACTTAAATCTCTTGCATATCTAATTATTTTTAATTAGTTTATATATAAATTATATTATTATTATTACTATTAGCCTCCACATCATGCATTTAAAATCCTTGAACACATGCAAATCGTTGATTATCCCTTACATATACACACACTCAGAAAAATGCTGGGTTATTTCAAACCAAATGTGCATAAACTTATACAAACAATGTGTACAAACCCAAATGATGGGTTAAATTTGAGTCTATAAATTTAATTTAAAAAATAATAAACATGTTGTTGGGTTTATCCACATTTGACCCAACAGTGGGTTTTATATTTATTTATTTATTTATACAACAGTTCTCTCTGGTTCTCGAATCTAATTGGCTGATAGCCGTGAGATATTAAAGCAATAACTCGTAAAGCCTCTTCACTCTGTTGTTTAGATTGCAACTGTGCAGTTTAATTACAAGGATAGTGCCTATTTTAAATATTAATAATTTAGAGATTCAGCATGTTTGGAGGCCTATCATAATGAGCAGAGCAAAGATGACGACAGAGACCGCATAACAAGTCCTTAAATTCAGCATAAATTTCAAACTACACCTGAACAAATCATTATAATACAGGTAAGAGACATTCTAAGTCGATCTCTCTCTTTTGTATGTTTTAGTGCTGTATTTATACCATAGTAATCTGCTAGTGTTCGCTTTGCTTGGGCTTTTTTAGGGTTAATTATTGTGATCTCCCAATTGCAACAGAGAAATATTGGAAAAGAAACTTTGTAGACTGATGGCATTTTATGTTCAGCCGTTCAGCCTATAATCTTAAGATGTGAGCAAAATCAGCTGTTTTGTCATCACTTTAGACATTACGCTATGGAGAATCATTAAAGTACAAGCTCTAAAGTGGCATTGGTGAATGAGCAATGGTTTCTGCTGTTTTGACGACAGCTGCAGATGTGAATGAATGGTGGAAGAAAGTAGTTCCTTTTACAAAAGGGTTTTTGAGACTCTCCATGTTTGATTTTCTTTTATATACACAATTATGCAGTTGAACTGTTGTATAAATACAATATCACACTCAAAGCAGTGCAATATGGTTGTATATCATCTGTGGTGGGACACTAAGGCACTTGACCTGCAGCCTCGAGCCAGTACACACTTCTGACCAGTGCCAGCCGATATACAGCCAAATGACACTGCATTTATATATTATTGACATATATATATATATATATATATATATATATATATATATATATATATATATATATATATATATATATATATATATAAATTTACAGCCCCCCTGAATTATTAGATCCTGTTTATTTTTTCCCCAATTTCTGTTTAAGAGAGAGCAGATTTTTTCAACACATTTCTAAACATAATAGTTTTAATAACTCATTTCTAATAACTGATTTATTTTATCTGTCATGATGACAGTACATAATATTTTACTAGATATTTTTCAAGACGCCTCTATACAGTTTAAAGTGACACTTAAAGACTTAACTAGGTTAGTTGGGTTAACTAGGCAGGTTAGGGTTATTAGGCAAGTTATTGTATAATGATGGTTTGTTCTGTAGACTATCGGAAAAAATATAGCTTAAAGAGGCTAATAATTTTAAGCTTAAAATGGTTATTAAAAAATTAAAAACTGCATTTATTCTAGCCGAAATAAAACAAATAAGACTTTCTCCAGAAGAAAAAATATTATCAGACATACTGTGAAAATTACTTTGCTCTGTTAAACATAATTTGGTAAATAATTAAAAAAGAAGAAAAAATTCAAAGGTGGGCTAATAATTCTGACTTCAACTGTATATATTTATTCTGTAACCTTCCCCAGCCTTGTGCCTTGAGACAATCCTGTCTCTGAGGTCTACAGACAATTCCTTTGTCTTCATGCTTGGTTTGTGCTTTGACATGCACTGTCAACCCTGGGACATTATATAGACAGGTGTATGCCTTTTCAAATCATGTCCAATCAATTGAATTTACCACAGGTGAACTCCAGTTAAGCTGCTGAAACATCTCAAGAATGATCAGTGGAAACAGAATGTACCTGAGCTCAATTTAGAGCTTCACGGTAAAGGCTTTGAATACTGATGTACATGTGATTTTTCAGGTTTTTTATTTTTAATAAATTTGCAACAATTTCAAAAACTCTTTTTTTCACATTGTCATAATGGGGTGTTGGGTGTAGAATTTTGAGGAAATAAATGAATTTAATCCATTTTGGAATAAGGCTGTAACATAAAAAAGAAGAAAAAGTGAAATGCTATGAATACTTTCCAGATGCACGGTGTATGTGTGTATATATATATATTATCTATATATTAAATAAATTTTTAACTGCTTGGATAATGTATGAATATAATTACTTCTGCAAATTAGAACTGTTTATATTTGTTTACTTAAGATATAAATGAATATATGTTGAGGTGTTTATTGTCTTGTATTGCATATTGTGACTGGTATTCTTATGAAAAATATTTAAAAAAATTTCTTGCATATGCTGTGTTATGTCTATTTAATTCTGAATGTAAGGAAAACAATGTTGCATCTAATACACTGACTAGCTATAAGTATATAATTGTTTATTTTTACCTGATTTAATTATTTATTCTCCATTAAAATCAGAATCAGAATCAGAATCAGTTTTATTGCCAAGTGTGCTTCACACACACACAAGGAATTTGTTTTGGCTACAGAAGCTTCCAGTGTACATAAAGTGACAAGTGACAACACAAAATAAATCTGAAAAAATTAAATAATAATAAAAAATGATGAAAAATGATGAAAAATGTTTATTATAAAAAGTTATAAAGAATAAAGAAAAACAATTCTGTTGTTCTTTTGGTATAGCAAATCTTGACTAACCCACTGCAGCTGAATAAAATGGAAATAAAAATAATAAAGTGTTGAATTGCGTCTCTCTCAATGCTAAACTTAAGCCAATAATTGTTTCTCATTCCAGCAAAATTTTTCAGCATTTATTTTGGATCTGCTGTGACAGGACATTGATCAGGTCGGATGGACAGCAGACTTTATAAAGAGCTCCATCATCCTCAATCAGCCCCGCCTGTATACCCTCACTCACGGGCATCAGTCATTTTCTCTGAATAGGTGGAGCGGCAGGACAGATGCCAGGAACACCAGTGAAAAAGGACAGATGGAAAGTCACCGTGATGCTGCCAGTGAGAGAGGGCGACCCAAAGGGCAAACCACAGCCTGAGGAGCTGGAAAATACACTCTTCATCTTCTGATGTCTGAGTCACAAAGGTCCGCACACATTCTCATCTCTTCCACACACTTTCCATCCCTTACAGCCAACATTACCCACTTCTTTGATTCAGTCCCATTTACTTTTATAATACAACTGCATGTTACCTCTGGGAAGCTGTAATAATGAAAATATGCATCATTTTAGACCTAATATGCACTTGGCTGTAAACCAGTCCACGAAGCACATTATTGCACGGGCATCTACTGGACTTAGAATAAAGACATATGCAATATTTCCCTTATTAAAACTATTCCTAGAGGCATGCAACGCCATTGCTTTAATTCATATGAACTGACAAAATGTGAACCTTCAAAGCAAACCTGTCTGCCAATTTCAGAAATATATCAAGAGTTTACACACTTACTTATTTTCCTTGACATTTAAAAATCAAATTCAGAGATATGCATGACGTCACGGTGGCGTAGTGGGTAGCACGATTGCCTCACAGCAAGAAGGTCACTGGTTCGAGCCCTGGCAGGTTCAGTTGGCATTTCTGTGTGGAGTTTGCATGTTCTCCCCATGTTGGCATGGGTTTCCTCCGGGTGCTCCTGTTTCCCCCACTGTCCAAAGACATGCGGTATAGGTGAATTGATTAAACTAAATGGGCTGTAGTGTATGAGTGTGTAGTGTATGAGCAACTAAATTGGTTGAAAAAGCCGCGGATTGCAGCACACAGGCGCACAATGGCTAAAAATAGATTAACTGTATCAAAAATACGTTCATATTGTGAAATGACAAGAAATGATATAGATCGCAGCACCAAACACATGAAAACAAAAAGTAACGTGTCCGATTTAATAATGTAAGGAGTAGAAAGTGCAGATATTTGTGTAAAAACGTAAGAAATAAAAGTAAAAAGTTGTCAAAAAAAATAAGTAGTGGAGAAAAGTACTGATACCAGAAAAATCTACTTGCGTACAGTAGTGAAGTATTTGTACTTCGTTATTTCTCATCTCTGGGTATGATGCCGTTCCTTTTCATGCTTACCAGCTAACCAATTACCTCTGTATGGACGGCTTAGCTCGCCATGTATGTCGGTGGACTTGTGACTCAGAGAGGATTTGACCACGACAACAGGGTTCGAGTCTGGCGAAGAACGCGGGTAAGACAAAAACAAAAGCAAATAACAGGGTGAGAATGTGGTGAAATCTAAAAACGTGGTAAAAATCAGGCCAGGGCTTTTCTTTTTCTGGATTGCTTTTTAAAACTGTTGGTTGGGTATAGGGATCTGAAAAAGCGTACACAGCGGCCTCTGGTGGATTCATGAAAACAAACATTGCAAAAAAAATGGTAGCTCCTGTGACGTATTTGGTGTTCTCCAGAAATGTAAATAGCTGTATATTCTCAGAATGAGCCCGTGTTGGAACAACGTTAAAATTTACTGTACCGCCCCATAGACGCTGTATTAGAAATACCTCGAACAAGCAGTCATTTTTATTTTTTTTGTAATCTGATGCAAAGATGACATAATACATGTATAAATACATACAAATGTTCAAAATAATAAAAACCTTCAAGGATTTAAGATGCTGGTGATGTTAAACGTGTTAAAACAGTCTTATGAAAAGGGTCCATAACATTATTTATTTATTTATTATGCAAGTCAAAGGCTACTTCATTGTTCAAGAGAAAATGAATCTCAAAGTTTGAAAACATCTTAGGGCTAAGTAATAAATTACATTTGATATTTTTGGATAAGCTTTCCCTTTAAGTGAAAATTCATTAATTCATTCGGCTTAGTCCCTTATTTGTCAGGGGTCACCACAGTGGAATGAACCGGCAACTATTCCAGCATATGTTTTACGTAGCGGATGACCTTCCAGCCAGTACTGGGAAACATCTATACACACTCAAATTCACACACGTGCTCATTTACACTCATACACTATGGCCATTTTTGTTTACCCAATTCACCTATAGCGCATATCTTTGGACTGTGGGGGAAACCGGAGCACCTAGATGAAACCCACGCCAACACGGGGACAACATGCAAACTCCACACAGAAATACCAATTGACCCAGCTAGAGCTCGAACCAGAAACCTTCTTGCTGTGAGGCAACAGTGCTGACCACCGTGAAATGCCTGTCAATTTCAAGTGCAGTTGTTTGATATATAACCGTTCTAGTTTTTATTTTTACTTTTCTAAAGCATATTCCATAATCTGTTTATCTGAAAAACAGTGCTAAGGTCAGTTATTCTCGATTAATAATGTGTGTCCCATGTCAGAATGTCTGTCTTTGTTTTGGTCTCTATAACCAGCCCACTGCCAGTTTTCCCAATCATATTTCAACACTCTGAGCATATTTTATTTCAATCCTAAAAAAAAAAGTTCAAACTACTTATTTAAAATGAACTGAAACAACACAATTCTTGAGATTTCATTGGGACAACTTGATGTTTTATGTTCAATCCACTTAAATTTGTTAAATCTGTTACATTAACTTAATCGATTTGTGTTGAGACAACATGAATGAATCGCGTGGAACCCTGCATTATTACCAGTGAAGGCAATGTATTCATTCATTCAATTTCCTTAGGCTTAGTCCCTTTATTCATCAGGGGTCGCCACAGCAGAATGAACCGCCAACTTATCCAACATATGTTTCAAACAGCGGATGCCCTTCCAGCTGCAACCCAGTACTGGGAAACATCCATACACTCTCATTCACACACACTCATACACTACGGCCAATTTAGTTCATTCAGTTCACCTATAGCGCAGATGTTTGGACTGTAGGGGAAACCGGAGCACCCGGAGGAAACCCACTCCAACATGGGGAGAACATGCAAACTCCACACAGAAATGCCAACTGACCAAACCTGGACTCGAACCGGTGACCTTCTTGCTGTGAGGTGACAGTGCTAACCACTGAGCCACCCCATTTCCTCACTTTATTTGAGTAAAGTAACTAATTGCTTTTTAAAGTCTTCCGCCTCTGGAAAATAGCAAAGCTTCTGGAAACGATACTCAGGACTAATAGCAACCAAATGTAGTGACATATCGTATAGCCTCTTACTAATGACAGATCCGCTCTTCAGCGCCCCCTAGCAGTATTTACGAGCTTTCTGAATTAGACACAATAGGGATGTCCGTCATCATTTGGTCGTGTTTCTTTGTTGTTTTCTATGTTCTGGAGAGTCTTTGCTTAGATCTTTTCCATGTGGCAGTTTATAGCGACCACATCTGTCAAGATCCAAAATAGGACTGAAAAAGCACCATAAAATGTCACCCAAACATGACTCATGTGCCATATTTCAAGTACATCTTAGCTTTGAGAAACCAGCAGTTAATTTTGCAATGTTAAATATAATATAAATAACCTGACATTAGAGCAATAACACTCTCTCTCTCTCTCTCTCTCGTCGCTTGTCATTATATTTATATATTGCCCTCATTTATTTGGATAAAAGGATCAAATGACTGTAAAAGTAGATGCAGCTAACTATTATTATGGTGGTTTGAGAAAGCGATTCTAATATCTCACTTAAGCTTCTTCTTTTTCTTCATCTTCTTCTGAGGCTATAATGTTAAAGTGTATCTCCTCATAAACCAAGCATAATCCTTTATCCAAACTTTCGTCAGACCTTCAAACTGGTCTGACTCGGGTTGCTATATCTTTTCCAACTGATCCGACTTTCAGTCTTCCGAAACCAGCCCCTGAAAATTGAGAAAAGTCCCATTGACTCAACATTAGACTAAACTTTGTGAGCTCATAACTCTCCATCAGACTGTTCTACAGACGAGAATGGCCTCAATTAACTCAGTCCAGCCAGCAGCCAATCACTGATGACCTTTTAAATTCCTAGCCACTCCCTAGAAATCAATTTCAGCACTCTAGCAACTGTTCCATAGACTTCTATTGTAAAAGACTGTCATTGACTTAACACTGGAGCAGACCTTGCGACGACAATAGAATCTGGCATCATTTAACTAGTGAGTCTAGTGAGTAGCTAATCACTGATGACCTTAAAACTTACTAGCCATGCCCTGACAACCACTTTAAACACCCTAGCAACTGTCCCATAGACATTCTTTGCCGGCAGCTAGCTCTCTGCAACTCTCACATGGCTGTGTCTGGTCAGTACCTGGATGGGAGACCACATGGGAAAGCAAGGTTTCTGACCGGAATGGTGTTGAGCCAAGTGAGGCCAACAGGGGGAGCTCAACCTGCAGTCTGTGTGTGTCCTAATGCTCCAGTATAGTGAAGGAGACTCTATACTGATCAGTGAGTGCCATCTTTTGGATGAGATGTAAAAACCGAGGTCCTGACTCTTCGTGGTTGTAAAAAAAAAAAAAAAATCCAGAATGTCCTTTGAAAAATAGTAGATGTTTAACCCTGGGATCCTGGCCAAATTTGCCCACTGGCACTGGTTTCCTCCGGGTGCTCCAGTTTCCCCCACAAGTCATGACATGTGGGATAGGTGAATTGGATGAGCTAAATAGTGTCCAAAGTGTATGTGTGTGAATGACAGTGTGTGTTTCCCAGTGATGGGTTGCAGATGAAAGGGCATCCGCTGCGTAAAAAATATGCTGGATAACTTGGTGGTTCATTCCACCTGGGGCGATCCTAGATTAATAAAGAGACTAAAGACCCGTGCACACAGAGACGTTTTTTGCTCACATTTTCTGTCGATGTTTAATGCCTCGTGACTAAATAAAGGGCATCAATGTGATCGTGCATACCAACGCGCAAAACGGCAGGCGTAAAAGCGTCATTTTTTAGAAACGCCTCATGCTTGTTTATTTTGCTTTGACACGCCGCATCAAAACCTTCTCCACCAATCAGATTGGCACTTTTGTTCACGTGCACGGAGCTGCTGAAGTTACAGTAAACAGCACTTGGAGGCGCGCAAGCACAAAACTGTCAATGCGAGCGCACATTGAAGAGATGCCCTGAGGTGATATGAACGTGGAGCTGCTTTTTGGGGATACTCTTCCCGAGGCCCTCAGACTATGCAGAGTCACTGATTCGATCCAAGACCAACGACGAGATGATCCCAAGGTTTTTTATATCCTGGACCTGGCCGAATCCTGAGCAGCTACTGTGATGGTCATGGAAGAGTGGAGAACATGAGACTGATTCCTTTGACGCTCCAGAGACAGACGAGTCTTCGCTGAGGCCAGCTTCCAGCCTCCGCCACTGAGACTGCAGCTCTGCACAAGACATTTGGCCAGCGGAGAAATTAAAATGGTCGTGCCCAACTGAGTCTGGTTTCTCTCAAGGTTTTTTTTCTTCACTTCCGCCATTAGTGAAGTTTTTTTTCCCTCTCCGCTGTCGCCACTGGCTTGCATGGTTCGGGATCTGTAGAGCTGCGCATCGTTGGATTTGCCCTTCAATATTTGGACTCTCAGTAGTGATTATTAAACCACACTGAACTGAGCTCAACTGAACTGAACTTAAACACTACAAACTGAACTACACTGTTCCTATTTACTGTTACCTTTTATGTGAAGCTGCTTTGACACAATCTACATTGTATAAGCGCTATACAAATAAAGGTGAATTGAATTGAATTTTTGCACTAGTGAACAATAAGAATTTCTTCATCGCTAGAGCTGCTACTTGAACCAGCCATAACAACAAGTGTGTCAACTTTGTCTTCTTCTTCTGTGTTACAAGCGGGTGTCAGAAGTTGTGTAGCGCCATCTAACATCAAGGAGTGACTTTGCATACTCTTCTGCTCGACGCCTGTGAAAATTGCTTGGGTTTAAATCCGAAAAACGTCTTGAAAAACGCAGACGATAAACGCAAACAAAAAGCGTCCCGGTGTGTACGAGCCTTAAGCCGAAAAGAAAATGAATGAATGAATGGACTCAGTGTGAAGATTTGTTTATGTGACGAATGTTTCACATATGAATACGAAAAAACTTATATAAAAATTTCAGACTTTAATGTGCAAAGACCTCAATTTGTAGTTGTAAAGAATAGCCACAAATGTGAATCAGTAAATTTGTATTCACAAATGTGTAGATATTTTTTTCCCTTCGACAAACACAACGCAACATTTAGAAATCTTTCAGTGCAGGTCCACAAATCCTGTTGGATGAATCACGAATAAGGAAACTTATCCGCTCATCTTCTTTAGCTACTACTGCTGCAGTAAATATGGTGCAAAACACATTCACAGACCTGCATTTAAAAATCTGATGTCACAGAGAAACATGCACATCTGCAGATTAGAATGTGTATCCACACAAAGAGAGCATGTAGAAGGTTTTCTCTTAAATATTTTGTCCTGGGAATTTTTTTTCTAAGCATAAACACAGCTACATTACTACAAAGGCTCGAATCTGCCACTATAGATCTTAAGCGTTGTTTTTTCACGCGCAAATCTACGTTTTGCGCTCTCTCTTCCACCCAAACATCACTGTGATATTTGATGCAAAAAGTCATCAGAGTAACACCGTTGTTAAAATATGCCTTTGTTTGTTGTGAATACATGCCCTCTAGTGGCGAAAATGACATACTGTGCCTTTAAGTATTTTAGCATTGGCTTTCACAGAGATTTTTAAAAACCGTTTCCGGTGTATATGCTTTCACAGCGGAATTGTTTTTCCTTTTTTGTCTTGGCACACCTGGTCTGTTGTCTTCAGGACAGAGGAATTAGTGTTTTGCTGGGTTAAGTGTGGCTGCGGGCCAGTGTTCAGCAGATTGACAGAGTTGTAAGACTCCTGTAAGCCTTCCTGAAGCCACACCAGGTGTGCAGGAACATGGAGAACGCTGGGGTTGAGGGTTAAAGACAGAGAAATGAAGCACAAAGCTTTTCATTACAGGCTATAATTTTGATTCGTGTCTGCAAAAAAAAAAGGATTCTCTAACAATTTACCTTTTGATTAAAAATGATGGAAAATACAACATATTTTCACAGAAATGCAATATTTTGGATAATTTTTTGTGACTTTTTCAATGGTTTAATGACTGTTTGCGACCAAAAAGCAGTTCAATGACTGCCATTTCTTTACTACACTGTTCCACACAATTCTTTCACGTTGTCCTAACACAGATTGGTTAAGTTAACTTAATCATTTTTACTAATTTAAGTGAATTGAATACAAAACAATTAAGTTGTCCCCCAAATAACACAAGAATTGTGTTGATTCAGCTCATTTTAAATAAGTACTTTGAACAAGCAGCAATAAATCATTTTGTAATTTTGTGTAGTTTAAACAAAAAAACAAACACATTTATAAAAATAAAGTAATAAATGTAACTTATACAATAACCACTCATAGGCTCACCGACCGCTTTATTAGGTACACCTGTCCAACTGCTCGTCAAATTTATAATCAGCCAATCACATGGTAGCAACTCAATGCATTTAGGCATGTAGACATGTTCAAGACGATGTGCTGCAGTTCAAACAGAGCATCAGAATGGAGAAGAAAGGTGATTTAAGTGACTTTGAACGTGGTATGGTTGTTGGTGCCACACGAGCTGGTCTGGGTATTTCAGAAACTGCTGATCTACTAGGATATTCACGCACAACCATCTCTAGGGTTTACGGAGAATGGTCTGAAAAAGAGAAAATATCCAGTGAGCGACAGTTATATGGGCACAAATGCCTTGTTGATGCCAGAGGTCAGAGGTTCCAGCTGATAGAAAGGCAACTAACTCAAATAACCACTCGTTACAACTGAGGTCTGCAGAAGAGCATCTCTGAACACACAAAACGTCCAACCTACAATTCACGCAGGTTAAACAAAATTGGACAATAGAAGATTGGAGAAGGGGGACGCAGTGGCGCAATAGGTAGTGCTGTCGCCTCACAGCAAGAAGGTCGCTGGTTCAAGTCTCGGCTGGGTCAGTTGGCCTTTCTGTGTGGAGTTTGCATGTTCTCCCTGCATTTGGGTGGGTTTCCTCCGGGTGCTCCAGTTTCCCCCACAGTCCAAAGACATGTGGTGCAGGTGATTTGGTTAAGCTAAATTGTCCATGTGAATGAGTGTGAAGTGCATCCACTGCGTAAAACATGTGCTGGATAAGTTGGAGGTTCATTCCGCTGTGGCAACCCCGAATTAATAAAGGGACCGAAAGCCGAAAAGAAAATAAATGAATGAATGAAGATTGGAGAAACGTTGCCTGGTCTGATGAGTCTCGATTTCTGCTGCCAGATTTTGATGGTAGGGTCACAATTTGGCATCAACAACATGCACAACAACAACAACATGAAAGCATGGATCCATCCTGCCTTGTATCAATGGTTTATGCTGGTGGTGTAATGGTGTGGGGGATTTTTTTGGCACACTTTGGGCCCATTAGTACCAATTAGTACCAATCATGTCAACGCCACAACCTACTGGAGTATTGTTGCTGACCATCTTCATCCCTTATAACCACAGTGTACTCATCTTCTGATGGCTACTTTCAGCAGGATAACGCGCCTTGTCATAAAGAGTGAATCATCTCAGACTGGTTTCTTGAACATGACAATGAGTTCACTGTACTCAAATGGCCTCCACAGTCACCAGAGCTCAATCCAATAGAGCACCTTTAGGATATGGTGGAACGGGAGATTCACATCATGGATGTGCAGCTGACAAATATGCAGCAACTGCATGATGCTATCATGTCAATATGGACCAAAATCTCTGAGGAATATTTCCAGTACCTTGATTCATCTATGCCATGAAGGATTAAGGCAGTTCTGAAGGCAAAAGGGGGTCCAATGTAGGTACTTGTAAGGTGTACCTAATAAAGTGGCCGGTGAGTGTATATTGTAATACAGATAATCTGAAAACAATTTAGTGTATACTGTTGTCTGTCATTTGAAACATTCACAAGTCTTTAAACTCTCTAAAAACTCTTTAAGTAGGTCAGTAAATGTCTTCATCACTGGGAAAAAAAGATTCAATTTACAGTTAAAGGCAAATTATTAGCCCTCCAGTGAAAATTTTATATTTAAAAAAATATATTTCCCAAGTTATGTTTAAAGAAGAAAATGTTTTAAAACATGTTTCTAATAACTAAATTATTTTGTTTTTGCCATGGTGAACAGTACATAAAAGTACATTTAGTACATAAAAGTGTACTAGTTATTTTGCAAGACATGCTTAAAGTGCTTAATTTAAAGTCTTAACTAGAGTTTAACTAGGCAAGTTAATTAGGCAGTCATTGGACAACTGTGGTTTGTTCTATAGCCAATTAAAATGATATTTCTTAAGGGGGCTAATAATATTGAAAACAAATGCTTTTATTCCAACCAAACTAAAAGAAAAAAGACTTTCATCAGAAGAAAAACATATACAAATACTGTGACAATTTACATTTACATTTACATTTAGTCATTTAGCAGACGCTTTTATCCAAAGCGACTTACAAATGAGGACAAGGAAGCAATTTACACAACTATAAGAGCAGCAGTGAACAAGTGCTCTAGACAAGTTTCAGGTGTGTAAAGTCTAAGAAGCAAAGCATTAGTAAAAAAATTTTTTTTTTTTTTTTTTTTTTGAGAGAGAGAGAGAGAGAGAGAGAGAGAGAGAGAGAGAGAGAGAGAGAGAGAGAGAGAGAGAGAGAGAGAGAGAGAGAGTACAGTTAGTGGTATAGCCAGAGAGGCAGTTGCAGATTAGGAAGGAAAGTGGAGACTAAACAGTTGCGTTTTTAGTCGTTTCTTGAAGACAGCAAGTGACTCTGCTGTTCTGATGTAGTTAGGGAGTTCATTCCACCAACTGGGCAGATTGAATGTGAGAGTTCGGGAAAGTGATTTCTTCCCTCTTTAGGACGGAACAACGAGGCGACGTTCATTCACAGAACGCAAGAATTTCCTTGCTCTGTTAAAAAGGAAATATTTGAAGAAGGAAAAAAATATATAAAATCTCACAGGAGGGTTAGAATTGAGCAAAATGTATACTACGTAGCAAAAACTGACCTTCATTTGCTTACACATCCAAACAGAATGCCAAACTTTACAGAAATAGCTTGACAACAGCAGTGGAGTTGGCTGTTCAGTCAAACAGTGTATAAAATGACAATGTCTTTCCCTCATTTGAACTGAAGAACCATTCATCTGACAGCTGAAACTCCTAGAAATGTGAAGATGCACATCACCAGTGCTTCAACTGCCAAAACTGTCCCGCAGCCAACAGACCCGACCCTATGGGGGCATTTAGCGAGGGAATGACACAACATATTTTGACATCATCTTAAATGCTTAAGACATTCCCCACAAGGCTAGGATGTTGTTTTTCAAACATAATTGCAGGGCAGAGTCTCTAGACTGAGCTCTGACAGCCGTAATGGTCTCTGCATCAGTTCATCACAGTCCTGACAGGAGATGTTAACAAACGCTTCTGGATTTATCACTCAGAGCAGTTTTGGATGCATTGTCCTGAAAAGCCAACTTTGCTAAAGCAGCTCTGTTATTTCATTAGAGAGTTCGATGGTGAGTGCCATATGTTATATATTGCAGTAATGTGAGTTACCCAATGACCAATCCCTCTTTAAAGCTAAATGTATTCAAGAGCTTTTTACAGTGTGTGCAATTATTGTATACCCAAACAGCTCACAATGTGCTTTGTTAGCATTTTAACTTCCCCTCTGGTCCATTTATGATGTTAATTATGATTTTTAGGGCCCAAAACAGGCTGATTTAGTGCTATTTTACTGAACAGTTTTCTATGGCATATGATTTCTATGGCATTTTCACCAGCATAACTGCAACTCACTGCATGTTTCATTTTTTCAAACCATTCTCTGTAAACCCATAAGATGGTTGCAGGGATTCGATTTGGATGAACCAACAAAACAACCAATGAAAATTGAATGAACCAACCAACCAACAATAAAAAATGAGCCAACTAACAAATGAAAAAAAATCTATGAAAGAATAAATTAACCAACCAACAAAAAAGTTAACCAACCAACAAATGAAAAAAAAAAAAATGAACCAACCAATGAAAAACAAACAAGTCAAGTGAAAAAATGAACCAACCAATGAGAAAAATGTAGTAACCAACCAGTCAACTAACAAAAAAATTAACCAACCAATGAAAAATCCAACCAACCAACCAAAAAAGTTAACCAACCAACAATTGGAAAAAAAAACGAACCAACCAACGAAAAAACAAACCAACCGACCAATAACAAAAAACTAATCAACCAACAAAAAAGTTAACCAACCACCAAACAAAAAACTAAGCAACCAATAAAAAAACAAGCAATGGGAAAACCAGCCAACCAACCAATAAGAAAACCAAGCAATCAACCAACAAAAAATTCAACCAACGAAAAACAATCAACTAGCCAATGAAAAATGTAACCAACCCACCAACAAATAAATTACCCAACCAAGCAACCAAGCAGCGAAAAAATGAACCAACCAACCAGCAAAAAAAGTTAACCAACCAAAGAAAAAAAACTAACAAATAACTAACCAACCAACCAATGAAAAAAAAACCCACCAACCAGCCAAAACCAAACAACCAACGAAGGAATAATCAACCAACCAATAAAAAAAAATAATAATAATAAAAAAACAACCAACAAACCAAAAAAAAAAAAAAAAAAAACAACCAACTAACGAATTAAAAATTTTACAATCCAACCAATCAACACAAAAATTAACCAACCAAGCAACCAATCAATGAAAAAACAAACCAATGAAAAAATTTACGAACCAACCAACGAAAAATAAAATTAAAAATCAAACAACCGATAAACAAACAAAAAACAACCAATGAAAAAATTAATTCATGAACCAATCAAATGTAAACCCAGCCAACCAACCAACCAACCAACGAGAAAAACAACCAACTAATGAAAAAAACCAACCAACCAACAAAAAAATTAACAAACAAATGAAAAAAAAAATTACCAATGAAAAAAAATTAACCAACCAACGAAAGAACAAAGCAACCAACCAACGAGAAAACCAACCAACCAATTAACCAATAAAAAAACAACTAACCAACAAAAAATAAATAAAAAAAAAAACGAACCGACTAACCAATGAAAAATCAAACGAACCAACCAACCAAGAAATGAACCAACCAACAAAAAAATTACCCAATGAAAAAAAGAACGAACCAACTAACCAATGAAAAATAAATAAATTAATAAAAAAAAAAATAATAAAAAAAATCAACCAACCTATAAACGAAAAAAACAAACCAACTAACGAAAAAAAAATGAACCAACCAATAAAACAACCAACCAACGAAAAACAAAACAAATGAACCAACCAACGGAAAATAAACCAAACCAACCAAAAAATAAATGAACCAGTGAACCAATCAAAGAAAACAAAACGAACCAACCAACAAAGCAATCAAAAAAAAAAAAAAAAATCAATCAATCAGGCAATCAATCATCACTTTTATTGACATTTAAGATTACAGTATATATATATATATATATATATATATATATATATATATATATATATATATACACATATATATATATATATATATATATATATATATATATATATATATATATATATATGTGTATATATATATATATATATATATATATATATATATATATATATATATATATATATATATGTGTATATATATATATATATATATATATATATATATATATATATATATATATATATATATATGTGTATATATATATATATATATATATATATATATATATATATATATAGCAAATGATATCGGTAAAATAACTGATAAAGTGCAGTGAGTTTACTCTCAGGTTTTTGTCCCATCAGTTACAACACCAAACACAGATAATACAGCACTAGAATGTCAATAAGTCAAATGTTAAAACTTTTTTGTTGCAAGGACATGAATGACAAAATACAGAAAAACTTCATTTACGGTGTGTGTGTATTAGCATTTTTTATATTTCAGATTTTCTGAGCCTTTCTGAGAATATCTGAGCACACATTATTGTCCAGCTTATTCAGTGAAAGAAAATATACAAAAAACTCCACGACATGAACCAAGCATGAAGCAAGAGTCATTTCCTACTATCCATCCTCCATTTACAGTAAATATTTATACATCTTCATGCACTCAGGAAAACTATCGAAGCGATCTCGCCAAACACACAATGAGCACTGTTTGTGTATTTATGAGCTCCATTTGGTTGTTTTCAGTACGTTTAAGCAGTTTGCGGCTCGTTGCTGCACTTCTGCGTTTTTGGATGTAAACAGACAGTCGTGTGAGTGAGTGCTCCTGATGGCTTTACTGGGTGATGTATGGAAATAAACAAAGCAGATCCTTTCAACATTCAAGCTTCCAACTGTGTTTGTCATTTTGGCTACGTGGACGTATCCCATGATTCTGTGCAGCGCTGATGCATATACTGTACAGTTGAAGTCAGACTTATTAGCCTTCCTTTGAATTTTTCTTTCTTTTTCAAATATTTTCTAGATGATGTTTAACAGAGCAAGGAATTTTCACAGTATTTCCTATAATATTTTTTCCTCTGGAGAAAGTCTTATTTGTTTTATTTCGGCAATGATAAAAGCAGTTTTTAATAAAAAAAATATATTAATAAGGTCAATATAATTAGCCCTCCTAAGCAATTTTTTTGACTGTCTACAGAATTCAGAACAATTCAATTCACCTTTATTTGTATAGCGCTTATACAATGTAGATTGTGTCAAAGCAGCTTCACATAAAAGGTCACAGTAAATAGGAACAGTGTAGTTCAGTTTGTAGTGTTTAAGTTCAGTTCAGTTTAGCTCAGTTCAGTGTGGTTTAAAATTACAGCTGAGAGTCCAAACACTGAAGAGCAAATCCAACGATGCGCAGATCTACAGATCCCGAACCATGCAAGCCAGTGGCGACAGCGGAGAGGGAAAAAAAACTTCACTAATGGCGGAAGTGAAGAAAAAAAACCTTGAGAGAAACCAGGCTCAGTTGGGCACGATCATTTTAATTTCTCCGCTGGCCAAACGTCTTGTGCAGAGCTGCAGTCTCAGTGGCGGAGGCTGGAAGCTGGCCTCAGCGAAGACTCGTCTGTCTCTGGAGCGTCACAGGAATCAGTCTCATGTTCTCCACTCTTCCATGACCATCACAGTAGCTGCTCAGGATTCGGCCTGGTCCAGGATATGGAAAACTTGGGATCATCTCGTCGTTGGTCTTGGATCGAATCAGTGACTATGCATAGTCTGAGCGCCTCGGGAAGAGTATCCCCAGGTGGAAATGGAGAACAATGCACTGTTAAACAAGGACCGGTCTATAATTAGCCTAATTAACCTAATTAGCCTTTAAATGTCTTTAAATGCCTTTAAATGTCACTTTAAGATGAATACTAGTATCTTGAAAACTATCTAGTAAAATATTATGTTGTCATCATTGCAAAGATAAAATAAATCAGTTATTAGAGATGAGTTAATAAAACTTATGTTTAGAAGTGTTTTGAAATAATCTTCTCTCCATTATACACAAATTTGGGTAAAAATATACAGGGGGGCTAATAATGCTGACTTTAACTGTATATATACTGTATGTATAGGGCAGCTGCCTCTTACATTTTACTCAGATTTCATGTGCTTCTACACTGTCAAAAATATATATATTGCTGCCTTAAACATGTTAGTTGAATCAACTAGTTGAAACCTGATCAACTTATTCAAATAATTTAAGCAACATGAAAAAATTCGTTGTCTTGACTGTCATTTTATTTTTTACAGTGTACTAATATTCCAGGAGAAAATGTGAAAATGCAGGCTAATGCTAAAGTTTGCCTACATGATGTATGATTTGTTTTTAAAGGAGGGTATTTATTTGATAAACCTCAATCTGTTTAATTTAAAACATAGGTTTTATATTTGAATGTGATTAAACATGAATTCAAACATCATTACTGTATACAATGCTGAATGATTCTACTATGTTGATTTCTTATTATGACGTAGAAAACTGTGATACATTGTAGTACATTTGCAGTAGTATTAGCTAGGCACCATATTATACTCCACTAGAAATCCTGGATTCCAGATGGGTTAGATGTTCTGGAAAAAGCTATTTATTTTCAATTTATCAATGTTTAATATTTTGCCAATATTATATGCACACTTCATCATATCTATCTATCTATCCATCCGTCCATCCGTCCGTCTATCTATCTATCTATCTATCTATCTATCTATCTATCTATCTATCTATCTATCTATCTATCTATCTATCTATCTATCTATCTATCTATCTATCTATCTTAGTCTGAAAATACATTTTCTGAACACTTCTAATAATACAGTTTCCATTTTTCAATCTTGTTTTGTATTCTTTAAGTACAAAACGATAATGATATGTAATAAATTCTGTTTTGTATTCGTGTTTTTTTTTTTACAATAAATAAAATTTACATAAGTTGCAAAGACCTTTACAAGGTCATAAAAGATGTTATTTACTAAAAATGCTGTTAATTTGAAACAAATAAAAAAAACATCAAATTTTCCCAAAACATAAGAATTAGAAAAACAATTATAAGTTATGAGTCTAAATAATAAAAACCATGATTAATGATTTAGCACTAATAATAATAATAATGATAATAATAATAATAGTAAAATCACAATAAAGCAGCAAATTATCATATACGGCTAATTTCTGAAGGATCATGCACTAAAAATGACATTTGATGTTTGTGCAAACCACTTGTTTAAAATGAGCTAAAACACAATTCTTAATTTTTTTTAACAACCTATTTTATATTATTCAACTTTGTTTTATGTTCAATCAACTTAAATTTATATATATATATATATATGTATAATATCACAAGAGTGCGATGGAGTGCGATGTGGCTGTATATCGGCACTGGTGGCCGCAGGCCAAGTGTCTTATTGTCCCACTAGTGATGATACAGCCATATCGCACTGCTTTTATTCTAGCTGAAATAAAACAAATAGGACTTTCTCCAGAAGAAAAAATATTATCAGACATACTGTAAAAATTTCCTTGCTCTGTTAAACATCATTTGGGAAATATTTAAAAAAGAAAAAAAATTCAAAGGGGGGCTAATAATTCTGACTTCAACTGTGTGTGTATATATATATATATATATATATATATATATATATATATATATATATATATATATATATATATATATATATACACACAGTTTAAGTCAGAATTATTAGCCCCCCTTTGAATTTTTTTTCTTTTTTAAATATTTCCCAAATGATGTTTAACAGAGCAAGTAAATATATATATATATATATCAATCAGCTAACTTAATTCCTTCATATTGTCCCAACATGCATTGATTGTGTAGATCCTAGCTTTTTTTTTTACAGCGTGCAACCCTGAACACTGCAGTATTACAATATCTACAGAAATAAGCACATTTCAAAGAGTATTCAGATTACAAAAATAGATATTTTAAACTACAACAATATTCCACAAAATTACAGATTTGCACAGCATTTTATGATGAAACAAACGCAGCCTTGTTGAGCATAAAAGCTTTCTTTCACAAACATTAAAACAGCTTGACAAGAAGTTTCCACATGCTTCTTCATGCTGTCACAACACGCATCTACTTGCCAAAGCGATCCCTCTCTAGAGGAAACAACCGTTGCACTTCAGCTATTTAGCAGAACTGTTATTAAAAAGACGTGAAGAACATTATGCATGCGAATCAAACATTGCCCAAATCCCGCTGTTTTCTCTTTCAGCGAACAATGGCATATTGTTGAGCAAGATTAAAGCCTTGTGTTGGTTCTTGTTAGTGTCTTTTCTTCACTTATTTTCAGTCCAGGCTCATATTTGCTTTGCGCGCTCTTTTATTTGTATGAAATGTGTAGCGGGCAGGCTTATGCAGGTGGGAGGCCGGGTGATTCAGTGTGTGTGTAACCTGCGGGCTACCTTTCCACAGTAGGCCCATTGTGTAGGGTGCAGGTTTATAACACCTCCACACACCCTCTTTTTTTTTTTTTACAGTATCTGCTTTCTGTGGCGGCTGCAGCACATGGCCCAACATCACTCTAAAACACAGACAAAAATCCACTCAGATTTTCCACAGAGATGGAAATGTTTTCGATGATGCATGAAAGCAAGACCTGGTGATAATTGGCAAGGGGTGTTCCAGCTTAATCCTTTCTGTCTGTCATTTATAGTGTGCTAATAATGTCCAGTGACTGTAAGCGATGAGTGAGAGGTCAGATATAATCAGAATCAGAATCAGAAAGAGCTTAATTGCCAGGTATGTTCACACATACGAGGAATTTGTTTTGGTGACAGAGCTTCTACAGTGCAACAGGATATCAGAGACAGGACAAAAAACAGATAATAAATATATTTTAAAAAATACAAGTAAGTAGTGAGTGCAAATATACAGATTGACAAGTGTATGTACATGTTTATTACTATATACAACGTTATATGTGCAGCTGTTATGTGCAAATTGGCATGTAAAGTGTGTTGTTAAATAAGTGTATATGTGTATAAAAGTGTATAGCAGTAGTGATGTTGGTTCCGCAATTATTATCATCAAGTGTTCATGAGATGAATTGCCTGAGGGAAGAAACTGTTTCTGTGTCGGGCTGTTCTGGTGCGCAGTGCTCTGTAGCGTCAACCAGAAGGTAAAAGTTCAAAGAGGCAGTGTGCTGGGTGTGAGGGGTCCAGAGTGATTTTGGCAGCCCTTCTGCTCGCTCTGGATAAGTACAGTTCTTGGGGAGCAGGAAGGGTTATAATATAATATGAACAGGACTGTTATTTTAACTAAACTTTTTTCCCCCTTTAACATTTTCTGCATCTAATCAGCAATGTTGGGCATGTTGCTTTAAAAGAGTGATTAGTTAAAGTAGCTAGTTACTTTTCAGTAAAATTTACAATTTCTAAAAATGTACAATTTCAGAAAGAACTGAAAAATATGGCGTGGACATGAAGCTTTTTTTTAGAATAAAGCTGTCAAAATAGACAGCCTCCAAAACATCTGCTTTACAATGTCATCCACCATGTTAGCTAAACTGATCACATGACTGTTACATGACTAAAACGCATCTTCCTTTTTGAAAGCCTCCATTTCCACAGTCCACACTTCGACAAGACAACAACTTTTCAAACTGATCCAGTGACGCCATTTTCAAATTGATCCTGATACTTTACTTCCTTGCAAACACTTGAAAATACTGAAGGCGCCCCTCAGTCCCGCTGTACACCCCTGAGCAAAAGCCACGTTCAAACCACGTCTTCCCTGGAAGCGTAAACGGCGAACAGGATGATCCATCAGTTAGAAAACAGAGACGGTCAGTCTGCTGGATGCTGCCAAGCTACTTGTGGTTTCGCCTCTAGCGCAGGAGAAACAGAATCTCCTGTCGAGGCACCACAAATAACAGCATAATCAACTTGTACGAACGATTTGTGCTTGATAAACAGTCCGCATGCATGAAACCGCGCTGTATGCAAAGCACCAGAGGTAAAATATCACGCCTGTGGTTTAGACTCCATGTCAAATGCTCGCTGAGGTCCGCTTTCACTGACTCCACTGTAAGACACAGACAAACAGCGGCAGATCCGATTCAAGGCCACAAAACAAAAACACAGATCGAACTAAACTACAGACTTCACCACCACCTCCGGCAAACTTCATTCATTTATTTAGTTTCCATCAAATCACATTAGCCCATTCAGACCCGAATTATGTTCCAAGTTCAGAAAAATGTAAAAGTATGATTGTTCTTGAGGCTCCTATAAATGAGACCAAATTATAATACAAATTCAACACCCTTTAAGTATATATATTTTTGTCCATTTCAATGGACATCAGGGGCCTCATGTAGCAACGCTGCGTACGCTAGATTTCACGCTCACGTTTGGATTTACTAACGATGAAATGAACGTGAGAATGTGCGTGGTTCACACCAACTTCATGTCTGGCCTAGGCAGTTATGTAATTTGCACGCTACAAAGTATCTGAGCCGTGCAATGGCAGCTGTATGGGACGGGATCATCCGCATGTCTAGCAGATTTATAAGGTTTCCATACCATGCAGTTGACCAGTCAAACATTAAAGCGCAATTTGCAGCGATCGCCGGTTTTCCCAAAGTAATCGGAGCGATCGACTGCACACACATTGCTATAAAGGTGTGTTCTGAAGATGAATTTGGATGAATCAGAAACATTTCCATTCAATAAATGTGCAAATAATATGTGACGCTCAAATGCGCTCAAATACACACACTTATTAATGATTCCTATTTGTTTTCCTCGTAATGAAGAATAGGCAAGATCTGATATGAAGTGGGGGGGAAAAAGAAGAATGAGTTCATCAGCCGATGGGTTCGAATCGAGTCCATGATCGAATGTGCCAAAACATGTTGCCATGCGCTTTATAAGCTACGCCACTCACGCTGCTATAGATACTACAAAATTTGACACCTTTACATCACCTTTACATCATTTCTTTTTAAATTCACTCACAGTGCGATGTTCAGACCCAACTGCGTTAACCAAGTCAGCTAAACTCTCCCGCTCTGTTTTTTTTTCTTTTGTTATTAATTCCGGAGGACAAACATGCAAATAACACAGTTTTTCTCCGGTCTACCTCTTATAGGTGCACCTCCAATTCACATTCTGTTCAAAGTTTCTCTTTTTACTTGCTTTTGCCATTGCTTTATCATTTGGTTTTGCCAAAGTGGAGTCATTAGCATATTCATACAGGGAGGAGGCAGGGAGGGGTTTTGCGCTCGTGCACATGCGCTCAGTTTCACGTTAATTTGGATGTACAAAGAGAATATGCGAGGGATTTCCGCGTCCGCAGTATTTCATACATCTGAATTTTTTACTGCGTACGCAATGTTTTGGTATGATTTCAACGCAAGTCTTCATACATGAGGCCACAGGTCAGAACAGTTAAAGAGTTCAATTGCAAAAACCTCTAAATGCCATCTGAAATTTTCATCTAAAATTAGCATTTTTATCAAGCTCCTGTGTCTGTGTTCTGTAATATCACTTCTGTGGCAAAGAATAAGCCCTTTTAGTGGTCTTTAAAGTGAAATCTATCAACACAAACAAAGGAGGCTGAGAAAATGTTTAAATTTCGATGGAAATTTCACACGGCGCTTAGAGGTTTTTGCATCTGAACTCTTCAGTTGTACTTGAACATTATACAGTGCAGTGCATGTACAGTTGAACATTATACCAACATAAAATACAAAATACACATGCTGTACATGATTGTTTGTATAATCTAATAAATAAATTTATTTTCAAAATCACAAACACTAAGACTATAACATTTTTACTTTAATTTTGAGGTTTTTGTTGTACAGATTGCACCTTGTTACAACAAAATTTATCTTCAATTTCTTCATCACTCCACATATAATGTCCACATCCAAGATATTTCCATCTGCTATAAGCTCAAGAACTTCAAGATCTGTATAATCTGCATATGAACTTGTTTCCGCAATAAATTAGTACATCAATATAGTTTTTTTATATTAAAAAAGCTCAATCAGCATTACTTGAGATTTAATTTTAGCAACAGATTTTGAACCCATTGTCCATCCTAATGGACAGACATAATTGAAAAGATCCTGATGTAAAGCTAACAACATTACAAAAGATTTTAAACTTGAATTAGTAAGTGCAATCCTTCTTTGTTTACATACAATCTAAGAAATATTGACACACATATCAATAAATCTGAATAAAAACATTGTAAATGTGGCTTACATCTGTGTCTGGAATGAAGTGATGCCATGCTGCTTTTTAGCGTAGTGGATTTTTTTCAAATTACAACATTCCAAGCCTTATCGCCATTTCATTGGATGACAATCATCCACTTTCATGGACTGCAGGCTTTAAATTATATATAAATGCTCATGAACCACAAATGTCAATGTAATGGACACAGGGTCTCAAGGGGTTAGACTGAAAAGTCTTCAGTTTTTAAAACATACTGTATGAAGTAGTTGGAAGCAGGACTTTGTAGGGATACTGGAGGAACGTAAAACAAGGAAGAAGAGTTTCAATGACATACTTGTATATTTTGGGCTGGGTGCTTGGCCATTTCGTCTTATTCAATATTCATTGGGAGGGTGCTATCGCAAATGGATTTGTCAGACGAACGCCACTCACCTTAACGTTAATTTTGGCAAAACACTGTGCTTTTCAATGGTTGAAAAACTGTATATATATATATATATATATATATATATATATATATATATATATATATATATATATATATATATATATATATATATATATATATATATATAAATTAATATTACTTCTCTAATACAACAACAAACTATGTACTACATCGGATATCATTCCCTTGCTGTAAATGCTAGCGCTCCTTGTGTTTTTTTTTCTTCTGCAACTTCGATGCACTCGCATTCTGAATGTTTACAATCTGGTAATTCGCCTATTGAGGATTAAATTAAAATAAACATGACATTTTTGTATTGTAAAAAATTAAACTTATGAAATAAGGAATGTACTTGTTTGCCATCAAAACTATTTGACTGCAAGATCCCCACCTGCGGCAGCTCGGTTTATTTCTTCACGTGTCTACCAAACCACATTAGACCGAAATGTTTTCAATTGGAAAACTTATGAAGTTAGAGGCAGGACTTTGCATGGATACTGAAGGAATGTAAAGCAAGGAAGAGAAAAAGAAGATTTATAGCACTCTCCCTTAAAGTCAATATGAGTTTCGGGTTTCATCAGCGGGGCAGCCCAGATTTATGTTTAATAAGTTTCAGGTGGCCAGGACGGGACAGGGGGGGGAGCTTGGACTGTTTTAGCCGAGCGCTGTCAGATCCCACAGCAATGCTTCAATTTGCACGGCAGGGGCACGTCTGGAAAAACAGAGCTACCTTTGTCCTGCAGGCGGAGATGGAGACGGCCGAACATGTGAATCACAAACACACTAGCGCAGAAAAAGATGGAGAGCCACATCAATAGCTCATAATCAAAGACAGCATGACGTCTGGAGAAAACCAGGCACTTACAAGAGATTGACAAGCACCTATTAAAGCAGATCGCACAATAACAGAGAACACATTCGCTCATATTACAGTCCAAAATGTGGCTTTGTTTTCATGAAGGTGAAGTAAATCATGCCTACCATTGGGAGAGGGGGGGGGGGGGGTGTAAAATCTATTTTGATGGTAAATTTGACAATCATTTAATCATTTGACAATCAATAAATCAGTGAATTCAAAAGTAGATAAGGTGAACATCTCATTAACACTTTACAAATAGGTTCCATTGGTTTTTGTTGTGGTGGTATTTATTAATGTTTGTTAATGTCTTAAAAATATAACTTTTCATTCATGGCAAATTCATCCATGAGCTTAGTTCCAATATTTATATATGTATATCACTTTAGATTTTCAATAATGTATTAGTAGATGCTGCCATTGATTAATTCCATTAGACTGATTAATTAATGCTTTAGAAGTATTTTTATGATTAGTCCAGGCAAACAGATGGAAGGATTGATGGATGGATGGACAGACTGAAAGACAGATGAATTGATGGATGGATGAACGGATGAAAAACTGTATGAAATGACAGAACAATGGATGGATGGATCAAAATTATTGAGAGAATGGATCAAAAACAATGGATGGATGGATCAAATAATGGATGGATGAATAAAAATTGATGTATGGCTGGAATGACAGATCAATGGATGGATGGGTGGATGGATCAAATAATGGATGGATTAAACAATGGATGGATGAATGGGTGAATAAAAATTGATGTATGGCTGGAATGACAATAATAGATGGATGGATGAAAACACTTGATGGATGAAATAACAATGGATGGATGGATGGATGGATAAAACAATGGATGGATGAATAAAAAATTGATGTATGGCTGGAATGACAGAACAATGGATGGATGGGTGGATCAAATAACAATGGATGGATGGATGGATCAAATAACAATGGATGGATGGATCAAATAATGGATGGAAGAATAAAAATAGAAGTATGGCTGTAGTGAAAGAACAACGGATGGATGGATGAATCAAATAACAATGAATGGATGGATTAAATAACAACAGATTGATGGATAGAATCAAATAACATCAAATAACAATGGATGGATGGATCAAATAATGGATGGATGGATGGATAGATCAAAAAACAATGGATGGATGGATCAAATAATGGATGGATAGATCAAAAAACAATGGATGGATGGATTAAATAACAACGGATAGATCAATAAAAGTGGATGGATGGATGGATGGATAATTGAAATAATGGATGGATGAATAAAAAACAATGGATGGATGGATGAATCAAAAACAATAATAGATGGGTGTCTGAAAAACTGATGGATGAATCAAATAATGATGGATGGAAAGATGGATGGGTCAAAAACTGATGGATGGAAAGATGGATGGGTCAAAAACTGATGGATGCATCAAAAAATTAGGGATGCATCAAAAAACGATGGATGGATGGATGGATGGATGAAAAATCGATGAATGAATGGACGGCTCAAAAACAATGGATGGAATGACAGAACGAGGGATAGATAGATGGATCAAATGTGATGGTTGGATAATTAATGGATGGATGGATGGATGGATGGATGGATGGATGGATGGATGGATAAAAAAACAATGGATGGATGGATCAAATAATGGATGGATAGATAGATAGACCAAATAACAATAGAAGGATGGATGAATCAAAAAACAATGGATGGATCAAAAAATGATGGATGAATCAAAAAAACGATGAATGGATGGATGGCTTAAAAACAATGAATGGAATGACAAAAAAAGGGATAGACAGACAGACAGACAGACAGACAGACAGACAGACAGACAGACAGACAGACAGACAGACAGACAGACACATAGATGGATCAAAAGTGATGGATGGATGGATGGATGGATGGATGGATGGATAGAGAGATAATGAATGGACAAACAGACAAAAAGCCTTGATGGATGGAACAAAAGACACAGAATGAAAGATAGACATATAGATTCAGACAGACAGACAGACAGACAGACAGCGTATTGTTGATGAAATCTGCTCAGCCCACAGCCACTCTTAACTTTCCCCTGTGCTTTTAAACAGTGTCTTGTGTAACTTTCACCTTTTCTCTTCATGCTTTTGTGTCTCTCCACACCCTCTGCCCTGCTCAGGTACAGAAGAACAATAAGGCTCTGTGTGTGTGGAGAGAGAGAGTGTGTGTGAGAGAGAGAGAGGCGGGATGGGCAGGACAGAACGTGTCGGAGGAGTGAACATTAAACACTAAACATCCAGGAGAAAAAAATCCACACTGATCACTGCTGTTCACCACTGACAACCATATATGCTTTAAAATGAGTCCAGTGCTCATGTTCATTCATTCATTTTCTTTTCGGTTTAGTCCCTTTATTAATCACAGCAGCGGATGCCCATTCACCTACTGTATAGTGCATGTCTTTGGACTGTGGGGGAAACCGGAGCACCCGGAGAAAACCCACGCCAACACGGGGAGAACATGCAAGTGAGGCGACAGTGAGCCACTGTGTCGCCTCATAAAGAATTAGAATTTTTAAAAACATTAAAAAGAAGGCAAAGCATGCTGATACAGCCAGCAGGATGTTTTCCAAACAAAATCTCTCGACAGCACATTCTGGAATGGCACTTTTTGGAAACATAAATATGAATATGAATATGAAACTCAATAAGCATCATTGTTTCTCCCCTGCAGGCATTTCTTTTCAGTCCTTCTTCCCACAAAGCACTTTACTGAGACCAGCGTCACATCTCTATTGTCCAGAAGCAGAGTTAGCAATGAATTAAACTTTAGACCTCCATATTGCAACATCATGGTGGGAAAAAAATTTGCACAGGAAAAAATAAATGCCACTCACATTTTCTGCATGAAAATGAGACGATAGAGCAAATACTTTGCATTGTCACCTCTGTTTTTCAGAGAGAAGATTTTTTTCAACACATTAAAACCTAATAGTTTTAATAACTCATTTCTAATAACTGGTTAATTCTATCTTTGCCATGATGACAGTAAATAATATTTGACTAAATGTTTTTCAAGACTTCTATACAGCTCAAAGTGACATTTAAAGGCTTAACTAGGTTAATTAGGGTAACTAGGCAGGTTAGGGTAATTAGGCAAGTTATTGTATAATATTGTTTGTTCTGTAGACTATCGAAAAAAAATATTAGCTTAAAGGGGCTAATGATTTTAACCTTAAAATGGTTTTAACAAAAATTTACTACTTTTATTCTAGCCTAAATAAAACAAATAAGACTTTCTCCAGAAGAAAGAATATTATAAGACATACTGCGAACATTTCCTGAATCTGTTAAACATCATTTGGGAAATATATAATATATAAAAATAAAAAAAAATAAAAATAAATGTAAAAAACACACACACACACATATATATATATATATATGCAAACACACACACGCAAGCACGCACGCAAGCACGCACGCACGCACGCACATACATACATACATACATACATACATACATACATACATACATACATACATACATACATACATACATACATACATACATACATACATACATACATACATACATACATACATACATACATATATATATATATATATATATATATATATATACACATATATATATATACACATGCAAACACACACATACACAGTGCTCAGCATATATGACTACATCCCATTTTGAAAATTTATATTTTTATCCATGTCCTGAGTGAATATATAGGCAATGTATTTTAATGCATTTAAACAAAACAAATTTATTAAACTGATATATTTATGAAAATAATATTTTAGTCACCATATTTAGAAACTGAAATATAATACAATTTATGCAAAAAAATAAAAAATAAAAAAACACTATATATATATATATATATATATATATATATATATATATATATATATATATATATATATATATAACCTACAAAATTAAAAAAAAAATTCAATTGTTTTTGCTTCTCTTGATTTTTCCTCTTTTTGTAAAATTGTATTTAATATTTTTCCATAACATATAAATTTGGGTGTACTAGTTTTTGCACTGTTATCGTAAGTTAATTTGTTAGATAAGCTCCAGATTTGGCTTCAGTATGGACTAATCTAATATATATACACAAATATAATATATAATATAGCTTCCTATTGAAAATATGAATTTAAAAGATATATATAAAATTGATTTATTTAAACTGGAAAAATGCACACACCAAATATGGGATGTTAGTTAAAGAAATGGTAATAAATATGACAAATGGAAAAGATAACCTATATATTAAGAGATACAGTAAATACAAGGTTTTTGTGGGAGTTTGAGGTCTTTGATATTGCTCCTGTAAAATGTGGTAGAGTTGGAATTGTGTTTATTGATGAATAAGAAGAGGCCATAATGCATATTTCATATATTTTTCTTTTCTTTTTAATTCATGTTCTCTCTGTAGATTGAAGTCCATTTGTATGTGTAAATTCAAAAAAGTTAAAATGCCATAACATATACACAGCTGAATTTTTAGCTCTCCTGTGAATTTTCTTTTCTTTTTCAAATATTTTCCACATGATGTTTAACAGAGTAAGACATTTTACAGTGTTCCTATATTTTTTTCTTCTGGAGAAAGTTTTAAATGTTTTATTTTGGCTAGAATAATACCATTTCTTAAGGTCAATATTATTAGCCCCCTTAAGCATTTTTTTTTTCCGATTGTCTACAGAACAAACCACTGTTACAATGACTTGCCTAGTTAACCTAATTAACCTCGTTAAGCCTTTAAATGTTACTTCAAGCTGAATACTAGTATCTTGAAAAATATCTAGTCAAATATTATGTGCTGTCATCATGGCAAAGATAAAATAAATCAGTTATTAGAAATGAGTTATTAAAACTATTATGTTTAGAAATGTGTTGAGAAAATCTCTCTTACACAGAAATTGGGGAAAATTTGTAAAAGAATTCAAATTAGGAGGGCTAATAATCCTGACTTCAACTGTATATATTATGAAAATAAAAAAGTTCTCTATGTGCTCTTTGCTTTGTGGGCACGGTTATCATTTGGACAGAACGTTCAGTACCAGTCATTATATGACATTTGAGGCTGAAAATGGTAAAATGGGCGAGTATAAGGAAAAAAACACTTTCCTGCAATTTTCTGACCTTTAGTACTTTTGAGTGTCATATTTCTTACAGTTTTTGACAACTATGTATTGCATGGTAAAATACTTCTGCTGAATTTGTGAAGCTCCTGCAGGATACAGTAACATGCTGGAACTGCTCCTGCAGAAGATCAAACACAAGCTGAAATGAGACATAATGGCTATAAATGAAAAAAGACAGTGCTTCAGACACATAATAGAGCATAATGCTCTCCTCTAAGTCATTACCTGAAACTTCAGAGGACGAGAAATGAAGGAATGTCAAATCTGCACATCCAGGGAGAGTTTATTCTTCATAGGAAACCAGCATGTTTTATTTACAATTATGAGGTACAGTTAAGATGAAGATAAAACAAATATCACCAGAGAACATTTCACAAGAACACTACAATATATATATATATATATATATATATATATACACACAACAGTGTCTGGTTCTTGAATCTGATTGGCTGGTAGCTGTGCAATATTTTGCCAGTAACATAACACAAAGGTCTCTTCACCCTTCACCTCTGTGTATTACTCCACCCACATATAGCCAGCACCAAGCAGATACACTACAGTTTAACAAATATTACTGATGTTGGACACCAAAATGTACTTTTTTATTCGAGAATGTAGTTGTTTAGATTGCAACTATGCAATTTATGTGTAAGAATAATGCCTATTTTAAAATATTTACAATTTCTGAGAGAGCTCGTCGGCGGCCAAAGACAGTTGACGTTGTCTATCCACAAGATGGCGCCAGGACCGCGTGATAAGCCCTTGCTTAGCGCGAATAAGAAGCTGAAAAACGGAAGTGTCGCGGTTTTTTAGGTGGACCGGATAGAGTCAATAAGAAGCTGCGAACAAGAAGTTGGATTCAGCCTCGTCCCTGCTTATCACAAACACAACAGAAGTCTGGTAGTGATTGCTCTGCTATTTTCGAGGTTAATTATTGTGATATTGTAACGGTCGCTTAATGTTTGATATGCATTGTGTATAAATGTCCCCTTTAAGAGGACTATTTCTGTGGTTGTTTTACCTTTTAGATTTAAGCACGCATGTATGGGAGCTCAGTTCAGTTCTGGCGAGCTCTGAGGAGAAGTGTGTGATGGTCGCTTTACCGCTGTATCATTCTTTTATTTCAATAACGTAACATTTTATTTTGCGACGGATGTTTGAGTGTCTTTTTCTTTTCCCTACTCATTGTCGTTGACTGGCATGTATGTAGTCGACAGCACTTGGAAGAAACGCATAAGGCCAATAGGAAGAGCGAAATAGTTTCTGTCTCCTTTTTTTTATTCCTTAAATTCTCCAGGTAAACGCTGGAACACCTGGCACCCGTCACAATACTGACGGCAACAGAGAAACACTGTAGACTGTAATATACTATAGGGAGATATCTCTGTAGACGGATGGCATTTCATGTCACGTTCAGCCTTATCTGCCTTATTTAATCTTAAAATGCGAGCAAAATTAGCTGATTTGTCATCACCTTTAGGGGGTCACACACCAGAAGCGCCGCTTCACATTACGCTATAGAGAATCATTCAAACACTACCTCTAAAGTGACGTTGGTGAATTAGTAGTAACTGCTTCTGCTGTTCGGAGATCAGCCGCAGATGTGAATGTATGGCGGAAGAAAGTAGTTTCTAATACAAAAGGGTTTTAGACTCTCCAAGTTTGATTTTCTTTTTTACATACAGGATTGTGCCGTCGAACTGTTGTATAAACGCAATATCACACTCATAGCAGTGCAATATGGCTGTATATCAGCACTGGTGGGGCCCTAAGGCACTCAGACTGCAGCCTCGTGCCAACGCACGCCCCCATCAGTGCTGATATACAGCCATATCGTACTGCTACTCGTGTAATATTGCTCATATATATAATGCATTTCTCAAAACAATTAGTACAAACTGCAAAACCTAGTTGATAACCTGCAAAAGCGTGTCACTTGCTCAAAATGGAGAGCTCATACCTCAAAAGCAAGTATTGATGTCAATGAAAGTGTCATCAAGATGAAAAGTCCTGACACCATTGTTTATTAACAAGATAGTCAAATGGCTTCGTCATGTTTTTATGTACATTTTTTTCCAATGTAAAAAAGTCAGATTTTGGTGACATCCAGAAAATGCTCAAGACAGCACTATATACTATTCGCACAGCCAATTGAAAACTGCAGTAAAGTTAGACATCACTGTATTTAGTGAGGGATCTGACTACAAGACACTGGATATATGTTTCACATTTTTACTGCATTTCCTCTTTACAATTCTAATTTATTCACAGCATTGTGCAAAAGAATAAACACACCCTAATTTACAACAAACAGAAACTTCCTTTGGGTAGAGCTGAGCACAACTGTAGGCAATACTGCAGTACATATTGGAACTGAACCTACAACATACACAGGTCTGTAAATCATTCATGATATTGTTCATTTCAGAAGACATTTCAGGGGGAAAAAGGAAGTAAAAATGTTATAAAATGTCCCTGACAGATTTTGACAACTAGTTCAACATTTTTGTAATGACTCAAGTAATGAAATGAGTACTATTAGTTTTATATGGAATGACTATTCAGCATTCACAGGTTTAGTTCATTTTGACTGACATGACATAAGCAACTGATAATGTTATAAAGCAGCAGAGAGTTGTATGAAAGCAATTGATGCATGTCCGAAAGCATCTGCAATTTGTTGGAAGGAATGAGAAACTGCTACTCTGATGTGCACAAATGACTAATCGTTTTGAGAAATGCATTAACGGTTGTGCAAGTGTAAATCGTGTAGTGAGAAATGCACCAAAGCGACTGAAAAAAACTGTAACAATGGCGTGTTGTAAGTGGAAAAGCCTGACTAGTGAGAAAACAGTTAAACAGAGCATGTGCAGCATGAGGATAAAGAATGAGCCTCCTCCATTCAGCCTCTTTACTTTCACTTTACTTTACTCCTTTACTTTCGTGGACGAGGAAACGTGTTGTACGCACTCCACTAAAGATATCCATTAGCCTACATATTTAATTTCGTTTGATAAGCGCAAAGGTTTGTTTCAAAACTATTTCTAAATTCAGTTCTAATTTCCAGCAAGCGAATAAATAAACAATAACAACGAAGCATGGTCAAAAAAACGAGTTATATTTAAACATGCACACATCTCCAAAATCCAACAGGTGGACAAATCTAAACTTGTTTTTATTCAACCAAATATAAATATGCTAATGTGTGTATTGCTGTAAATACGGTGTGTATTAAGCAACGTGTAAGCGTTTGGACTTGCATAGTCGTATAACTAATGCGGTCTGCGTTGGACTTTAGAGCAGCTTTTAGTTGGTCAATGGCATGGTCTATTTTAGCTCCTCAAAATAGCAACATGTCAACAATGCGCCTTAACACACCTCCTTTATAGACAAGCACATGTGTCCACAAATAGATTTGCTATTTAAACAATGTGGCGTACAGCTTGAAAATGACTGTTGCACTGGTCTGAAAATAGCAGCAAATCGCACCATACACATCTTGCACCTTTTTGAGCTGGGTGTATGATGGGGCGCATTATTATTCTTGCTGCTGCAAAGGATCCCAAAAAAAACGGCATGTACAATTTTCATGAACAATGGCAATAATATTGTGTTGCACACAAACAGTATATTAAGATATGCAATTCCCTCACTGTCAGTCACGTCTCATAAACAGCACAAAACAATCCTTTCAGAACAGCCTTATATTACTATTGTTTGTCTTTTCATTGGCGTTTTGAGCAGGAATTGAATGTGTTTGTCTGTATAAAACGCTGCAGGATGTGATACTGTTTTCTGTGAGGTATGTCGGTTTGTTTTGCGCTGGTATTGTTAGCGTTGTAAAGTCATACATGTTTCTTTCAGTGCGCGCACGCTTCGCTCGTCCCAAATCACCAGCAGACACAAAAGAGCATTTCTCCCAGGGGTTTCTCAGGTGTATCGCGTTCCTCAGGTGAGCCTGGCCCAATTTGAAGCTGTGAAAAAAATCTATCTGCCCAATGAAATGGCACTTCATTCTTCCCATAACTCAATCCTGCAATCATAGACGCATCTTAGTTTCCGCCTAAAGTCCGAGCTGAGCTTGATGTGATGAGATTAGGGCTAAACAGTATATAATTTGAGCTCGCAATGTGTGTATCTGCAATAGTCACCACGCAGGATTAGATTAATTATTAAAAGATTAAGAGACAAAGACATTATTCATTCATTCACTCATTTATTTTCCTTTGGCTTAGTCCCTGATTGGGGTCGCCACAGCGGAATGAACCGCCAACTATTTCAGCATATGTTTTACGCAGTGGATGCCCTTCCAGCCACAACCTAATATTGGGAAACAACTATACGCACTAATTCACACACCACACACACACACACACATCAACATGGGGAGAACATGCAAACTCCACACAGAAATACCAACTGGCCCTGAGACTCGAACCCGCAACCTTCTTGCTGTGAGGTGACAGTGCTAACCACTGAGCCATCGTGCCACCCTAAAGACATTATTAAATATTATTATTTATACAATGATGACCATGTGATTTTACATTTGATCAATTTCAGTGAATACTGTTAGACTCCCCATAAATCTAATTTATGCAGATGCACTGCATAGAAAAAGACTCATCCCAATCTATCTAAATGAATGAAATCTTTCCAAATAGAGCTATTCGATTCATCTGCTGAAATTATATTCATTTCAAAATATATCGCGGCAAAATAAATATTCCAATGTCAGATTTTCCCAATATCGTGCAGCCCTAGATGAGATGCTTGCGAGTCAAAACACGTCCACAAACTACATTTACTGTACATGCTACTGTAATTTACTGTATTTTCTTTTGCTCAAAATAAGATTTGCATGCAAACTGACAACACAATTCTAAAGATGTTATACAAATTTTATTGTTCAGAGTTCCACAAATTAGTTTGATTGGAATTGTTTGCTTGAATATTAAATACTTCATTATATAAATATTGTTAAACATTTTTGAGGCCATCATGATTTTGGAATGTGGTGCATAATAATTTTACAACTTTCAACATACTGCATTGAGAAAAAAAAGAATAATAATTAATCAATTTATATATATATATATATATATATATATATATATATATATATATATATATATATATATATATATATATATATATATATATATATATATATATATTTTTTTTTTTTTTTTCTCATTTATTTATTAATTAGTTTATTATTCAACATAATTGGGATTATACATTATAATATGAAATACTATATATTATAATAATTATGTACATAATGTGTATATAATTATTACATTATAATAATGTATATAATATACACATACTAATAATACATTTA